>NW_003852426.1:9558169-9609011 GCF_000181295.1 Otolemur garnettii
CTCAAAGGAGTAGGGCGCTGGCCCCATATGCTGGAGGTGGTGGGTTCAAAACCAGCCCCGGCCAAAAACTGCAAAAAAAAAAAAAAAAAGAAAAAGAAAAAAGATACTATTCCCTAATCAGTTATATGGTTTACAAAAATTTTCTCCTATTTTATGGGTTGCCTTGGACCTTTTTTGATGGTGTTCTTTAAAGTGCAGAAGTCTTTAATTTTGATGAAATCCTGTTTATCAACTTTTTCTCTTATGACTCTGATTTCAGTATCATATTTAAGAAAACTTGGCTTAATCCAAAGTCATGAAGATTTATGCCTATGTTTCTTCCAGGATTTTTTAGTTTTAGCTCTTAAATTTGAGTCTATGATCCATTTTGAGTTAATTTCTTTGTACTATGTAAGGAAAGGGTCCAATCTCATTCTTTTGTGAGTGGATATTCAGTTGTCCCATAACCAGTTGTTGAATCCCATTAACTTTCTGTTATCTAGCCTTGGAAACATGTGGAAGAATTTACATGGCATTCTCCCATTTGTTCTGGTGCATATGTTCTTTTTAAAAGGTTACTATCTGTTATTTTGTTGAGGTTTCTGGAGATACCAGGCGAGTGCCAAGATCAACATGTGTGTTCAATCAGCCAAGTCTAACTAGCAGTGTCTGGTCTGGGGGCTTTCAAAAGCAGGGGTGTGTATAAACACATGTGTCCAATCTGCCATGTCCACTGGAGTGCTCTATTTGTTTACCACTGATTTTCTCTGCTATACTTCAGTGACTCCCAGCCACTATTGCGGTTCTAAAGCTTAGCACTGTATTACATAAATTATAAAGGGCAAAGTGAATGAATAATGAAGCAAAGTCAGAAGACTTGGTGGGGTAGATTGGATTAGAGAATGTCTTTGGGTAGGAGCAAAAACATCATTTGAGATTGGAAAAAGATGAGAATGGGGCAGCACCTGTCGCTCAAAGGAATAGGGTGCCGGCCCCATATGCTGGAGGTGGCAAGTTCAAACCCAGCCCTAGCCAAAAAATAATAATAATAATAATAAAATAAAAAAAAAGATGAGGATGGGTTCAGATATAGATTAGAAGTCAAGAAAAGAAGACAGGGACAGAACATGAGGAATATGGGCCCCCCATGGCTTGTCAGGAGAGAAGTTGCATGCACAGACTTGGGATACTCTGTAGCCATATTCTTGAAGCCAGATGTGCTCTTGTTTGATTTTCTCTTTCCTAAAATACATGGTTGCATGCTAAAGGACTTATTCAATTTTATAAACCAGTCATCTTTTCTGACTTTGTTTCTCAGTTGCTGACTGTTCTTCAGAAAGACAAAATACAGGCTTTTAGAAAGATAAAACTGGTTTCAAATCTTGATTCTTCCCAGCTACTACGTGACTTGGGGAAAATTTCTTTTTTCTTCTGAGCCTCAGTTTTCTCCTCTGTACAATGGGGACAATGACATTACCTATCTCAAGAGTTTGTTGTTTAATTAAATGAGTTATTATAATGCAAGCAAAGCTCTTAAATTGGTGCCTAGCATATAATACCATGCTCCAAAAAACCTATCTCATTTAACTTTCAAAGTAACACTTTGGATTGTCCTTTTTAAAAACCATGTCTCATTTTCAACCTGGACACCATCTTCTCTCTGCTCCTTCAGCCTTTTCCCCCATCCATGTGAATGTGAAGGCAGCGCTCTGTGTGTGATTGAGTCAGAGACAGGCCAAAGACTTGGGGTTTTTCTTCTCTCTCCTATTCTTTGCTTGGGCCTTAGCAGCTGTACTTTTAGCCACTGACAGTTTTGGATCTGAAACATTGTGCCATTGGCAACTATCTCTTGTTTTTATTCCAAGTGAAGTTAATGATAGTTTTATAAATTCAAGTCATGTTAATAATAATTTTCACAGTGTTTTTAAGTATCTGGAAATGAATTGTTGTTTCTTTATTTACTAGACATATACAAAAGAATGGGCTGATATTCTAAACCATAAAAGTAAGCATGTGGAAGAAGCTGTCAAAGAACTTATATTAATATTTGAACAAATTTATGAAGTCAAGTACACTGGCAAATCAGGAAAACAGGGACCAGGTAATTTCAATGGTTATAATGTTTGAATTACAGGGTCCACAAATGTGTCCTCCGGTAGGCACCTCTGCTTACCAGATACTGAATTCCAGAAGGAAAGCAGGGGTTCAGCAGAAACGATTGTTTTTACAGATACTTCAAGCCCAGAGAGCTCTTTTTGTCAGTTAAGGAATGGCGGGAGCCCTTCTGAAGTCCAAATTCCCAGTCAAGAGCTATCTTGCCAACAGGCCTGTCTTATGGATATTACTCTCAGGCCTGTTGTGTTGTTATTATTATTTTATACACAATTCTAATTAAGTCTTTTTGATCATTGGATTTATTTTACTTTTTTTTTTTTTTGGAGAAAAATGAGCCAGACAAAAATAAATTTTACAATTTTCTTTAATCTGGAAAACTTAATTTGATAGCTCTGCCTAACAGGGATTAGATTTTTTTTTTTTTTTTGAGACAGTCTTACTCTGTTGCCCTGGGTAGAGTGCAGTTGCATCATCATAGCTCACAGCAACCTCAAACTCCTGGGCTCCAGTGATCCTCTTGCTTCAGCCTCCTGCATAGCTGGGACTATAGGCATGTGCCGCCATGCCTAGCTAATTTTTCTATTTTTAGTAGAGATGGGATCTTGTTCTTGCTCAGGCTGATCTTGACTCCTGAGCTCAAGAAATCCTCCTGCCTTGGCCCCATAGAGTGCTGGAATTATAGGTGTGAGCTACCTCGCCCAGCTAAGACTGCATTTTAAGACATCCCCCTGCCCAGAGTATTTTCTGTATAGAATGAGCTAGGCATTACCACTTAGGACTGTTTCAGGGACTCTGGGTAGAGCTAAATGGTGGCTAGTTGAAGACTGTACTGCCAGGGAAGGAAAGATCACGCCATAGCATGTACTCCCCACCATCCGGCTTCCTACTTCCAGTTAAAGAATGATCTAAAAGGCTCTATATCTTAACTGCAACTTTTGAGTCTTCTCAAACTTTCATCATCCTCATTGAGTTTGTTTGGGAATATGAGAAACTTCCTTGCTTTACGGGTCTGTTCGGGCAACCGTTTGTCACAAGGTGCCTGTGTTATTGGAAGTGGTTAAAAAAATTTGACCCTGTGGGATTGCCTGTTCTCCCAGTACATTCTAATAATTTCAGTAAATACTTATTAATAAGCCCAAGCTATTACATTTGAAACCTCTTTATCAGGGACTGGAAATTTTAAGAAAATATTCCCAGTAGGAAGATTTTCCCAGCATTTTGCTTCCTGCCCCCTAGATTGTGGTTTAAGAACATCAGGGTTTTAGTTTTGCTTCGATTGTCCTGTCCTAGATATTTTGAATCTTTAGATAAATTTGAAGAGACTTATTTCATTTTAAGGTTTTTTTTTCAAGGTGTAAATAAGAACTGATTAGGTAGAAGTTTGTGGTTGGAGGGTTTACTTTTTAGTATAGTAAGAGGATGTGTCTGTCGATCATGGTCCCTGTTTGCCCAAATACCTGCTAGCCCCACCATCCCCTGCTCAGGGGAGCAGTGTGAGGCTGGTTTCGTGTAAGGCCAGCCACTGACTGCACAAGGGAGTGTTGCAAACACAGAATGTGGCACCGGAGTTTTGAAGGAGCTGCAAGAGATAGCTCTGCCTAACAGGGATGAGGCTAATTAGCTAATGACCAACATACTTGAACTAGGGAATCTGTGGGAAGTTGGCTTTTTGAGTGAGAGGAGAACACTCCAGTCAAGTAGAGATCCCATTTTTAAAAAGGGAATGGAGAAGGAGAGAAAGAGAGAAATCTGTGCTTAGAGTAGTGGTTCTCCATGAGGGTATGGGAGGGATTTCTTCCAGGACACATATGGCAATGTCTGGAGACGTTTTTCGTTGTCACAGTGTCAGAGTTTACTCCCAGCTTATAGTGGATCAGGGCCAGGGACGCTGCTGATTGTCCTGTAGGACAGCCCCCAGCGATAAAGAATCTTCCAGCCCCAAATGTCAGTAGTGCTAAGGATGAGAAACTCTGGGCCTCACGTGAGTGTGTACACCGTGTCTCTTCCCTCCTTGAGTTTTTCATTGAGTTTTAGTACAAGAGTTTAACTAGTAAAAGACATCATCTAATTGTTAGAAAACTCCAAAGCACACATTTTAGAAAGTAATAGATAGAACTCAACTTTTTTCTTAATTCTAGATACTGAAACAGAGTATATGAATATTTACGAATATTTACTGAGCATATTTCTTTCTTTTTTTTTTTTTTCATTTTGTGATAGAACCTCAGTCTATTGCCCTGGGCAGAATGTTTTGGCATCATCATAGCTCACAGCAACCTCAAACTCGTTTGCTCAATCAATTCTCTTGCCTCAGCCTCCTGAGTAGCTGGGACTACAGGTGTTCCTCTCCATGTTCAGCTGTTATCTTTTTTATTTTTAGTAGAGACAGGGTCTCACTCTTGCTCAGCCTGGTCTTCTGAGCTCAAGCAATCCTGCCTCAGCCTCTTAGAGTGCTAGGACGCATGAGCCTCCAGACTTGCAGAGCATATTTCTTAGTAGAATGATGATTATTTTAAGATAGGTGGTTTAAATTCAATTCAAGGATGACTCCTATAGAAAAAAAATGCACAAACATTTTTTTTCTTTTAAAGTTTTTAAAGTAAGGGCTTTTCACAAAGGAGCTTCCTAAGAAGATTTGGCCATGGAGAATAATTTGCTCAGAAAAAGCAAATCTCATATTTTTGTTTTGTCTTTTGTCTACAGAACAGCGGAAACATGTTGCTTTTGGAAGTGAAACAGAAGACGGTGAAACTGACTATGATGCTAACATTGGGAATGAGGATACAAATGATAAAGAAGATGAGTTTAAAAAGGTATTTATTGTGGAACAACTTCACCCAACTCAAAGAGTTATGACTCCTAGGATTAGAGATAACCCCAAATGGTGCTTCTTGCAGTCAGTTTTATAACCAATCTGTGTCTAATTTGTAACAAAATCCCAAAAATATAATTTTCAATTTTATGCTGTAGGATCAGGCAAAATATAGAAGTCTTTACAATTTTCCTTAATATCACCACCTTTTAATGTGATTCTGTTGATTATAATTTATATAGCTATCTCCCCCTATTGTGATTCAGCTCTCTTCTTACTCAACCTGCCTCTCACAACCCCCCCCCCCACCCCCGCACCATTGTCCGAGGGGCAGGGCTCTGGAGCAACAAGCAAACAGTATAGTCGGAGCCTGGCCCCACATGTGTGACTCACTGTGCAAGCAAGACGTGGGCCAAGTCCCTGACTGTCTGGCTCAATACCTAGCCTGTGCTCTGACCAAAAGCTTGGCTTATTCTCCCAAGGGAAGGAGGGTGTGGAGAGAGTCAAAGTTTCGTCCTATAAATTTGGGTACTGTATATTTTATAATACACGTGTCCATCAAACTGAGCTTCTTGAGGATGGAGCTGAGTCATCCTCTTGTGGCCACTCCCTTCAGCATTGAGAAATGCACCACACTTACAAAGTCCTTCCCTTTTGTTGGGTGGTTTATTGAGTTGTGCAAACCAGGATTATTATTTTGAATACTCTGTTTTTGTATTTTGGCTTTTGAGGTTTTCTCGTTTGCTAGAGTGTTTCAGCAAGCACATTTTCATACACTTATATTTGTCGAAAAAATCAGACGAGTAACTTAGGGTTGAGTTTATTTCTACAGTATCACTGAAATTGCATCATTTATTTTTCATGTTTTACATGTTACTTTTAATATTATATCATTGCTTTGGGGATGTCAGAGTTTTCTAAAAAGTGATTTAATATGATTTATTATTACAGGAATGTAAAGAGGTCTATGCTTTTTTCTCTCATCAATTACTGGACAGTCTTCAAAAAGCTACACGGTTATCTTTGGACACAATGAAAAGAAGAATATTTGTTACAAGGCAAGTTGAAGATATGCTAAATGTGTCTGGTAATGCTACCTATCATGATACGATTGTAGTATGTGTAGCACCTTGTATTTCATTGATTTATTAATTTTTAAAATTATAAAATTAAAAATAGAGCATTCATTAAAAGACTGTATGAAATATTTGTGTTAAAATACTGCAAGACCCATGATCAGATGAAGAACCATGTTCTTAGCACCCTGCCTGAGATAAAGAAGACTACACCAGTGTTCTCACTGGTCCTTTCCTGTCTCATCTAAAGGTAATCACCATCTTGAACTTGATGTTTATCATTGTCTTAGTTTTCCTTACAGTTTTGTATCCCAAGTCAATGCATCATTTAATTTTGCCTGCATTTGAACTGTGCTCAGTATTGTTTTGAGATTCATCTATGGGTAATAGTTTATTTTCACATCTGTATAGTTGGAATATACTCAATCTGTTTATCCATTCTATTAGTGATGGTTATTTGGTTCCCCCCACAGTTTAGGCTATAAAGAATAAAGTTTCTGCGAGCATTCTTGTACCTGTCTCCTACTGTACCTGCTAAGAGTGATTTGCTAGGTCCTATGGTGGGGGCATGCCTCATTTTACCAGGAGGGGCCTTGTTTGAGAGTGCCCATGCCTTCTTATCCTTGCAATCAGTATTACACAGTTAAAACATTCTTGCTGCCAGGTGTGGTGGCTCCCGCCTGTAATCCTAGTATTTTGGGAGGCTGAGGTGGGTGGATTGCTTGAGCTCAGGAGTTCTAGACCAGCCTGAGCAAGCGTGAGACCCTATCTGTAAAAAATAGCTGGGCGTTGTGGCAAGGCACCTGTAGTCCCAGATACTTGGGAGGCTGAGGCAAGAGGATCACTTGAGCTCAGGAGTTTGAGATTGGTGTGGGTTATTATGATGCAATGGCACTCTACTGAGAGTGACAAAATGAGACTTTGTCTCAAGAAAAAAAAAGGAAACAATAAAAAAATTCATGCCAAAATAAGGAGTATGAAATGGCATCTCATTAAGATTTAAATTCTAATTCTCCTGTAATTCTCCTAGGTATTGATAAAGCAACATATATATCTATATCTATCTTTCTCTCTCTCTCTCTCTCTGTGTATATATATATATAATTATTATTTTTGCTTTTCATTTCTTCCTTCCATATGGAATTATCTTTTTCTTTCTTTTTTTTATTGAGGCTACATATATTTTCATGTATTTATGGTCCATTTGTCTTTCTCTTCCTTAAAGTTTGTGTTTTTTCCCCTTTGGCCTGTTTTTCTACTGAATCGGATTAATTCATAAATATTCTTAATATCTCACTTTGTTGACAAAAATAGCAAATAGGTTTTCTCAATTTTGCCTTATCTTTTCACTTTCTTTATTAATTTTTTATTTTTCTCTGCTGAGTTTTAAGAATATTCAAATTTATTTTCTTAGTGATTGGTGCTTTTTTTGTTATTTTGAAGAAATCAACCCTTTTCTAGTTTAATGCCTTCTGAAAGCTTTATAGTTTTGACTTTGACATATAGGGATTTAATTTACATGGTATTGGTTTTTATGCTTAATGTGAGGTAGGAGACCCATATATTTTCTTCTATACAGTTAATTAGTTGACCAAGCAAAAGGTTTTGAAAAATCAACTTATTTTTTGTAGGTGAGGAGGTTTAGGTAGCAACGAATCCATAGATCGATTTGGAGAGAATTAGCATTCTTATTAATATTGAGTCTTCCATTCAATTTATGTATTACCTCCTTATGGATATAAGTCGTTAATATCTCTCAGTGAAGTTGTATAATCCTTACATTTTTGTTAGATTCATTTTATTATCACTGTTGTCTTTGGGATAGATAATTTTTACTTTTTATTCTCTTTTCTGTACTTTAGTTCTTTAGGTGATTACACTTAAATTTAGAATGCATATATTTTGTCCCATTTTTTAAAAATGTATTGTCTATAGTTGTGCAGTTTTCAGCCTTATTTCTGACTCCAAGGGCCTTGGTAGACTTTATTCAATGAACCTATCTTATTGCTGTTTGATGTTTTAGTTTTACTTCTTTCTTAAAAATTTATAAAAAGATATTACTGCCATATTTAATTAAAATCTCCAGGTTCACTTGTAGTTTTTGCACCCCACTCATTCCTTAGTGAGGATTTGTGGGGGGCAAATGCTCTTGTACGTATTTTGCTTTGTATGTCTGAAAATGTTTTGCCCTTACTTTGATGACAGTTTGGCTGGATCTAAAAGTTTATTGTCTCTCAGCACTTTGACAGTATTTTCTTCATACTTTTCTGACTTAGGTTGCTGTAGAAGTCTGCAGCGAGTCTAACTGAAGATTCTTTTTTAGGCTTAATGTTTCTGCAGTTTTCTTACCTTGTGCATATGTGTCTTTATTTAATCCTGCACTTTTTGTTTGAGGGCTGATAGCTTCCTTTAATTCTGAAAAAAAATCTCAGCCATTTCCTCCGCAGTTATCACTTGGTGGCCATTCCTTCATCGTCTGCTTCTGGAACTCCTATGGAAAGTTGAATAGAGCGGCTGTGTAATTTACTCTTCCAACTAGGACGTCTTTATGCATGAAGGGATGCCATCCAGAGGAGGTACTGGGACAGGATTAATCAGGAACTGTCCTGCACACTGGATGTGTGTGGTCATCTCCTATGTTAGGGCCTCCCAGTGTAGCCTTCCTGTCTCCTCTAACTACTTCGTCATAATATTTTATTTCATTTTTTTTTTTGCTTTTCTGAACTACCTTAAAGGCGAAGGTCTCTGTATCTGTTCTAAAAATTATGTCATCTATTGCATCTTAAATATTTTAATACTTTTTCCTATCCTCCAAGTATTGTATTATTTCTGCCTTTTTAGTTTAACAGTTTCTTTATTTTTTTGGAAACTATAGCCATCCCATATCTCTTTGAACATTCTCAATATACTTATTTTAGAGCTTGTCAGACTTTTATACATTAACTTTTATCTGAAGTGAGTTCCTATTTCAATTGTTTATTTCTTTAGCACTCTTTCTTACCCTTAGACTTACTCACGTCTATGGACATTTTAATGTGTAGGCTCTAATTCTGTCTGCGTGTGTTTCTTTCTCCTTCTCTCCTTCTCTATCTATGAATTTCACTTTTGCCTCAAGTGCAGAACCAGATCTTTTTTATTCACATTACTGCCCCCCTGGAGAGATCCTGGAAGGAGGCCGGTTCAGCTAGACTTAGTTGCTTATCACGGAAGCTGTGGATTTGCATCTTTTTACCCTTGGGCCACATCTTCTGGAAAAGCTATAGCATGGGCCGTGGATTGCCAGAGCTTGTCAGGCTGTTTCGCCTCTGCACAAGTCAGGGGTGTTCTCTTAGTTTCTGGTTTCAGGTTGTGAGCCTAGATGAGGTCCCATTCAGCCTGGGGTCTTGTCAGTCCTGTGTCGCACAAGAGCCAACCACCCCACAGTCATCGTCTCTTTCTGGACCCAGAACCCTGGCCAGGCTGTTCTTGTGTTGCTGGTCCATTTCTTTTTTTTTTCTTTTTTCAAATCAAATACTGCAGTACTGATTGAATCAGTATAAAATTGAGGGGTTTAGATCTGTAATAAAAATCCAAATTTGGGGAAGGGCAAACTTTAAAACAGCAGCCGAGTAGAGAAGAGTGGGGAAAGGAGGGATGAGTGAACAGGCACCTTGGAACTGTGGGGACATGCAATTGACCACTGTCAAACCAGTGTAAGTTTCTTGGTTTCTCATGGAAAACATTTTATACACCTATTTGTTTCCTTCCATACTTAAGTCCTTCAGTGTCCAGATACGTCTGTTCCATTTTTTTTTGTCTTGTTTTTTTGTTGGGCTATTACAACGTAGTACTGTATTTATTCCAATTCCCACTCCAGGTGGAAAAATTAGATGATTTCAGATACTTTCTTGAGCTCCACAATAAGCTGCCAGTCACTCTTCTGCATTTCATCTCTGAACCAGTCTTTGAGTGCATCGATGGACTGTCGGCTGATCACCGACAAGAATATCTGTAGCTTCAAAATGTCTTCCAAACATTTTGGGGGATTCACCAGGGATAAATAAGTTCTATTTTACACAAACTTCTTGTCCTTTTTTTGCAGCATCTACTTGTTTATAATTTATTTCAATACTCGTTACTATTCCAATGTCTGTGACAAAGTTTTTGTTGGGACACACATAGGTGTCCTCTGTTTCACTTGACCTGCTTCTACAGTCACTCCCATCCCAATCGGATCTCGAGAGTTGAAAATGTACTGAGGGAGGATTTTTACCTTGCAAGGAAATACTGCTATGTGCTTAAATTCTTCCTGTTTCTGTTTCTCGAATTCTTGTTTATATTTCGTGAAAGCATCAAATAAATGATAAATAATTTCTGCACTAAAAATTCTAACTCCTAAACTATCAGCCATTTCCTGTGCATCTCGTTCAGTTCTCACATCAAAGGCCAAAATGACTGCATACTGAGGATCATGTCCCAACATCACTGAAGCCTTCGTAACATCTTTTTTATGGACTGGGCCAATGTTAATTCCTGCATAGGACACCTCTGATGTTTTCAAAAATTCAAGTGGAGCTTCCAAAGACCCCAGTGTAGATGCTTGGACATAGACTCCTTTTTCTTCTAATTTGATAGCATTTAGTGTCTGCTTTAATTCATGGATCAATTCATCTTTAAGAACAGGGATTTCATCTTCTTTATAAGCCACCAGGAGGGGTAAACCAGCCAATGTTTTCTCCAAGTCTTTTGCAAGAATCTTTACCCCCTGAAGCTTCTACTTCTTTATGCTTTTCATACTGGTTCTTCACTCGTAATTCCTTCATAGGAGGAGGGAAAAGAAGACCTCAGATCTGAGTTACAATGGGCCCTTCTACTCCAGGAGCAATGATCGTATCTACCTCCTTCAAACGCCCATTGATCAGTATAACTGCTGGTCCATTTCTAATTCTTGGTGAGCATCTCACATCCTTTATGTCCCATTCACGATTGCTATGTGTTTGGAAAGAAGAAGTGTTTTTGAAGCAGAACTCACCGTGCCACGCTGATTCACCAGTTCTGCAGTACTCAAGTAAATTTTGAAGACACACGTGTGAGGATAGTGCTGCAAAGCCTCACTGTCCTCACACTCTGATGCTGGTTTGGTCTTCTCAGATCATAGCCCCTTTCTTTCATACTCCACAAATGCTCTTCCCTTGGCTGATTTTGAAAATGCCTTGAAGGGTGTTTTTTGAGATGAGCATTCTGCTGCTAACTCAATTTGTCTTTCTAAGTAACAGCTTGTTTTGATGCTTACAGAATTTCTCCTTTATCCTTGAAACTCATAAATTATATGTTTAGATGTAGGTCTTTTTTCCCCCGTTAATCTTGTCAGGCACACAGCAAATCTTTTCAAGATGAGAAAAACAGGTCCATCCTTAAGCTTAAAGGAATTCTATGCTTTAATTTACCATATCTATGTAGGATTCACATGCTGGATCTATTTTATGTAGTAAGATATAGCTGAGTTGAATGATGCTCTGGAAGTTACTTCACCTCTCCCTACCTTTCCTCATCCACAATCACAGGATCTGCCTCACAGAGTTCATGTGAGGATGAATTGTGGTATTTCATGGAGAGTGCTTGGAAGGTACATGGCATACATTAAGCATTCCATAAATGCTACTTAGTTTACCTTCTCCTTCAGTAATTTCTAATCCCTTTGTAATTTGCATCTGAAATTTTAGAGAATACCTGTGTAACTGGTCCTCTAGTTTGCTGAGTAAGTGAATAAGGTACTGCATGCTCTAGTGCTCTGGGCGCTGCCTCTGTGAACTTAGATTTTTTATACTTTATGAAATTCTTTTTGTTCTCAAACTGTCCCCTTTGTAAAACGGTCTACTCTTATTTTCTTATTGCATTGTGAATCTTACAGGGAGAATATGAATTATAGGGTTTTGTTTGCTTGCTTGCTTTTAGTTCAAAGAGTTCCTTGCAATAATAGCTTTATCTGGGAACCATTGGCTCTGAATGCTAAAAGTAGATCTCTGCTTTTGAACTGTGATGTCTTTATGTCTCCTGTGATCCTCCCCGCCTCCCCATCTGCTTGTACCTTTACTTTCTTCCTTTTACTTACTACTTTTATTGTATTTACTTGTAAAAGGCAGTGTAGTTTTTCAGCAATGATAGCATCTCTTACATTCCCAGAGAAAAAGAGAATGAAAAGTTTACAGTTATTATAATTTTGTCTGGGGTAGGGATGGAGGTCAATGCAGACTAAGCTAGCCAGACTGCTCTGCAGCTCTGCATGTCCTCGACTGGACTCGTGTGTCTGCACTCTGTGCTTCTGTGTCTGAGTGACATTATTTTAAAAAGCAGGCTTTAACCAGAAACCTGTTTAATCTTATGAAAAGTAAATATAGAAATGTATATGAAGGTATATGCTTTTTGCTGGTGATCTCATCCTGCAGCTGTTAAGGGCAGGAAACAAAGAATGTGGTTAGTAAACATTGTTAAATAGTTATACAGAGAGTGCAGCATTAAAACACTAGAAAATGTATATGAGACTCTTACTTCTAAGAATTGTATCATTCGTTTTCTTAGTTCTCTGCAGTTATGTTTCTATTTTAGGTAATATTCTCTTTGTATAATTTGGTATTTAAAAATGATCTTTATTTTTGGGACTGAAACTTGTAGCATAATAAACTATGGAGTTTTAGGTTAAGGTAATTCCATCTTATTACAGCTCTTATGGACGAAAGCGGTCAGAAGATGTTATTTCCTTTATAAAAACCGAAGTACATCTCGCAATTCCCAACGTGGTAAGTATTGTTAAATGCATATTTTGGTAATGTTTTTAAGTATGGTATTAGAACTGAACTTTCATTTACAGTGGTGTCTTGCTCCTATGTATTCTTTCACTTCCCCTCACCTTTTTATTTTTGGTATAACAAAAATCAAAATATTGTCATTTATATCTGTTATTAAAAAGTTACTCCTGCATAGCTCACAGCGTGTTAAAGGGCTGGTGGAGAAGTTCAGTTAAGCATTTGTTCTGCCATCACTTAGCAATTATCTACAAGTTGTCTTGCTTTTTCTAACTTCAGACATTAGATCATCTAAATTAAAACCATCTTAGATGCCCAAATGCCTACTCCAAACACATGACTGTAAAGCAGCCTAGTAAGGATTGCAGGATAGAAAGACGGGGAGCCTATGTCCCCAGCATCAGGAAGCCCCACGTCTTCCCATGGCTCTTACCTCTGCGACTACCCCAGCTGCTCTTTAGCATCTGGGACTTGGTGCCACACAGGCTGGCTGAGGTGCCTTCTGTGCTGGGCCAAAGGAATAAGGCCAGACAGGAATAGCCTGTGACTCAGCCCCACACCACCTTTCCATGGCCTCACCTCCTGGAGGATGGCTTCTTAGCTTGTTGGGCACATTTAAAGAATGGAACTCAGAAGCTTGCTGGTACAGCCTTTTCAGTTGCTTTACTCTGTGGATCCCTAACATGCATGGGAAAGGATGACAGGCACCTCGTTTGACTTTTTGCTCTCAGGAATCGATAGAATGGGAAAACCTTGGGGTAGAGAAAGTTTGCCATCGGCCCTCCTCTGAGATCCTTCTCACAGCAGTGCCCCCCTGGGCCAGCTGAGGCTTTCCCCATAGCGGGGCAAGGGGGCAAGAATCAGAGGGGCAGGCTGTACACACTGGCAGTATCACTCTGCTTTCTTCTTCCCACAGGTGATGGTTCCTAGTCTGGATGATATTCAACAAGCCATTAACCGTATGATCCAGCTAACCCTGGAGGTCAGTAGAGGGGTGGCCCACTGGGGGCAACAGCAGATCCGTCGCATCAAGTCTACCATTGCCAGTCCCGATGGGATCCACACAAGCTCAGGAAAACTGAAGCGGGAAGAAAGTAAGATCGTTAAACCTCAGGGGTGGAGTCTCAGAGTCATAATGATTAGATGGTCTTTCCGTGTCTTCCTGGGTTTGACAGCATACTGGTTTTTGATAAGTTATTTTTATATGTTTATTGGACACATTTTTGCATTAGTAAAACTGGTCTTCTCTATTTTTCCTCTTAAATGTGATACGCAGACATCTCTTCCTAGTTTTTGGCATGGGTGAAAAGGATTTTTATCACAGTTCTTATCATAATCTGAAAAGTTACACAATTAGAATAAGCTACCACTGCTTTTACTTTCAGCATTATATTCAGTTGAATAAACTTAGTTTGGTAGAAAATGATGCATAGAAGATCTGAATCATATGTTCCTTTTATATAAAGTCTCCATAAATTAGTCCCTTAAGTAGTTACAGATGTAATATGATAGTGACTCACAACTTCATGTACAGTTTTGGACATTTCCTTATAGAAAGCCAAACCCTCTTCCTCCAAAACTATATTGCCTTCACTGCTAATCCAGGAAATGTGAAAATAGACACCATGTAAGTACTTGACCAGGTGACCCCGGCCCCTGTGCCACCTTTCTATGCTGCACCAACATTGCTTTCTTACATCTGTGGTCTAATGAGTGTTTCCCACAGCAAGCTAAGGAGGAAGGATGAAAAATTTCAGGCCTGGTCTGTATGACTTGGCTTGATATGTGCGCGTCAGCTGAAACTGGACTAATACTGTGCTACAGCCCACTCAGGAGTGGCCTTAAAGGACAGTGAAGGGAGACTCCCTCCCCAGTGGGCAGAGCCTGAAGGAGAATATCCTTTGTAAGGAAGGAGAAGTGGCTTAAGCAAAGGTATACATGGACTCTTGGGCAGTGAGGAATGGCTGGATGTCGTGACCCGTAGGGCTCCTATGGCCCTGGTCTCAGTTAGTGCAGAAAGGAACCAGGTGAGAGGTGGATTAGAAATACAAGCTTGTGGAAGGCGGGCTAGCCCTTACTTTACGGGTAGCCCCGGCAACCTCCACACCAGCCTTTTATTGAGCCAGAACAACACAGGTGAAGGGAGTAATTAACAAGGACTACTGAGGGCACAGGCTCCTCCCACAAGGAACTCCTGTGGAGGAATGGCCCAAGGTCCACGCCTCAGCTGCAGATCATCTTGCTCAGAGGTTGGCGTCTTGCTCAGAGGTTGGCGTCATTGGTATTGATTCTAATCCTGAAATATACAAGTCTAAACACCGTAATTTCAAATGTTGAAATTCCCCAACGACCCAAATCCCCAAAATGTAATTCTGGAAAAACCAATGAAAAGTTTTGGAAAGATAATTTACATTTTAAAAGGAGATTTGACTATTAGAATTTTAGATGTTGGGGATTTCATGCTTTCTAAATTTAGACTTTTGGGATGTCAGCATTTGGGATTTTGGCATCAGGGATTGTGTCTTTTGGGGTTATCCGAATCCAGTTCCATCTTTTCTTCCGGGAGGTGAAGCAATTTTTCCAGTCACAAACATAATGAGAGTTGGGAATGAATCCAGATAAGAGGATTAAAATCCAGTTTTCTTAACTTTTGGTCCAATGTTTGTCATTACGTTTTTTCTGTCCCTGGTTCATTCCACATGTCTTTTTATTACTATAGCAGGCTGAATGTGAAAGTAAAAACCACGAGGGGCAAGAACCTTTGCATTTATCAACAACCCAGCAATAAGAATTCTATTCTCTGCCAAACTGTCAACCAAGTATGACTGTGTAATAAAGACATTTTCAAACATGCAATGTCTTTAAAATTCACCCTCACTGCACCATTTTCCATAGTTACTGAAGGTCGTATTCTTCCAAAATAAGAAAGTGAAGCTAGGAAAAAAGAAAAAAAAAAGAGGATGTGGAAACAGGAATAAACACGGCAGAGGAGAAGGGAATTCCCAGGTGAATGATGAAGGGTCATCACACAATGACAACTGTGTTCTAAGCATAGAGAGCGACTAGTGCGATGTAAGAAAATACAGAAGGCGGAAGCCAGCGTGCTGCGGCTGCGCCCTCGCGCCCTCGCGCCGCCCCGGGCCTGGCCGACCCGCGCCCCTTCCTGCGCCTGCGCGCGCACCTGGCCTGCACGCGCGACGTCTGGCGCTGCACGACTGGAGCACGGGCTGACGCTCTTCTCCCGCGGCGCCACTCGCAGCTTCCACAGACCTTCTTCTGGGCTGCCTGCGCGAGCTGCCGCCGGTCCACCCCGGCCAGGTCGGCTGCCCGTGGTTATCTCCATCGGAGGCAACTGAACGTTTCATATCGAAAGAAATTTGGCTGGCACCCCTCCAGTTCTATGAACTGAGAGGACTTGAAAACTTTGCCTCTCTGTCTGACTCGCACAAATTCTGTTTGGATCGTGCCTTAGAAGGACTGGCAAGATGGCCGCCCATCACGCTGCTGACTGCTGACGGATCGCTGCAGCTTTTACCAGGTGGTGAGCTGTACTTAGAAGATTCAAACTTTGAAGAAAAATTTTTGTCTACTGAAAAAAAGACTGAAGAAATTATGAAGGAAGGAAAAACATTCCACTGCATAGTGATGTACGATCGCCGTCTTTGTAACATCCACTGTCCAGTCGAAGTATAAACACTTTATCCTAAGAACGAGGTAGTGAGTAAGAGCCGTTTGTGGGGAGCTGCGTGTTTGCAAGCTGGCCCACTTGAAGACGAGGGTTAACTGAACTTCTTAAGAACTTTGTGCCTGTAAAAGCTGTAATGCAGTGTTTTTTTAATTTCAGGTGTATTATGGAGCTCTCTTGTTTATTAAACCTTACAGTATGCCACAAGTAGGAAAAAAAAAAAAAGAAAATGCAGATTAGCCCATTGTCCTGGCCATATTCTCCCTGCACGTTCATTACTTGGCTTAGAAACACAGCCCCGCTCAATGTCTCCTCATGTGATGAGACCTATATTTCCTAGGACTCCCTTATCTCTGAGGCTTCCTCGCAGTGGGCTTTTGTAAACTTGTAGGAGAGCTGAAGCCAGACTTAGATCCAGAGACGGTTCAATTTCTTTTCTTGTAGGAGCCCTTATCTAATATAGATGGTTAGTGTTCTTTCCTTCACAGCTATATTTGTGCTTGCTTCCCAGTTTTAAAAAAATTAAGCAATATATTGTTTAGAAATAAGCACCTTGGTTTATCTTCAAAGAAAATTCAGGATAAGTGGTTACCTCTGGGAGTAAGGGAGGGGAATGGCATTGGTGATGGGCCCAGAGAGGACTTTCTATTCTTAACTCGAAAGGTGAGTACACTGGGATCCATTTTTCTTCTTTAATATATGTTTTATATATTTTTCATTCTTTTTGAACAATGTGTGTTATTTATGCTTCTGTAAGTATATCTCCCTCACTCACGTACGTACCTCTGTACATCCTCTTAGCCAACTAGGAATATGAAGGATAATAATGGTATTAGTGAAAAAAAATTTTTTTCCATTACCAATAAAATGAAGAATAAAGAAGGGAGGTTGCTATCATCACTTTTATTTGATATTTTACTGGCTGTCTGCTTTATGAAAAAGTGAGAGTAAGAATTAGAGAGGAAGAATAAGATTGTCCTTATTTGGCTCAGCGCCTATAGCTGAGTGGATGGGGTGCTAGCCACATACACCAAGGCTGGTGGGGTTTGAAACCAGCCCGGGCCAGCTAAACAACAATGACAGGCATTGTGGCAGGCACCTGTAGTCCCAGCTACTTGGGAGGTGAGGCAAGAGAATTGCATTAGTCCAGGAGTTTGAGGTTGCTGTGAACTGTCATGCCACGGCACTCTACCTAGGATGATATAGTGAGACTCTGTCTCAAAAAAAAAAAAAAAAAAAGATTGTCCTTGTTTAAAGAACATACATAGAAAATCAAAGAAATCCAGAAACAACTTTTATAAGTAATAAGTTTAGTAATGTTTATGTATAAAAGACCAACATACAGAACAAAAGAGTATTTCTACAATCAGTAGTAATTCAATTAGATGTAACATTAATAGAAAAAGATAGATTTTTCACTAGTTGCAAAACCATAGGTACTTAAAAAATAGATGTAAAAACCTATTTGCATAGGAGCTTTGGAGAAAATGATTGTTACTGAATGACATAATGGAAGACAGCAGTCATAAGTAATGAATATGCAAATTTAATACAATTCCACAGAAATCACAACAGAATTATTTTCTGTTATTTGTCAGGTTGTTTTGTATATTTGTTTGTAAAATTATATGAAATTCTATACCGCTGCAATATGATTGCTGTTAACAATAATACATAATTTTAAATAGCTAGAAGGAGGATATTGAACAAAGAAATGATAAATATGTGATACGATGGATATACAAATTATCCCATCTGATCATTGTACATTATATGTATCAAAATATCAATACACACCCCACAGATGTGTATAATTATTATGTATCTATAAAAATTATATGGAAAGACAAAGAGCCAAAAATAGCCAAGAAAAATTGATGAAGAAAAGCAAGGCAGGGACCCTGTCCTTCCACCTAGCAAGGTATGTTACAAAGCCAGCCTAAGGAACACAACCTTTTAATGGTCTAAAAATAGATGACGTATCAATGGAATAGGACAAAGGATGCATAAACATGCATATCTATGAAAATTAGATACATGATATGTGTGGAATTGCAAATCACTTGGGAAATGTACTATGTAATAAATGGTGCTGTGAAATTTTATCCATATTGAAGAAACATAAATCTTACTTAAGGCACATTTACAACTTAAATGTAGCCACAACTACTGTTCTAGATTCTGTAACACTATTCTACCTATTGTATAACACTTTTGGGACAAAACACAGCACAAAATGTTTATGACATCAAGGTAGGGAAGTAGTCTCAAGACATACAATCCTCAAACCATAGAAGAAAATATATTTAATTTTGACTACAGGGTGGCCATAAAGTTTGTGTGCAATTTAAATAGGTACCTATTTATGGCCACTCTGTGTTTAAAAACATATTTAAAGAACCATTAAATTTAAACAACTATGCTGGTATCCTTAACTAAATGTTAGCAAACTAAATCCAGCAGTATATAAAAAGGAATATATATAGTACTGAAATGGGGTTTATCCCAGAAAGCAAGGTTGGTTTAGCATCTGAAAATACACCATATTAAATTCATGATCATCTCAGTAGACACAGAAAAAGCATTTGGCAACATCCAACACCCTCACATGATAAACATGCTGAGCAGTCTAGGATAGAATTGAACTTCTTCAACCTGATAAAAAGCCTCTAAGACAAATGTGAAGCTGACGTCATCATTATGGTGAAAGACTGAATTATTTTCCCCTAAGATCAGCAACAAGACAAGAGTTAGAATGCCAGCTCTCACCACATCTACTCAGCATTACACTGGAGGTTTTACAAAGTGGATCAGATAAGTAAAAAATACCAAAGATATGTAGATTGGAAAGAAAGAAATAAAACTGTCTTTATTAGAAGATGACATAGATGACATGATTTTGTTTATAAAAACAACTTAAGGAATCTACTCCCACAAAGAAACTCTTTATGACTAATAAATGAATTCAACAAGACTTGAGGATACAAGCTTACTATGTCAGTAATAGTCAATAATATTTCTAAATTGTAGCAGTGAACAATGTGAAAGTGAAATTAAGAAAACAGTTGTATTTGCAATAGTATCAAAAAGAATGAAGCAAATGTAACAGAAGTGCAAGACCCATGCCCTGGGAACTGAAAAGCACTGCTGAAAGGTACATCATGTTCATGGACTGGAAGATCCAACGTGGAAAAGTTGGCAGTTCTCCCCACATTGATCCATAAATTTAATACAATTCCTATCAAAATTCCAGAAAGCTTTTTTGCAAACATTAAGCTGATTCTAAAATTTAAATAGGGAATAGGGGAATTCAAAAGGACCTAAAATAGCCAGAAAATTTTGAAAAAGAACAAAGCTAGGGATTATACTTATACTATTTGATTATAAAACTTACTATATAGCTACAAGTTATTAAAATAGTGTGGTGTGGGTCTAAGGACAAACAGATTAATGGGTCAGAATAGAAAATTCATAAATTAACTCTTAAATCTCTAGTCAGTTGACTCTCTGCAAAGATATCAGGTCATTTCAACGGGGGAACAAATAGTCTTTTTAACAAACAATGCTGGAACAATTAGATATATGAGGTCTGACAATTAAGTTTGCAAACTTGTCACTATGCAGTTATGTTGGCAGCACTGTAAAAACAGCTCAGTGAGGTTTCATAACCTTGGTATATCAGTGTCTAACAACTATGGTCGTGTTGATGTGATGTCTTGCTGGGTGATGCTCGTTGTTGAGTATTTTTGTGTGCCATCAGGAGAATGTTGGAGCTTGAATCAGAGTGACAAACACTAAATTTCTTGTTAAACTTGGCAAGAGTGAAAGTGAGATTAGTGACACATTTGTCCAAGTTTATGGGGGTAATGCCATGAAGAAAATGGCAGTGTACAAATGGATTAAATATTTTTCTGAGGGGAGAGAAAGAGTCACTGATGAAGAGAGGTTGGTGCAGCCAGTAACAAGCAGAACTGACAAAACCATTGCAAAATTTTTGAATTATGTGTCAAAATTGTTGTCTGGCTGTAAGAAGCATAGCAGACAAGTAAACATTGATGAGAAACAGGAAAATCTTAACCGAAAATCTTGGCATGAGAAAGGTGTGTGCAAAAAAAGTTCCTGAAGGAGCTCAGCAATGAACAAAAGCAAAGGAGAGTCCAAGCTTGGCAAGACCCTTTGGAGAGGCAAGATGGTGTTTGGGCCATGTCATCACTGGATGTGCCAATACGACCCTGGAACAAAATGTAAACGTGCACAGTGGAAGTCAGCCAATTCTTCATGACCAAAAAAGTTCCATCAGCCCAAATAAAAAAGAGTTGAATAGTGTTGTTAACATTTTTGCTATCAGAGAGATTATTCATTATGAATTTGTGCCAACTGGATAAGTAGTTAACCAAGAAGTACTGGAAAGACTGCATGAGAAAGATGAAAATGATCTGAACTTTTCACCAACAACTCATGGCTCTTGCATCACTACAATGCACCAGCTCACACAGCACTGTGTATGAGGGAGTGTTTAGCTATAAACAAATAACAGAATTAGAGTACCCTCCCTACTCACCACGACTCTCCTATGACTTTTTTCTTTACTCAAAGATAAAGGAAATATTGAAAGGACAACATTTTGGTGGCATTCCAGGACATCAAGGGTAATATGATAGCTCTGATGGCCATTTCAGAAAAAGAGTTGCAAAACTGCTTTTCAGGGTGGACTAGACTCTAGCATTGGTGCATAGCTCTCCAAGGGGAGTACTTCAGAGGTGTAGTGGTATTCAGCAATGAGGTATGTAGCACTTTTTCTTTCTTTCTTTCTTTTTTTTTTTTATTAAATCATAACTGTGTACATTAATGCAATCATGGGGTATAGTGTGGTGTTTTCATATACAATTTGAAATATTTTCATCAAAGTGGCTAACATAGCCTTCATGTCATTTTCTTAGTTATTGTGTAGCACTTTTTCTATTACAAGTTCTTGAACTTAATTGTCAGACCTCCTATATGATGGACTGCTTTTCAACAGTAAAAAGGATTGAACTATAAGACATACAATAACACTTATTAGTTAATTAATTGAAGCTTATGTTTTGCATTTTCTTTTGCTTTAATTTTTATTAAATTTAATTTTTATAAAATATATTAAATTTAATTTTTATTAAATATAAGACAAATAAAAGAGCAAGTGAGTGGCCTGGGCTCAGAGGGGATCATGATATATTCAACAGACGCCAGTCAGCTTCAGCAAACACATAGGCCCCATCCTATAAGATGATACCATTTTAGAAGAAAGGCTGGACATCTGGAATTTCATGTGAAATGTCATGATTTTTAATGTTAACACTATGTTAAAAGAAAATAAAGTGTTGCGTGGGCCAAACAAGAGTGTCTGTATGGTTTTTGCTTGATGGAGAATATTTGAGAATTTTCAATCAAGGCAATGATCCGACTTGCGTTTTGTTGCGAGGTATTTATAGTAGTGGTAACAGTTACTGCATGATCTCTGTATACCACGTGCTGAGCTGGAGATGACCACAGATTAAATTACTCGTCTAAATCATTTGGGTAATAAACGTAGTGTCTCTCCTTTAACCATTATGCAATTTCACCTCTTTTAACCTTTTCTTAAAGGACTTTTTAAAATGGTGTGGGTTTTAATCATTGTCTTTCAGTTCTTTTCTCTGACTAATACAGTTCTTCCAGATTAGAGCAATCTAGACCTCCAAATATAACACAGTGGTTTAATAAGAATAAGTGAATTAGCAAGAAAATAGCTCTAATTACTCAGAAAGCTCTTAATTACTTGGAGAGTCTCTTAAAACAATTAGGGATATAAAAATAGGTAATGAAGTTGAACATAGAATTGCTTCTCCATCTTCTGGCTAAGATCAAGTGTAACGTTGAATACAGACGTTATTTAAAGTATAAAAACATCTGTTTTCAGAATCTTTTGAAGAAGTTATTCCTGCAAGGAAGCTGAAGAATTTCTACCCGGGTGTAGCAGAGCACAAGGATATTTCCAAGCTGGTCCTCCTCCTTTCTTCCTCTGTGAATTCTTTAAGAAAGGCAGCACATGAGGCCCTGCAGGACTTTCAGAAGTATAAGACTCTCTGGACAGAGGACCGAGACGTGAAAGTGAAGGTGTATTTCCTCTACTGGTGATGTTGTTTGGGTTTGAATTGTTTGTCTCTAACTCTTGAGCATGAACTAGCAGAGGCCTAGGACCTGTCAATGCCAGCACCCGAAGCATTCTAGCGGGTGTGCTTCTCACAGGGACAGTGGATAAAAATGAGGCTCTCACAGATTTTGTTTAATTCCCTTAAACAGTGTATACTGTCCAGAGGCCATGTATTCAGGGGTGTGTGACACCTACGTAGACCCAGCTGTATTTTTGGTTAGAGTTCTGCCCAGCCATTCCCAGCAGACTGTGAAATTCCCCCTCGGAGCCTCCTCTCAGTACTGCCAGGGTATCTCGTTCTTTGTCCAGCTTCTGGCCCCATAGCACATGCAAGTGTAGACATATACAAGCAAATGTACTTTTCCGACTTAACTATCATGAGTATAATATTTGTGCTGTTAAATATTAAAGGAAATATTAACTATCCCCTCACTATAGGAGTTTTTGGCTAACAATCCCTCTCTGACGGAAATCAGATCAGAAATTCTACGCTATGCTACTTTTGAACAGGAGATTGATGAGTTGAAGCCTATTATTATTGTAGGAGCACTTGAATTACATACAGGTATTTAAAAATTTTACATTATGTAAAGTATCTGTATTTTCATATGAAATGTTACTTTATTTAGCAAGCAGTTATTCACCTACCTTGGTATAATATTATACGTGTTACATAGTTCTGGGCTATCAATATTCTTCACACTACACAGGCTAGTTCCTCAAATAGCAGTCAAATAACTAAAACTACAGGTGAAGTTCTTTTTTAAGTCACTGTGAGGAGGGGATTGTGTGCATGAGATCAGAGTCAGTTTGTTGAGAACTTGATCCATCTGGGCATCTGGGACTGGAGTATCAAAGGTTGATGAGACAGCAGGAAAGACTGAGATGGCGTCATTGCTTACCACAGTGAGGGAGAGCTGTGCTGGTCAGGCAGTGTCTGGCAAGGCAGACTGCTGGTCTTACCCAGGGTGTCTGGGAAGCATGTGGCTCTAGGACTGTGGATTTAAATAGGTTGACACCTTCTGTAGAAGGATGTTTACTCAGGTGAGACAGCTGGTGATTGGCACTTAGGGGCAGTTTTTTGCCTATATCCCACCTGATGAGTTGACATTTGTAGGAAAGGGGCTGATACCAATTGGCCTGCAACAGTATGAGAACTGAGGTGAACTAGTCTATGGTTTGGGTTTAAAACTGGTTGTGGCAGTTGTTACCATGGTTACAGAACAATACTCTTGTCCTAAGTTTGTGGGAAGAATTTATTCTCAGACAATATTTGAACAACCTATTTTATGTGAATATATCTACCTTAATTAGATTTTCAGATCTATCCTAAAGGAGCTAATGTAACTGTGGCTCTTGAATTTGACCACTTGACCTCTTTAACCCCCATTCTTCTGGCAGTGATAATGACAGAGTCTACTTCATGTGAGACACTTAGCAGAGAACTCAACAAATAGTTGATGTTCAACAAATATTAAATCCTCTTGCTATTATATAACTACCAAGAGAGGATTTAGCAACTTGGGAGGCTGAGGCAGGAGGATAGCTCAAGGCTAGAAGTTCAAGTCTAGCCTGGGCAACATAGTGACAACCCTCATCTCTAAAAAAAAAAAGTAGGAAAAATTAGCTGGGTGCAGTGGCGTATCAGTAGTCCTCGCTTTTGGAAGGAGCGTTACTGGAGCCCAGGAGTTTGAGGCTATAATAAGCTATGATTGTGCCATTGTGCTCCAGCCTGAGTGACAAGAGTGAGGGAAAGAATAAAAGGAAGTATTCAGTTAGGTGAAGAATCACAAGTACTTGAGGGGATTTCATGTAGAATTTGGAGATTTCCCCTGAAGTACCTCCTATTCTTTCTTAAATAGTTACAGCAACTTCTGTAAAGTTTTAGAAACAGTATCCTATTACTTAAAAAAAATTGTCTTCTCATAATAGTTAGCACTATGATCTTTTTTTTTTTTTTTTTAGACAAAGTCTCACTTTGTTACCCTTGGTAGAGTGCCATGATGTCATAGCTCACAGCATCCTCCAACTCTTAGCCTTAAGTGATCCTCTTGCCTCACCTCCCTAGTAGCTGGGAGTAGAGGGCCCTGTCACAATGCCTGACTATTTTTGGTTGCAGTTGCCACTGCTGTTTTAGCTGGTTGTGGCTGGGTTTGAACCTGCCACCCTTGGTATATGGGGCAGGTGCCCTACCCACTGAGCCACAGGTGCTGCCCAGCACTATGATCTTTAATACAAGAAGCACCTATAAGCTGGGCATGGTGGGGTGCACCTGTAGTCCCAGAAACTAGGGGGCTGATGGGGAGGATCTTTTGAGCCCAGGATTTTGAGACTGTAGTGTGCCATGATTGATTGTACCTGGGAATAGCCACTGAACTCCAGCCTGGATGGCACAGTGAGACTCTGTCTCTAAAAGAGAAAAAAGCAACTATAGCTTAGTGTTGTGGTGGGCCAGGTCAGGGGTGCTTGTTTCTGGAGAGAGGGAAATAGAATAGGTAGTGATAATTATGAAGAAAGGGGAAGGATGGCCAAATCCCTCAGGTCTGGAAAGGAGAAAACAGGCCCAGTAGAGGACCTCATGAGATATGATCTCATAGTGTCAATCAACAAGCTGGCTGCATGGTTCTTCTTGGGCCAGACTGTTTCCTTGCCCCCCAGGCCTCTCAGTTTAACTCTTGGAAGGAGAGAGGGGAGCAATCATGTTTCAAGCTTGGCAGGGCTGGGGAGTAGGGGTCTTGAGAGAAAAAGAGAGGAATGGGTAAGAATTGATAAGGTTTAGTTGTTTACTGTAGAGATGTTTCATTTTCAAGAAACAGAAACTCATTTAGAAGCTGTGTTAAGAGAAGGAAAGTAGGCCCCAGAATCCAGGATGCAACTGGGCCTTCAGAATGGATCAGAACCAGTGATGGCATAGGAAGCTGAGGATGTCCTTTCTGTCTGCCTCTCATTTCTTTCTCCCTCTGTGCATGACTATTTCTGCTTCCCAGACCCCATGGCTCACCTTCATATCTCATTCTAGACTCAGGTAGGTTGGGTTGATGTGGAACACTTGCCTAGGCCCAGGGGATAGGGTCAGGTTATACAAGTGCTCTAACTATGTGGATGAGGTAGCCGGTAGAATAACAAGAAAGCTAGAGTAATGGTTTGACAGAAAACAACAGATCTTCTACCATGTGGGGTTCCATAGAGGAAAATGGGGGAGTGAATGAGGACTGCTAATGGGGTGGCCAAAAACAGAGCAAAGTTCATACAAAACAACGTTAGAACTAATTTCAATAATTCTCCTGTAGTTTCCTTCTCATGCACAGCTCCATGGGGGTATCAACTCCCCGGGCATGGGAAGGAAGTCTTCAAAACTTAGTAACTTTTTCAGCACATGGAATCAGGCTAATACATTTCAGATGCTAAGGGGCCACATGTGGTCACTGACTGCCCAGGTGGATAGAACAATTACAGATGCTCAGATCACACATCAAGTGAATGGTTTCAAAATGCCACTTGTGTTCTATTTTCATCTTTTCTTGTCTTCATTAGGGCCAATGAAATTGGCCTTGTCCATTGAGGCTAAGGCATGGAAGATGTTACTCTGTCGATATTTGAATGAAGAATATAAAAAGAAAATGTCAGACATGATTGCATTTATTAATGAATACTTGAAAAAGTTGTCTAGACCCATTCGTGATTTAGATGATGTCAGATTTGCAATGGAAGCCTTGTCTTGTATCCGTGATAATGAAATCCAGATGGATATGACCTTGGGACCAATTGAAGTAAGAAATCATTGCATTTTTCTTTCTTGAAATGCTTTATTTTTGGGATGTGGTGGTAAACTGAGACACACTATAAAGTAATTCTTTAACATATTCCTTCATCTGTTAAATGCCATAATCTGCCTGTTTCTCCTTTCTGATGTTGATGTCTTTGGGGGAATTTTGACAGTTATTAACAGTGAATAGTATACAGAAGAATATCAATATAGCAGTAATGCTGTACTGGCTAGAAAGTGTTCAGTTCTTGATACTGCAGCAACATGTTATGGAGAGGAATGGTTGCATTGTCTCATGTCTATCCTGACATGTAGACAAATTCTCCAATATCTTTGGCTTGCCTTAGACCAGTGGTGGTATGGTAGGAACGGTCCACCCAGGCTCCATAATAAACTGTTGGGAATTTACATCAACAAAAAATATTTTTAGGAAGTTATCACAAATTCAATGTTTTAAAAGAACACAAATTTATTATAGTTCTAGAGATCAGAAGTCCAAAAGTAGGTCTCACTGGGTTGAATTGAGATGAGCTGTGTTTCTTCTGGAGGCTGGCTTTGGGGGAAAATGCATTCCTTGTCTTTCCCGGCTTCTAAGGGCTGCTCCCCTTCCTTGCTCATGGCTCCTCCTGCAGTGGCATCCTTCCTACCTCTGTTCCTGTTGTCATATGTTCTCTGCCTCTGCCTCTCTTTCCCTTGTATAAGCCTTTGTGATTGTAGTGGGTACACCTAGTTAATCTATGGTCCTTTCCCCACACAAGCTTCTTAACTTAATTACATCTGCAAAATCCTTTTGTGGTGTGTGGCAATATATTCACAGGTTTTGGCGATCAGGACATGACAGCATTGGGGAGTCCATTATTTTGTCTATTACACATATTTTATGATTAATATTATTTAGAATGTATGGCACACAGTGACAATAAAAATCAGATTTATAATTAGTTTGATTACAGTTTGTTCTCTATAGATAATATACTCCCTTATTGCCTGCAGTACCTAGGGAGTTGGTACCTTCACTGCCAACTCTTGGTACTCAATGCTTAAGACTCTTTTATGCTTTTTTGGACTCATTTACAATTTACACTCTTTGGGAGCAAATGAACTTCACACTTTTACTGTTTTTTAAAATCTTAGTGTTCAGGAATTATGGATCACTCAGTCCTCAAGACTTAATAAATTGACATTTATTTTTCTGACTGCCAGGAGCAGTGAGCATACAGCATTGTATTCTTCAGTATACAATTTTTTGGTGAAGCCAATTGGCCATCCATCCCTTGGATCATTGAAATTTCTTTTCTTTCTTCTTCTTCTTCTTTTTTTTTTTAGTATCTCCCAAATCATCATTTCATTCCATTCCTTATATAACCAACCCCTATTTTAATAAGGTATGAGAAATTATCTTACATGGTGCTGACAGAAGATCAAGGAGGAGAGAGAGAGAGAAAATGATCCTCGGGATATTTTCCAGCATAGTGTCTCTCGATGTCATCTGCCGACATCCCCATCAGAATTGCCTGTGTGCTTATTAAATGCAGATGTAAGAGCCCATGATCTTGAGGCATTCTCTGGTGGTCAGTGAGAATCTAAAGGTGCTTTTCATACACACTTAATTTTGGAAAACACTCTTCTGGTTTGTTGTCTTCCACTAAGACATAGAAACGTTTCTAGAAGGCATCTAAATCGTTGGCAATTGCTTCCCCTTGTGATATTTCTGAATTTCACCTCCACTCTGCAGGAAGCCTATGCTATTTTAAATAGATTTGAAGTTGAAGTAACCAAAGAAGAATCAGAAGCAGTTGATACCTTGAGATATTCTTTCAACAAATTGCAGAGTAAAGCTGTAAGTACAGATTTAAGTATTTGATCTTTTGTTAAGTCAC
Organism: Otolemur garnettii; assembly: GCF_000181295.1. NCBI lineage: Eukaryota > Metazoa > Chordata > Mammalia > Primates > Galagidae > Otolemur > Otolemur garnettii. Next base: position 9,586,437 of record NW_003852426.1, read on the forward strand.
TATCTCCAGAAAAAAATGTGTTTTGTATTTTTTGAATGCTGACTGTGCAGTCATGTGCATTATACATAATGGCATTTCAGTCAAGGACAGACTGCATGTAGATTGTCTTATAAGTTTATAATACCGTGTTTTTACTGAATCTTTTGGTTTAGACATCATTAGATTCCCAAATGCTTACCATTGTGTTACAGTTGACTGTAATATTCAGTGCAATAACATGCTGTACATGTTTGTAGCCTACGCGCAACAGGCTGTAATATCCAGCCCAAAGTGTGCAGAAAGTTGTATCGTCTAGGTTGGTGTAAGTACACTCTGATGCCTGCACAACAATGAAATTGTATAGTGATGCATTTCTCAAAGTCTTCCCGTTGTTGAGCAGTGCCTGACTGTATACTATTTTAACAGTTTTATTGAGATATAACACACATAAAATTTAACATTTTAAACTATGCAGTTCAGTGATTTTTAGTGTGTTCACAGAGTTGCATAACCACCATCATTATTTAATTTTAGAACATTTTCATTAACCACCAAAGAAATCCTGTACCCATTAGCAGTCGTTCCCCATTCTACCTCAGCCCTGCAACCACTAATCTACTTTCTGTCTCTGTGGATTTTCCTTTTCTGGACATTTCATGGAGATGTAATCATACAGCATGTGGCCTTTTATAACTGACCTTGCATGAGGCTGGACAATTACGTTCAGGACCTCCTCTTAGGAAAATTGCTTTGAAGGGTGGACTAGGTGCTGGTGTCAGTGCATAGCTCATGAAGGGGAGTACATTAAGGTGACTGTAGTGATACTCAGCAGTGAGGTATGTAGCACTTTTTCTAGGGTGAGTTTGTTAACTTAATTGTCAGAACTTTGTATACCATGTTACGTTGATTCAGTTATTTATCAGTGGACACTTGGGTTGCTTCTGTCCTTTGTCTATTATGAATAATGCCGCCCTGAATGTAGGTATACAAATATTTCTTTGTAACTTGCTTTTAATTCTTTTAGATATATATTCAGAAATGGAATTGCTGTATCATATATTAATTCTCATAATCTTGCTTTTAATTTTTAACTTTTTGGAGATAGGTTCTCACTCTCTTGTCCAGGCTGGAGTGCAGTAGCTTACTGTAACCTCAAACTCCTTTGTTCAAGTGATCCTCTTGCCTCATCTGCCTGAGTAGCGAGGACTATAGGTGGGGGCCAGGATGCCCAGCTAAGAGTTCTAAAAATTTTTTTGTAGATATGAAAGTCTCACTATTTACCCAAGCTGGTCTTAAACTCCTGGTCTCAAGTGAGCCTCCTGTCTTGGGCTGCTAAAATCCTGGGATTACAGGCATGAGCCACCACACTTCACCCTATTTTTAATTTTTTGGAGAACTGGCATTCTGCTTTCCATAGTAGCTACACCATTGTACATTGCCTCTAGCAGTGCATAAGTTTTTCAGTTTCTTCACATCTTTGCCAAAACTTGTTATTTTCTGTTTAATTAATTGTAGCTATCCTAATGGGTGAGGTGGTTATCTCGTGATTTTGATTTACATTTTTCCAGTGATTAGTCATATCGGGCCTTTTTTAACATACTGGTTGGCTACTCGTATATCTTCTCTAGAGAAATATTCAAGTCCTTTGCCCATTTATTAATTAGGGTGTTTGTCTTTTTGTTGTTGAGTTGTAGGAGTTCTTTATATGGTCTGGGCATTAACCCCTTATCAGATACATGACTTTCAGATATTTTCCCCCATTCTGTAAGTTTCCTGTTTACTCTGTTGATTGTGTCCTTATAATGCTTTCAATTAAATTAATCAGTTAATTAATTAATATTTTGGGGGTGCTCTGGTGAAGAGCAGAAAACATACTAGACAAATTCTAAAAGAGCTGTAAAACTTGCCTTTCATTTCTCTAAGGCTGCTAGTGTTGCCCCTTCTTTTATTCTTGATTTTGGTAATTTGAGAGGTCGTCCTTATTCTTGTTTAGTCTAGGTATAGGTTTGTCAACTTTGTCAGTCTTTTCAAAGAAGAAACTTTTGGTTTCTTGATTTTTCTATTTTTCTACTCTATCATTGATTTGTGTTCCAGTTTTTTTCTTTTCTTTTTTTTTTTTTGCAGCTTTTTGGCTGGGGCCGGGTTTGAACCTGTCACCTCCAGTATATGGGGCTGACGCCTTACTCCTTGAGCCACAGGCGCCACCCTGTGTTCTAGTTTTTACTATTTCCTTCCTTCTGATTGCTTTGGGTTTAGCTTGTTCTTTTTTGCCTTTTATTAAGATTAGGTTACTGACTTGAAATGTTTTTTAATGTATGCATTTATAGTTATAAATTTGTCTAAACACTTTTTTTTTTTTTGAGACAGAGTCTCACTGTGTTGTCCTCAGTAGAGTGCTGTGGCGTCTACTGCATAGCAACCTCACACTCAAACTCTTGGACCTCAGCCTCCCAAGTAGCTGGGACTATAGGTGCCCACCACTATGCCGACTAGTTTTAGGGATGGGGCCTCTCTCTTGCTCAGGCTGGTCTCAAACTCCTAAGCTCAGGCAATCCACCTGCCTTGGCCTCTCAGAGTACTGGAATTACAGGCATCAACCGCCAGGCTCAGCTTTCCCTACACATTTTTTAAAGTTGGTAAACGTATACACATCACAAGTTAGACATTAAAAATGAACTCCAAGGGACAGTTCACATTCTTTAATTTGAATTTTATTGAATTCAATTCGAATTTGATTGAATTTTATTGAATTCAATTTGAATTTGATTGAATTTTATTGAACATTAATTAAATTGGAAGTTGGGTTAAAATTTCTTGTTTATGGAGAGATTTGTCCCTGATACTGAAGCAAGGCGTAGTAGCAAGGACGCGGAACTGAAATTGGGGTCATGGGTTGTGATTGCAGCTCCGCTGTCACTCACTTGGATGATGTTTGCAAGTTAATGTTTGTTCTCAATTTCTTCCTGTGATCATTTGGGAATATTAATATTTTGTATGCAGTTGGGAGTCTCACTAGAGGCAATGTACAGAAAATACGTTTTAAGTACTCATGTTTGTTTAAATTCATATTCAACATAAACTAATAGCTTCCTTTGGAAAGTGCTTACTGGTTAGTCAGGGGAGTAAATCATAGAGAAGAACTGAGGACCTCTCCATTGAGATTTAGTGAAACCTAATTTTCTGTAATTTTTCAGTGGAAAAGATTCACTTAGGGCTCAGCTCCTGTAGTTTAGCACCTAGGGTGCCGACCACATGTGCCAAGACTGGTGGGTTCTAACCTGGCCTGGGCCAGCTAAACAACAAAGACAACTGCAACAACAACAAAAAAAATAGCCAGGCATTGTGGCAGGTGCCTGTAGTCCCAGCTACGTGGGAGGCTGAGGCAAGAGAATCGCTTAAGCCCAAGAGTTTGAGGTTGCTGTGAGTTGACATCATGGCCCTCTACTGAGGGCGACATAGGAGACTCTGTCTCAAAAAAAAAAAAAAAAAAATTCACTTAAATTGTTTCTCTGTCTCTTTAACTGTTAGTGTTAAATCCATCCTTTTCTATTCTGACCCATCGATAGATGATATTTCTGAGAACAGTTAAGAGCATGGCTCCTGGAATCACACTTCTAGGTTTCAAATCTTGACTTTACCTTGTACTGGTGCTAGAATTCGAGAGTATTCCTGTGTCTCAGTTTCCTTGCCTATAAAATGGGTATCGTATGGGCATAATGTAGTTTACTACATAGAGTTGCTATGAAGAGTAAATGAGTTAATATATGTAAAGAGAATGGCAGATAGCAAGCATTATTTAAGTGCCAGCTGTTACTATGGAAAGTTTAAGCAGAAACTTTCAAGACCATTTTGGAAGGTATCTGCTGTTTTTTTAAATACCTAGAGTGATACCACTTTCTCTTAGGGCATTGCCCCACCCATTGAAGCCACCTGGACCTATTAGAGACTGCTCATTCCAGACCTTACATGTGACCCAGACTGAGCCAGTAATAGTAACTCTTCCCTATCCAAAGCAATGGATCAGTCAGAAAACTTTTGCTAACTACAGTTACAGAGAAAATGACCTTGCTTCTTGAGTCACAAACTAGAATGAACTGAGTCTTCTAGGTACATTTGGGTTGTTAGTGCATTTTATGACAAAGAAACAGAGAATCCTTGTTCATATAGGACATGTCTGAGATAAACTTGCTGGACTAGGATTGTCGTTTTTACTTTTAATATGTTACTTTTACTCTCATGTTGAATGTTCTTTTTTATTCTAGGTTTCTGTTCAAGATGAACTCGTTCAAGTGCAGCCAAAGTTTAAAAGTAGTCTGCTTGAGTCTGTGGAAGTTTTTCGTGAGGACGTGAACAATTTTGCAGAAGCATACGAGCTGGTAAGTTAAGTATTTGCTTGCTGTGTGCTACAATGTTCTGTGATATGTTTATACAAAATGAGTGTGCCGAACCCTGAGAAATAGGAATGTTGCAGGTAAGCAGCTATCTTAGCAGCTGTCAAGAAAAAAAGGAAAGCTAATATTTTAAGCACATCTTATGTGGAAAGAAAGCAGATTTTACTGTTAAAAGGAGCAAGAACTTTGGAGCTTATGGAAAGACCAGAGGGTCTGGTTTTGTCCTTTCATAAGGCCAGAATTCCTGTGGTAGAAAACGTGATCCAGCTTTTGGAAGACTAAGAAGCTGGAAGCTGGAAGTGCCCTAATACCAGGGCATCAAATATCTGATTTTATATTTTTACTGACTTTTAGAGAACCAAAAGGGTCACTGAAAATAAATAATAGATGTCGTGCTGGGTCAGTCCCACAGGCAACTTAAGATGGTATTCTGACTGATAATGTTGATCTTCTTGAAGTTAAACTCAAAATTGGATATGTTCCCCTAAAATACTCTTTCTTACAGAGGTCACAAGGAATCTGAATTCATAAGATGATGTGAGGCTGTTGGTGCCACTAACATAATGCTTTTAAAAAACACGTACTGAACTTAACTTTTTTGATTTGTTCTGTCATTCGGATGTTAAGAGTAAATTAAAATGGAAACTGGGCCTGAAGGATCTCTGAGCAGACAAAGCCAGTTAGGCATCTGTGAACTAACTGGTTAGGCATCTTGAATGACCTAACCTTGAAAGATTTGCAGACATAAGTGAAACTTAAGTAGCTACTTTTTTGTATGTGTATATATTAAAGAAAAAGGATCTTAAACTCAGTCAATCAGAGGCAGCAAATAAACCTTTAACTGTATAACTAGGGACTTTACAGTAGGCTAGGATCAAAGAAGGCGACTTTATAACTGTCACCAAATATTTTCTTTGTATCCCTTCTGTATGCAGTCTGTAGAAACCTGTGCCTTATACTTCTGCAGTGGCGCTCCTGAGCCACGTCTAGTCCTGATTCTTAAATTTCTGTGTGTTCAAATAAATGCGTTAAAAAGTGTATTGTGCCTCAGTTTCCCTTTCACACTTTTATATTGAGAATATGGTCTATTATTTAGTACATCCATAATATTCATGATTGTACAGACCATGTTAATAATCTTAACATTTTTCAATGAGGGATAACCCTTGTCATTTTAATTTGATTTACTATACAGTAAATTCTTTTAGTCCTTTGATTCACTGGGGGACTCTTTTTTGGGGGATTATTTTGCAACTGTGTTATGGTGTATGGCCACCAGAGACTGCCTTCTGCTTCTTACAAGTGTTCAGCTTATGTTTGTTTCTATTTCCATATTGGGCTGAACAATTAGTAAAAAGAGGCTGTTCTCAGAACTCCGTGTCAGTTGTTCTAATGTGCAACTGTGGCATCATCATTTGTAATCATAAATGGAATTCAGCAGTGCTTCCGTGGTACACACTTCATACAGATGTAATTCTGTCACATTTCTTATTAACTGTGCCAAGCTCATTTAAAAATGAGTGGAAGCTGGAGTGATGAAAATGTTCTAAAATGGATTGTGGTCATGGCTGCCCATGAATATACTAAAAAATCATTGAATTGAATACTTCAAATGGATGAATCGTGTAGTGTGTAAATGACATTTCAATAAAGCTGTTGCAAAAAAAAATAAGGAAAGTTTCAAGTACAGGACAAAATCAGATCATTTAAATTAAAAATTAATGCTGATTTATGTAAAAGGAAATGATAGATAAACCCAACAAACTGACAGACAGTATACATGGTTAAGAATGGAAATGGAGGCTGTGTTATTCCTTCTAGGAAGGACCCATGGTTCCAAATATACCGCCCCAAGAAGCAAGCAACAGGCTACAGATATTTCAGGTAAAACCACATTTTTTTTTCTTTTGGGTTACATTGACAATGTGTGATTTTAGAAAACGATTTTAGGGAAAAATTTATGTTTGAAGTTATAAAGAAAAGTTAGTGTTTAAAATACACACAGACTTCAGTTGTATTCCAGTCTGCTAATGGATGTAATTGACACCTTCCTTGTCTCTTCACGCCCTCTCTACAGAGTATCTCTTTGCATTTTTAGAGAAGACTGTTTTGAACTTAAGTGTCTACCCTAGTCTAGTTCTAAGCATCCTGTTTGATATGTAAAGTAATAACAATTCATAGTACAATAAAATTTATCAAGATAAGATTTTGAATATTGGCACCTGTTTTTCCGGCCTTCCCTCTGTGTCTGTTATTTTTCTTCCTTTTGTATCTAGCACTTGAAACTTCCCTACTCCTTTGTCCTACCTCAGGCAGGATAATCAATACACATGGGACCAGGCCACCCATTTACTGTTTTCTCTGCACTTGATTGCTGAGAAAAATCACACACCCGTTTGGATTAATGCTTTGCAAATTCATGGATTCCTATGTAAATTTGTCCTTCAGGAATGGCAGAAAATTCTGTTCTTTGTCCTTGTTCTTTTTCCTGTTTCCTATGGTGGCTGAACAATGTCTTAAAGTTCTCTTTATGCATGACCCCTATCCACCTACATTCCTAGTAGAATAATATTTATCAGATGCCTACTGTGTGGTTTGCTCAATAGGAATTTGGCTAAGAAATGGTTACCCCAGGCCGGGCATGGTGGCTCACATCTATAAGCCTAGCACTCTGGGAGGCCAAGGCAGGAGGATCCCCTGAGCTCAGGAGTTTGAGATAAGCCTGAGCAAAGTGAGACCTTGTCTCTACCAAAAGTAGAAAAAAACAGCTGGGTGTTGTGGGGCCTATTGTCCCAGCTACTCCAGAGGCTGAGGCAGGAAGATCACTTGAGTGTAGGAGTCTGAGGTTGCTATCAGCGAGGCTGATGCTATAGTACTCTAGCTTGGGCAACAGAGTGAGACTATCTCTATAAAAAAAGGAGAAAGAAAAGAAAGAATGGCTCAGTGCCTGTGGCTCAAGTGGCTAAGGCACCAGCCACATACACCTAAGGTGGCAGGTTTGAATCCAGCCTGGGCCCACCAAAACAACAATGATAGCTGCAACCAAAAAATAGCTGGGCACTGTGGCCAGCGCCTGTGGTCCCAGCTACTTGGGAGGCTGAGGCAGGAGGCTCGCTTGATCCCAGGAGTTGGAGGTTGCTGTGAGCTGTGATGCTATAGCACTCTACCCAGGGGGATAGCTTGAGGCTCTGTCTCAAAAAAAAAAAAAAAAGAAAGAAAGAAATGATAATCTCTAAGCTTCTGCTACAACCTGATTGGGAGACAGCAAGCTAGAGAGAATTCCCCAAACCATGTAATGAGCCCTATGATTGAGGTATGTGAAGGTATGTGATGGAAACAGGTATAAGGGGCTCCCAACCCACATGGGGGCTGCTGGGGCAGACAGAGAAGGCTTCCTGGAAAAAGAGGCATCTGAGCTGTGTCTTGAAAGACTAATTAGAGTTTTCCAAGGAGAAGAAGGAGGAAAAGCAAGTTAGACAGAATTCTTGGTTCATACAAAGGCAGTGAGGAGACAAACAGGGAGATTTAGGAAGATGTGGGCAAAGAGGATAGAGAGGGATGGGGCAGCAAAGTGAGCAGAGGCTACTAATGGAGGGTGGGTTGGCTGCGTAAGGAGTGTGGCTCCTACCTGGAGAGCTGGAGGGTTCTAAGCAGGGAGTGACGTGACTAGGTTTAGTTATTTATTTTTTTGAGACAGTCACACTCTTTCGCCTGGGCTAGTATGTAGTGGCACAATCATAGCTCACTGCAGCCGCAAACTCTTGGCCTCAGGTGATCCTCCTGCCTCAGCCTCCCAAAGTGGTGGGAATACAGGTGTGAGCCACCGTTTGCCCTTGTCCTGCCCCACAGTGTTTTGTAACATAACTTTAATGCTGTTTATTGGGAGTTATTGGGCTGGCCTGCTGACAAAGCTGGTACTTTGTTCCTGTTTGACTGGTGCTGTGAGTTTTTAAAATATTTTCATCTATCTTATATTTATACTTTTACCTTGTGCACCTCATGACTCAGTGCTGACCTAGGGTGTTTAAGTAAATTATTAAATATAATTTGGAACCTGAACAAAAAAGGGGTGAGGGGTAGGCATCTACCAGTAGTCTTTACCACATGACTAAGAGTTTGAACACTACCGTTTGAAAGCATTCTAACCTTGAGGCTGTTGTTTCTCCTTCTCCAAGGTTCATATAGTCCCACAGGTTCTCTATTCAGTAAATTTATTGAAGAATCACTATGCTAACAACCAAGGAATGCCCTCAATTAAAAAGGAAAAATTAAAACAAATGTGCATTAACTTTGCTGATTTAAATTGTTAGAATTATTTCAAATGGAAGCTTTTGTTTTATGGACTATCACAAGTAGAGAAAACGGGACTGACTGGTCTATACTTAACACTTCACTCATTCGAACTCGGTGTGAAACAGCCAGTCTAACTTAAGGAAAAAGCCTGCATTCTAGAGTTTTTTGAAATGCAGCTTTATTACTTTCAGGTGTATTTATGAGAACTTGAAATATAGATCTTTTAGCCATCCCTTACTTTATTAAAGAAATGATTTTTATATAAAATGGATACTTTTAGAATGCTTGAAAGTTAACTTTCCTAAGTGTTTAACTTTTCCTTTGATAGCTTCGTATCACTATAAATTCGCTTCACCAATCCTATTTCATAGATATTACTTAATAAACCTCAACCTAGTTTTTATTGTGATTATAATAGGTTCTTTAATGAGCTGTGATTTAATTATGTTACCGCATAATTTAAAAAACCTTTGTTATAGGCGAATTTTGATGATCTCTGGAGGAAATTTGTTACATATTCATCTGGTGAACAACTTTTTGGATTGCCTGTGACTGACTATGAGGTTCTACACAAAACCAAGTATGTTTAAAAATATGCAATGAAATTAAAATAAAATTATTGCATGAAATAGTTAAATACTTTCCATTAGAAGAATCATATCACCATTAAATCTGTTATCATACATAAAAGAACATGAGTGGCACTCTGGGGGAGTAGAAAATACCTTGCAAAGATTCTGGACATTTATGGCCTGTATTTAACCTATACTTTACTTTTTCTTTTCACTATTTTTGAATAGTGTCAGTGATTATGCTGAAGGCCTGCAATTTTGGTTAATGTCTGTTCTTTCAGACCAGTGTTTTTCAACCTTTTTAATCTCATGGTGCACTTGAACCTATACTTCTGCCGCACACTTAAATGACATTGATCAAAAGGAAAAGAGAGGTGCCTATAGCGCAGTGCTTACAGTGCCAGCCACATACACTGAGGGTGGCGGGTTTGAACCTGGCCCAGGCCAGCTAAACAACAATGACAATTGCAATGAAAAATAGCTGGGCGTTGTGGCGGACATCTGTGGTCCCAGCTACTTGGGCGGCTGAGGCAAGAGAATCACTTAAGTCCAAGAGTTTGGGTGATATAGTGAGACTAAAAGAAAGAATATATATACTGTACTTTGAACTTCTTTCAAAAATAATTTAATTAATGCCGTTTAAAAAATTTCGAGGCACACCTAAGATCCTCTCACAGCATACCAGTGTGCCATGGTTGGAAATCATGGCACACTGGTATAGGCACATGGGTTGAAAATCACTGTTTTAGAGGAACAACTCTCCTAGGCTTCCCTTCCCTTCTTAATGCCCTTCCCCGTTGTGTAGACATGAAATTTATTGAAATTGAAGGCCAAAGACAACTTATTTTAAACACTAAATCCAAGCAACTAAGTTTTAATAGAATTTTGGAATATTTTAATAGAATTTTAAATATAACTTCCTTCAAAAGCAACATTAATACCATATTAGCTCATTAGGGTCTTGGCTTTAGGAAAGAACTTTATGTTGATTTCCTTCTAAGTCACAGCATGAAAATGTTATAGCAAAATAGACATGAAATTTTCTTAAGATTAATTAACTCTTAGCCGTTTCGGGTACACGGTTTGTATTCGTTTTCTAAAACAGTCATTCTCCAAATGTAACCCATTAAACAATCACATTAGAATTGCAGACGCCTGGGTCTCATCTTTGACTTGCTGAATTAGAATCTCTGTAATTAGGTCCTAGGGAATCTGCATTTTTACATACCTTGTGGGCAGTCATTAGACACACTGTTTAGAATTCAGTCCCTTAGTATAAATAAACTCTCAATATAACAGGAGAAATAGTCATTGTAATTTACCAGCTGGACCAGTGGATCATTTTTATTCTGATGTTTTAAAGTTATTTTATGAATAATTTATACAAGTAAGAATAAAGGAATAGTGAAAAGTACTTTTATTGGAAAATTCAATAAGGATTTAAGTAAACTCAAAATTTGACCCTGTAATGTCCTGGTTTAAAGACATATATACCAAATGGAGACCATCATTTGAAAGCAGCTAACTCCTCATCAGCTGCCATGCATGAAACTGGAGCACACACATCTTGTAAACACTGATTCTCGATTTCATACCCATCTCCTGTGGATCTCTAGCTTATCATTACATCTACTGTTTTTTTTTTCCACTTGCATTGTTAAAACTGAAGACTGCTACAAACTTGGACATATAATTTTATTGAAGAGGGGACTGCCATCCTCTTTGCACTATAAATATGAGAGTCTTTGTGTTTAGATTTGCTCAATTCAAGTAATTTCCTGTTGTTTCTACATCATGTTTCCCTTGTATCCACATCTACCTTCATTGTTTGTCCACTTACGAAATATTTCATACAAAACTTAAATATGTAAATAATGAAGGAACACTATCATTTACCTTTTCCTCAAAATGGGCTTTTATCACAGAATGTTGCATAATGAGACCCTTGCCTTTATTGAGGTCTATGAAAATCTATTTTTCACTCGTAAGTTACTGAATGAATGAAACTCATCTAGGTTGTCATCTGAAGATTCGTAGTCTGATATTTTACTTATGTAATGAACTTCGCTCTTGAATTAGAGTCTGGAGTGCTGCTTTCTCTTTTCTGTTCAATACGTGGGAAACACATTCTTTTGCCAATTTTCTTCTCTTTGCTGTTTTAAGTAGAAAATGAAAAATTCTGAATGCTTAACTGTATTAAATAAAAGCTAAACAAGCACAAATTTAAAAATTACACAAATGGTGTCCTGGAGTTCATTTTCTGTGCTTTCCAGTACTTAGGGTAACACAGTAAGAAGCCTGAAGGATGGTGCACTAGGGTGTCTTAGAGGAGATTTTGTCATTTTCTCTTATTATTTTAGTCATTTTTAAGTATAGTTGAGAATAATCAGTAATAATGAAATCTTACTTAGGATGATGAAAAAGAAAAATGTATCAAGAATTGGAAAAATAAGGTAACTAAGATTACAGAATGTATCTGAGAGTTATAAAAAGGTATAGTGCACCCACATGGTAATTAAAAGATGGGATGATTTTTATTCCATTAAAAACATGAGTAAATTTTATTTGTTGGTTTTTGGATTATCTCTGAGGAAGAATCAATCCATATAAATAGAACTATTAAAAAAATTAACTCCCAAACTGAAATTGGGTTCAGTGGAACCTCTTGGTATGCTAAGGGTTGAGGAATTTCTGGGAGAATACACAATGTCAAGGGGTCATTTTGGTGTTTTACTCAATTAACAACTTGGACCTTTTATTCTTATTTTGGACATAGTAACTGCATCTGGGCATATGAGGGAAAATTTCTGGCAGGAAAGTGACCTTTAAACTCATACTTAAAGGCAGTCCAACATTTAATTATGGGAAATGTTCTTATAAAAATCTATCTTATATTCAAAAGGAAAAAAATAAAATAAAACTTTAGCTTTGATCTCATCAAGTTTTGGTCACCTTGTTTGCAATGATTGGTATAGTAAGTTTCTCATTAAAAAACACAGAGTTGTTTTTTCCTTTACAAAATAATCAAACCATTTGTTAATGTCAAGTTATAGAATAATTCAGAATATTTGAGAACTATAAGCTTGACCTTATTAATAGAGCTTTAACAAAGTCTTGTATTGGAAATAAATATTGTAATATGCATTTGCTATCCGTAAGACATTATATCCATAATGTATGAAATATTTAATTGGATGAACTCTGCCTAATAATGGAATTTATTTAAAAACATACCTTATGTGATGACTTAGTTGTTTTTGTTTCCCAGAAAGGAACTCAACTTGCTGCAGAAACTGTATGGACTATATGATACTGTAATGGGCAGTATCAGTGGTTACTACGAAATACTCTGGGGAGATGTTGATATTGAAAAAATTAATGCAGAACTGCAGGAATTTCAGAACAGGTGAGTTTCAGTTGAGTTAGCGTACTTTTTTATAGCACCTGTCTTCTTAGAATCCTGTAAGTATCTCACAAACTAATTTATTCCTTGATACATTGCTATATGTGCATAAAACCTTCTTCAGAGAAATATGTAGGTGATGTTTTCTCTTTTTCTTTCTGAAAGGTGTCGTAAACTGCCAAAAGGACTTAAAGATTGGCAGGCTTTTTTGGATCTCAAAAAAAGGATTGATGATTTTAGTGAGTCCTGTCCTCTCCTGGAAATGATGACCAATAAGGCGATGAAACAGAGGCACTGGGATCGAATCTCTGAGTTAACTGGAACCCCATTTGATGTGGAATCTGATACTTTTTGCCTTAGAAATATCATGGAAGCACCACTCCTTAAAAATAAGGATGATATTGAGGTATATAAGAGGACAGGGTCTTATCAATGATTCATTAAAGAATGTCTCATTTTTCTTAGAATTGTACAGACATTTTATTAGAGGGTGTACTAATTAGCTTCTATAATGCACCTTTAAAATTTGGAATGATCTTGACTGTTCATGGCTTTTACAAAATAATCCTGTAACTGAAGGAGATAATATGGTTATTTGAAACACATCCATTTTGGAGCCCCTCACTTTATCCTCCGTGTCCCTTAACTGCACTTTTATTTAGAAAAAAACTACTTACATGTTGTGTTCTTGCTAAATTTCTCAGAACAATTTTCCAAATTTCTAATTCTGTATTTTTTGTATTAAATCTATTAATTTTTTAAAAAATTTCTATTCAATTTTGCTGTTCCAAGATTTTTAATTGGTTCTTTATTTTGGCCACTGGTGCTTTTTGTTTATACACTTTTTTCATTCTTTTCTGTCTTTTTTTGTAGATTCTTAGATCTATAGATTCTTAAGTATATATTCTCAACTCTCTTATATAGTCTAAGATCTGAAAATTTTCAAATCTACAGATTTACAGATGTCTTCATTTATCTCTTTGAACATTTGAAGCCATAGGAATTTTTCAAATTTATATTACGGAAAATTATATGAGAAGTAGAGATCTCCTTGCTTCAACATTTATCAATTCATGGCCAGTATTATTTTATCTGTGTCACAATATTCCAACAGCTTCAGCTTAGCTCTGTTTTTTACCTTTTTTTTTGTTTTATCCATTATTTTATGTTTTTGGTGATGTGAAAATGCCCTGTGACCAGAAAACACTATTATGTATACAGTGGATTTTCTGCCTCCCCCGCCTCTCTTTTTTTTTTTTTTTAAGGGTTTTTGGTTTTTCTTTTTAAAGAGACAAAGTCTCACTTTATCACCCTCGGTAGAGTGCTGCCAAGTCACAGCTCACAGCAACCTCCAACTCCTGGGCTTAGGCAATTCTAAGTAGCCTCTCGAGTAGCTGGGACTATAGGCACCAACCACAACACCTGGCTATTTTTTTTTGTTGTTTGCAGTTTGGCCGGGGCTGGGTTTGAACCCGCCATCTTAGGTATATGGGGCTGGTGCCCTACTCACTGAGCCACAGGCGCCGCCCCTGCCTCTTTTTTAACATATGTCCACAGAAAGTTTTGCCTTCAAAGCATTTTTGTCCTTTTTGTAAATGCCACTAAGATACTATTGAAGGAAATAAAGAATTAGAAATGCTTTGGTGACCATGTCATTCTTGTAAGTAGGTTTTTATACTAAAGAATATAGCCATTCACAGGCTGTGCTTTGAAAGTTTCATTTTGCAATTTCAAGTGATTCTAGGATTACATTAGTACCTCTTGGTGCCCCAAACAGATTCTTAGTACTGTCTACCTTAGACACTCTGTTGCTCTGCTGCAAATGTCAAACTAGTAGTCAAACTCGATTCCTGCTGTTAACTGGATTCAGCCGGAAAGGAAGCCCTTTCCCTCCGTACAGCACGTCCTCTCCCTCCCAGCGACCTCCTGCTGGAATCCCCTCCTCTGGACACCTTCCTCCTCAGCTCAGGCAGAAGTCACTTCTCCCTCCTCCCAACTCACAGTGGTTCATGTCACTCTTAGGACATTTATTACACCAATTTATCTCGTAATCATTTGTGGGAATACCTTACACCTTTAAATTCCCCTCCATGTCTGTGATTCTGAGTATGAAAATGAGAGGAGGTGTGTTGAGGAAAATATGTACTTTTATCTTCTCTTGTGAGTTTCATATTACATGTTCTCAGAAAAATACTAAAATCCATAAGAAAAAAATGAAATGGGTTTTTAAGCAAACGATATACTCATATTAAAGCCAGAACAGTCAGGGATCTAGTAATATGTATATGTTAACATGAAGGAGTTCAAAGACTTTCACTTACATTCTGTTTGATTCTCTCACAGAGCTGGCTTCTGGAATAGATAGGGCAGCTGTGATTATCCCCATTTGAGCCAAAAACTTCAATTAAAAATATAATCAAGAAAATGATTTAAGCTCCACTGTCTCATGTATAGGAAAATAACTAGTGGTCAGAGGGTCATACGGTTCCAGTGTCAACATGCACCACAATGATCTTGAGCTTTGTTTTCTTAGCTGTAAAGTGATAGGAAACAGATGACTTCTGGGTCTCTTCCAAGCTAAAAAAATTCTATGATCTTATGATGCACTTAATTCGTAGCCGAAAACCTCATGACTTATTTTTTGACTTTGACCCAAAGGATATCTGCATATCCGCCAGTAAGGAGAAGGATATTGAAGCCAAGCTGACTCAGGTCATTGAGAATTGGACCAACCAAAACCTAAGTTTTGCAGCCTTTAAGGGAAAGGGAGAACTCCTACTCAAAGGAACTGAATCAGGAGAAATTATCACTCTGATGGAAGATAGTTTAATGGTCTTAGGGTCCTTACTAAGCAACAGGTAATTTTATAATTTTGGAGGGGCAAGTTTTAATTTGGTATTTATGGTTATAAGATTCTAGGTAAACGATGACCAGTTTTGCAGCTGTGGCATCACATAGGATTCTTCTACCCTCAACTGTTAGCTCTTCTCTGTCCCTATATGAACTGTCAATTTCCACTGATAATCATTGCCTCCATCTCTCTCTCTCTCTCTCATACTCTCTCTCTTTTTGTGACAGTCTTACTCTGGGTACAGTGCTGTGTTGTCATCAGCTCACACCAACCTCAAACTCTTGGGCTCAAGCGATCCTCTTGCCTCAGCCTTCCAAGTAGCTGAGACTACAGGTGCTTGCCATAATGCCGGGCTATTTTTTTAGAGACAGGGTCTCTATCTTGCTCAGGCTGGTCTCAAACTTCTGAGCTCAAGCAGTTCACCTGTCTCAGCCTCCAAAAGTGCTAGGATTATAGACAAGAGCCACCATGCCTGGCCACCCCTCTCTTTCACTGGTATTCATCTCTCCTCCTCTGTTTTTCCTGGTGAGCCCCATCATAATTGTTCCCCATTACCTTGTCAGCTTGTCCTCTGAAGATATTGGCTCTCCACCGAGACGACCTCTTCATTTATCTTCTCTCTTTCCTTTGTTCCTCTGATGTGCATCATTGCCCATCTTGGCGAACTCTATTCAAACATCCACCCAGCGGCCCTGGGAAAGCCTGCTGGCCACACATGCAAGCAGTACACCCGGGGCTTGGTATTTAGAGACTTGCAGTTTTTATGGTGAAAAGCAGCTGAGGCCAGTGTGGCCTGAAGGAGGTCATTTGTTCATCATGGATGTACTGGAAAAGCTCAAAGGTGCCGTGATCTTGAGTGCAGCTTTAGGAAATTCCTGTGGGACTCAGTCAGATTAAGTATTCTGCTAAGTCTTTGGTCTGGGCATTAGCAACCTCTCTTTCCTTAGTGACTGTGCAGTAGTTTGTGACCATTCTTCATCCTAACACATCTAATCAGTACCTAATATCCCTTCTGCAGGTTGGAATCACTGGTTAATGTGTGGCATTCTGCATGACCTCTGACCCTGGAGCAGTCCTCTATTTGGATAATGTGCTAGTCTATAGTGCTCCTAGTCCAGGGTGTCCTGGGTTGAAGTTTTGAGGTCAAGATCCTGGAGTGCATCCTCTGCTCCCAGGGAATGTGGACTGTCCTGGCAAAGGTGACAACAGAATAGTCACTGTTTCCTAGACTTGATGGGGTACTGTTTCCCCATGGTCCACTGCAAATTCTGCCATCCTGACGTCTTGCATGATGACCTCTTGAAGAAGAGCTGTAGATTCACCTGAGCACTGTCTGCAGCCACGGAATTCAGGATTTGAACGCTTTCTTAAATTCATACTTCCTTGGACATGCATAACCTGATTCACATAATGCCTACTTACGGTATTAATAGACTCTGTGTCAAGGCCCTCCAACAAAAAGTATTAGGTTGTTTAAGAGTCATTGTATTCTGGGAGATTTTCATCCTAGGGAACTTTGCAGTACCAAGTGGACCTGGAAAGCCTTTTCTAGAACTATCCTCAGAGTGTCCTTATAGCAGGCAGTGCCTGCTGTATCTCTAGGACTACCTTGATGGGATGTCAGAAGGAAATTGTGTCACTGTGAGTGAGACTTGACTATGGAGATGTGCCTAGATTTGGATACGTTCCTGGCGGATCCCTGATTCCATGAGACTTCATCTTCCCATTGGCTGTGGTGGCTTTGACCACACAGAGTCAGACAGTGTAGGTACTTGACTGAAGGCTAGAAAACTAGTTTGTCTAGATTTTTTCAGATCTCTCTTTTTCATATTAAGAAGTTATATGTCATCAAAGATGACCCTTGTTATTCTCCAGGCAGGACTAGGTGCTTCTTCCTGAAATGCCTGCCATGGCATCTTAGTCTGCGTGTCTTAATTTTAAATATGTTTTTGGCATACTGGCTGCTTTTCAGCTCTAGACCAATGACTGGAGGGACAGTATAAATTGGAGGTTAGGAAAGATGCCTCTTACTACCTAAGCAACTGGATTGTCCCCCCACCTCTTCGGGCAGTTTTTGTACAACTCCATTTATAACTCCATGTATTACATAGGCTTCTAAGATGTTCTGGGTTGTACTCAGCCATCAGACTGTGCCTAGGAAAATCTCATCAAATGTGTGAGCACCTTCAAGTCACTGTATCCTGGATCAAGAAAAGTTTGAAGACCCTAGTTGACAAGTGTCACTCACCAGAATGACTACTACTATCATTTCGAAACTACTATCATATCAAAACTACTCATCATTGCCACAAACTGAAGTTGGCTTCTTACTCTAAGTGTAGGCGATTTCCCATTACTTCTTCATGCATTTATTCTATTTCTTGGCTTTCTTTGTAGTGCTCAGCCTTCTAGACCCCTTGTATTCTCATAAACATTTCAGCCAGCCCTGATGATCAGGGAACAGGAGCCCTGCTATCTTGAGGTGGCTACCCTGAGTCTCCAGCACTGTGGAATTCTAGTTGCAGTCCAGATGGAATTTGCTGTCCATCAGTGGAAAGAGCACACCTGTGAGTGGACGTCAGACCTCAAGTTTGGCTCTGGTTTTGTAGTCATCTTTTTCCAGATGGACCTGGTGATACCTAACTCTCTTCTGATCTTTTGGGATCTCATCTGTCCTGTCCCTTTAGAGGTGGGGGCCATCTCTTCAAGACCATTCATAAAAGAAAAATCCCTGGAGAACAGTCTCTTTCCCTAGATTTAATTGTTCCACAGACCAGTAACAATGTCTCATGTGTTACTCCCACAGCCAGTCCCCACTTGGATTTGGCTCACAGAAGTCACGGAAAACCATCTTATTCCTTGATTTCCCTTTACTCCTAGAAGCATCCAGCACAATTTATTTCCTGGGCCTCTGTGCCTTAAAATTTGGTCTGTCTTTCTATTCTATGATTGACACATGGGAATGACAAGTGAAATCACTACAATTACATGAGTTTTATTCATAAAAAGTAAAAATTTTACTGACTGTATGGTATCCATTAGGGACTGCTCTTTCAGGACAAACCGTTCATTCCTAAAGGAACATTTCTCCTGTAATTTAATAGTATGTTAGGACATACTATTTTCTAAACCTCCAAACCTTCCTTGAAATGTGATGTTTTCTATTCTTACTTTTTAGGTATAATGCCCCATTTAAAAAAACTATACAGAATTGGGTGTATAAATTGTCCACGTCATCAGATATAATTGAAGAGTGGCTAATAGTACAGAATCTTTGGGTTTACCTTGAAGCTGTCTTTGTGGGTGGAGACATTGCCAAACAGCTGCCTCAGGTAAATATGGCTTTTGTAATTACTAATAAAATATAACTTGGTGTATGGTTTGTATATATCTCTGTGACAGTGTGCACAAAGGCTTATGGTCAAGGCTTGACTATCCCCAGAGTTGGCAAACTACATTCCATGTGCCTGTTTTTTGTAAATAAAGTTTTATTGGCACACAGCCCTATCCATCAGTATCATCTATGGCTGCTTCAGCGCTGTGACAACAGAGTTGAGTAGTTGTACCAGAGACCTACAAAGTATAAAATCTTTACTATTTGGACCTTTTCAGAAAATGTTTTAAGTACGGTGCTGACCTCTCATTTATATGAGCAGAAAGAAGAAACTCATATAGTTTCAAACAGTGAATAATCTTGAGGTTGTTTGAGGATGCAAGGTGCATTCAAATAGAGTACAATTAAATTATACTAATTTATTCCAAGAGTAAACTTTATAACGTTCATTTGAGAGTAGTATTAAAATTAGTCTGTATTCTGTAAGTATGGATTAACTATTATTGTTGACCACTAGTGGATCAGACATACACCGTGGGGCAGGAAACTTGGCCTTAGAGGACTATAACAAAACATTTAAAACAGCCCTATTAGTAGGGTCTTTTAAATAAATATGAAAACTGACAGTTTTATTCTATGAAAGTAACTTTCCTATTATAAAATTAGGTCTATTCTTCCTAAATTTCTATATCTACAAACAGGATCTATATAGATTAAAAATAAAAAAAATCAAAAGGTTTTGAAAATGACTGACTTCCTTTCGTAACACATTTTAAAAACATTAAAGTGTTTGCTTTTTAATTAGAAAGTTACATTTTTCAAAGAGGCAAGATTATGCCAATTTCTAGAGGCATTTTTGCAATTGAGTGCAAAGTTTAATATCATCCATAGTAAACAGAAAATTTTCATCTGCAAAAATGTAAATGAAGCTTTCTTTGTTTTATATTTTTACTGATTTTTCCCCTTTTTCTTCCTGGGGTACAATTGGGCTGTAATTATTCCAAGGATCCTAAGATCAAATTATTTTCATGCCTCTTCAGTTTGTTCATCAAACCGAAACACTTGGGGTGCTGAAACACTAGATTTGAACTTGAAGTTGATAGCTCTGCAAATTAATCATGTGGTACTTTAAAAAATGTATTAAATGCAAGGAAACAAATGAGCAATAAATTCCTTTGTGGTAAAGCAGTATTTTAATAAGCAGTTTTATAACTTTGGATTTTTGTTGTTCAGAATTAATTCAGATGAAAAAAAAATGGTCTGTTTAAATTATGCAGCCAAAGACTAATAGAGGCTGGTTTGAAGAACCATTGGAAGACTTTTCTTTTCTCATTTACCCAGATGCTAACCTTTACTGACTCTGGCTTTGTTTTCAGGAAGCAAAACGCTTTCAGAATATTGACAAGTCATGGATAAAAATAATGCAGCGAGCTCACGAGAATCCCAATGTGATTAACTGCTGTGTGGGAGATGAAACCATGGGACAGCTTCTACCTCATTTGCACGAACAGCTGGAAGTGTGTCAGAAGTCACTCACGGGGTAAGAGTTTCATTTTAAAATCACTTGTCTTTTCTTTGTGATAGTGTTTTATCCCAAACAAGTTACTAGTATTGACTGCATTACTGGGTTGGCAGTGTTGGTCAAAGTGCAAATAGGAGTTTAAACTTTCATCTAACCTTTGACTTGTGAGTGGGTAAGTTAAGGCACTGTATTAGTTTCCCAGGACTGCTGTAAAAAATTGCCACAAGCTAGATAGCTGTAAAGCAATATAAATTTATTCTCCCATAGTCACGGAGGCAAGAAGTGTGGAATCAAGCTGTCAGCTCCTTCTGAAGGTTCCAAGGGAAGACCTTTCCTTGCTTCTTCCAGCTTCTGGTGGCTCTAGGAGTTCCTTGCCTTGTGGTTGCATAATTGCAGTCCCTGTCTCTGCCTTACCTGGCTTCTCCTCTTCTTCCTGTGTGTCTCTTATGATGGCATCTGTCATTGGATTCAGGGCTGATGGGGATAATCTGAAGTGATCCCTCCTCAAGGTCCTTGACTTCATTCCATTTATAGAGAACCTTTTTCCAAATAAGGTCATATCCACAGATTCCAGCGAATCACATAGACCTATCCTTTGGGGGGAGACACCATTTAAACCATTATAGGCATGGAGTGGAAATGTGCTGTCAGAGAGCAATTAACTAGACAGATTCATATCTACATTTCTTACAAGGCAATTCATGTTCAGCTTCTATTTGAAATGGAGTTATGATACACATATATCTGGTTTGTCCAAGTTTATGTCTCTGTCCCCACTCTCACTCTCAAAATGTCCTGCATTAGAGATAAATTATGTGTCCCCCAAGTTCCCGACACTCTAAGAAAGGCCTTATGAGGAAAGCCGAGTGATTCAGTGACTCAGAAGCTGAGATGGGAGGATTGCTTGAGGCCATGAGTTTGATACCAGCATATCATAACATAGTGTTATGTAGGGTAACATAGTGAGAAAGAAAATATATTAAAATTTTTTTAATTGGCTGGTTGTAGTGACATGCACCTGTAGTCCTAGCTACTTGGGAGTCTGAGGTGGGAGAATCACCCGATCCAGAAGTTGGAGGCTGCAGTGACCTATGATCGTGCTACTGCACTCCAGCCTGGGTGACAGAAGGCTCCTGATGAGAAAAGAGATGACAATAGGTTATGGGGTAGACTTGCTTTGCTGTTATCTGAGTGAAGACAGTAGTGATTCTATCTTGGCAAAAAAATATTAAAAATTCAGAATAAATTACTTGGTAACATGCTGTTGGCTTTATTTGAAGGTATTTGGAGAAGAAGCGATTATTATTTCCAAGATTTTTCTTTGTATCCGATCCAGTTCTCTTGGAAATTCTTGGACAAGCCAGTGATTCCCACACTATACAGGTATAATCTAAGTATCTGTGTCCTCAGATGCTTTTTTCACAGCATTCATAATCAAGAATAAAAGTGAAGCTAACCTCTTAAAAGTTCAAGTAGGAAAGAACAGCAGCAGAATCACGTTGGTTATAAAATGTGCTCTTTTCTGAGTGTTTGGAGCCTACCAACCTGATGCAACCCTGAGGTGCTAGGGAGCAGGATTTCCTGACTGTGCCACTCACTAGCTCTGTGACCTTGGCAACTTTCTGAATTTTCCTATACCTCAGGTTTCTCAGGTGTAAAATTGGGATATTAATGGTTCCCACCTCATAGGATCATGAGGATTACATGAAATGATGTATAGCAAAGTAGCTAGCACACAGGATGTGTTCATTAATAACTCACCATTCTGCGAATTTTACTCTACATATCCTTAACCGAAATAGGGATTGTGGTTTAGATTTGTGTATTTTTCCTTCCAGAAATCTTCTCAAATGCTTTTTGCCATTTCCAAGAGCAATACTTCCAAGAGCAAGAGAAAAACTACAGAGACCTGGGCATGGGAGGCACTGAAGCACCCACCCCAGGGCCATTTCTGGTTTGGGGATCTAAGAGTGGTTAATATTATCCTCCTTCCAGGGAGATGTGGGGATGAGAAGAGAGAGGAGGGCAAGGTGCTGTGAAAGGTGGAGATAGAGGCAGAGAGAGGGCAGGACGGAGCTGAAAGGTGGAGATAGAGTCAGAGAGGGCAGGACTGAGCTGAAAGGTGGAGATAGAGGCAGAGAGGGCAGGACTGAGCTGAAAGGTGAAGATAGAGTCAGAGAGAGGGCAGGACGGAGCTGAAAGGTGGAGATAGAGTCAGAGAGGGCAGGAC
>NW_003852426.1:9611418-9659946 GCF_000181295.1 Otolemur garnettii
GGGCAGGACGGAGCTGAAAGGTGGAGATAGAGGCAGAGAGGGGGCAGGATGGAGTTGAAAGGTTGAGATAGAGTCAGAGAGAGGGCAGGACTGAGCTGAAAGATGGAGAAAGAGTCAGAGAGGGCAGGATGTAGCTGTCTCTGGGAGGCAGGGAGGCTGGGGCAGTATGGTCCAGTCTCCTTCGGGAAGAAGGTGACAGTCATTAGTCCAATCTCCATAGTATTGGGGGGCATTTATTAGACTTGTAGAAAACATGTGTAGGGCTGGATTTTAAATAGTGGACCTCCAACTCAGTCAAGGGTCAAATCAGAGTATGTGTTTGTTTTGACAAAATAAAATATTAAGAAAAAATAAAGTATTAATAAATTAAATAAAAATATCAAGGCTAAAAAAAAATATCAAGGCTTTTAAACCCATGCCAGTGGCTCCTGTGTGATGTTTTCACTTTGTCTTGTCTTCCGACAGCCTCATCTGCCTGCTGTGTCCGACAACATCAATGAGGTGGCATTTCACGCAAAAGACTATGATCGGATATTGGCTGTCATATCAAGAGAAGGAGAAAAAATTGTTGTAAGTTTGCTTGGTTCGAATTTCATTATTAGGATCTCTTTAAAAACTTTGGATGAGGCGAATGCAATTCATTTATAGGGGGACAAAAATGGAGAGAAGGTGGGTAGACAGCCCTCGCTTTGTTATGAACTAGTTTGGGTGAATCATTTTACTTCTCTGGGACTCATTTTGTCATCTATCCCATGGAAGTTCTACGCTAGGTAATCTATGCTAACTGCTATCATTTATACTAAATACTAATCTATACTAACCTAATACTATATCCTTCCATCTATAGTATTAGATAATTTTTACCCACGTTTAAAATATTTTATATGAAATACGAAACGATTTGCTTTGCATTGAGGTACTTTGATCTGTTAAGTGTGTGGCATTTGTAAAAATACCTAGCTACTATCTGTTTGTAATATAATTATAATTTTTTATTTTAGTTGGATAATTCTGTTATGGCCAAAGGTCCTGTAGAGATTTGGCTTTTGGAATTGTTAAAAATGCAGATGTCCTCATTACATAACATCATCAGATCTGCGTTCTATCAGATCAGTGATTCGGGTTTTCAACTCTTACCTTTCCTCAACCATTTTCCAGCACAGGTGAGAACACACAGTGTTTAAATAATGCTTAATAGACAAGGAAATGAGTGGGGGAGGATATTTAGCAGGTGGCCAGCTTGGTGGTGTGGAGGCTGCTGTGGCTTTGAACTAGTTAGAGAGGCTTACCCACCCTCATCT
This sequence comes from Otolemur garnettii, assembly GCF_000181295.1. Taxonomy (NCBI): domain Eukaryota; kingdom Metazoa; phylum Chordata; class Mammalia; order Primates; family Galagidae; genus Otolemur; species Otolemur garnettii. Next base: position 9,612,720 of record NW_003852426.1, read on the forward strand.
AACCTCTGCTCACAGCCACCTGCTTGTCAGCCAGTACCATTCCAGGCCACCCCCTCCCATCTCCGGAAGAGGATATGCAGCTATTTTCCCATTATTAAGGCCACATACTGAGGCTAAAACCACTTGTGGGAAACATGTATGTGTGCGTGTGTAAATACATACATAATATATGTATTTATAAACAGTCCTTGACTCATCATGGGGTTATGTCCTGATAAACCCATTATAAATTGAAAATACATCTCACCTACTGAACTTCACAGCTTAGCCTAGCCTGCCTTAAATGTGCTGGGAACACTAACATTAGCTACTGAGCCAAATCATTTAACATAGAGCCTATTTTATGAAAAACAATTGAGCACCTCATAATTTCTGGAATACTTTACAGAAAGTGAAAAACGGAGTGGTTGTACTTGGCATAATCTTTTAAAGGAGGCTTCTTATGCAACTAACTTTTTAAAAAGAGAAGACCTGGGAGAGTCTGCAGTTGGAGCAGGTGCCAGCGGATTCATTACATTTTCAGCTAGGATAAATGAAAAGTGATGATTTGTGATCTGAGGCAAAGAGAACACAGGATAGAAGGCAAAAGATATTCAGGGAAAACAGAGGCGGTTTTTGTCTAAACTATGTTTCTTCTCCACCCTCTTCTCCCAACCTGAATTCTAATCCACTGTGCGCACACAGTGGAGACAGCTGAATGATACGACATTATTCACTGCATAAGTACAATATGGAATTAATGGGTTTTGGAGAGAATATTTTAATAGTGTGATTTTTGTGCATTGTTTGCTATCCTTGGTAAACTTTAATGTTTTTATTAGCATTATTACCTTTGTGGTAAAGCTTTATGAAATACTTTATTTGGTAAATTGAGAAAATAGCTCCTTAAGCTAAATCAGCATATTTTCCCTGTCCCACGAGAGCCGGACACTATATAACAGTGTCTTTCAACCTTTTTTATCTCATAGCACACTTGAACCTGTAGTTAAACTTCCATGGCATACTTAAATTATGTTGATCAAAAAAAAAAAAAGAATAACAAAAAAGAATATACTTACTGTGCTTTAATTAATGATCTTCAAAAAATTCCATGGCATACCTGAGAGCCTCTCACCGGCACACCAGTTGAAAATTGCTGCTATATATTCTGAGGGAGGGGCTCACTCTAATTTAGACTGAAGATTTGACATTACGCAGAGAGTTGCGAGCAAGTTCAGAACAGTGGTAAAGTTAAGCGGGATATGGTAGGAAAGTTGACCTGCTGTCAGGATTTTCTTTAGCATATATTCATTATTTTTAAAGCAGTTTTTCCAAATGACTGAAATTTTCCCACTATTAAGTGAATCTAACATTGTTCAAGATTTTTCGCTTCTGCTTTTTTGTAAAATATGTTTTAAAGATTATAATGGAACAGATCCTTGCTGCAAAAGTTTGGAAATTTTTGAAAAATATAAAAGCAGAAATAAAATGTCCCATATTTCTACCACCTGGAAATGATGACTGTTAATAGTTTCCCTTCCTCCCTTCCTTTCTTCCTTTTTCTTTTTTTTTTTCTCTTTTAAATTATATTTCTGGGACACTTAGTGATGTTTTGATACATATGTATAGTCACCAGATTAGAATAATTAGCATATTCATCATCTCAAACATTTATCATTCCTTTGTGTTGGGAACTTTCAGTATCCTCCTTGTAGCTATTTGAACCTATGCAGTACGTTGTTGCTAACTACAGTCATCCTCTGTGGTATAGAGCTCTAGAACTTACTCCTCCGGTCTAGCTGTTGCCTTGTTTCCTTTGACACGTCTCTCTATTTCTCTTCCCTCTACCCTTCCCAGTCTCTAGTGACCTGTTTCCCTCTTTACCTCTACAATATCAACATTTTTTTAACTTTCACATATGAGTGAGAACATGTGATGCTGTCCAGTATTTTTTAACGTGCTTCTTAAAGTAGGAAATAATAATGATGAGAATGAGTGTTCTTCTTTTGTTTTTAATGAAACATCCTCCAGTTTTCACCATTACGTCTCCTGCCTTCTTGGACGGAGTATAAAGCATAATTTCAACTGTTTTTGGTGACTCAGGGTAATCATTGTAAAGAGTTGCTTTTGGATGTGTATCATCACGCAGTGGTTTTTCAGGGTCTGCTGGTCTGTTTGCCTTTAAGTCAGGCCGCTGTGCACTGCTTTACTTTTGTATTTTTTCTCCTTTCCCCTGTTGGGCCACCTTCTGCTGCCATCAGGGCCAGAATCTGCTTGCTCTTGGGGGTTTCCCAGCACCAGCTACTTTCTCTATGTCCCGTTGCTTACTTCAGCTGGGTGCTTTCATTTATGTTTATCTGGGCACCTCAAGATTGGCCACTGGGCAGCAGGAAAAGTGTCAAATTGATAGGCAATGGGGGTTCTGGTTTCTCCCACTGTCAAACCCATGCCAAGCAGCATCCACACGTGGCCTCCCTGGCTTCTGGTCCCCTGTAAGTGTGGGACTCTCTTTTTGTTCCAAATAATCGTGGATGTATTGCTTGACTCCAGGAATGAACAAGGGACAGTTGTTTCAGTGAGGGGGTGGGGATGGGTCATGTTCAGGCTACTTTTATACTTTCAGTACCTTTTCTGAGGCAGACATTGTAGGCCTAGGGTCACATCCTCCCACCATGTCTTTATGGCTTCATTAAGATACAGAAGATACTAACTGCTCCCTTCTCCCTTTCTGTCTCTCTCTTCTGTAGATAAAGATGGAAACGTAGAAAGACAAAATGCAGATGTTAGAGAAAGTGATAGATCAAGAAAGGAGATAGGCAGCGTATTGTTTTTAGAAGAGCAAACAGACTTTCAGAAAACCTGCTTAAGGAAAAATACATAATAAAAAGTTCATGGCTTGACGCCTGTGGCTCAAGTGGCTAAGGGTCTAGCCACGTACACCTGAGCTGGCGGGTTCAAACCCAGCCCGGGCCCACCAAACAACAAAGATGGCTGCAACCAAAAAACAACCGGGCGTTGTGGCGGGCGCCTGTGGTCCCAGCTACTTGGGAGGCAGAGGCAGGAGACTTGCTTGAGCCCAAGAGTTGGAAGTTACTATGAGCTGTGATGCCATGGCACTCTACCCAGGGGGACAGCTTGAGGCTCTGTCTCAAAAAAAAAAAAAAGTTCATTAATTTCATTTGCTTTTCTGGAGAAAGAACAATCATTGCATGAATGTATCTGGTACCTTCAGGCCTGGCAGGCTTAGGCTGTCTACAGAAAAGTTTCCTAATCTTTTTCTATAATATACATAAAGTTCAATAAGTGTTAGCCAGGTTTGGTGCCCATAGCATAGTGGTTATGGTGCCACATACACTGAGGCTGGTAGGTTCGACCTTGGCTTGGACCAGGTAAACAACAATGTCAACTGCAACAAAAAATAGCTGGGTGTTGTGGCGGGTGCCTATAGTCCCAGTTATTTGGGAGGCTGAGGCAAGAGAACCGTTTAAGCCCAAGGTTGCTGTGAGCTGTGATGCCACAACACTCTACCAAGGGCGACATAGTGAGACTCTGTCTCAAAAAGAAAAAGTTAGCCATTATTTAAATTATTATTTATCTATCCACATCAATATCAAATATTAATAGTTAAAACTTTAAATGTTGTTACTCTCTTTAGAAATGGAGAAATGTATGTCTCTTTTTTAGTTTAAAATAAATAGAATCTGTCACCTCATACAAATAAGTGACCACAAAATTTTACTGCAAATGTACTTTAACTATTTGGCAGATTTAAATATTTCTACTGGATTTTTAGGTTGGTCTTCTAGGAATTCAGATGTTGTGGACACATGATTCAGAAGAGGCTTTAAATAATGCAAAAGATGACAGGAAGATCATGCAGGTGACCAATCAGAAATTTTTGGACATTCTGAATACTCTCATCAGTCAGACGACACATGACCTCACCAAGTTTGACAGAGTGAAGTTTGAAACTCTGATTACCATCCACGTGCATCAGAGAGATATTTTTGATGACTTGGTAAATTATCTATTGTTCTTAATTTAAAGTAATTTAACGTACTAATTAATAATGAATAATTAGGATTACACATATTACCTAACTCATATGAACTTCTTATCTACTTGGTTCGTTTTTCAAAACTGTCTCCCTCCATACCATGTCTACAAATATCTATACGAGGTGGTTTAAACAACTGTGTTTGTATGTGTTTTTGTTTGGCACTCTAAAAATCTGGAATCAGTTGATGTTGTATGAATCAACTAATTGTTCCATAAAACCAAATGACCAGGATGTGATATAATTTAGGTGGGATTGGTTGTGGGCTGACTGGGAGGGAAGCCCAGGCTGGGTGGAATTGAACCTCAGGAAACTCTCACACTGACAGCGTGGGGCAGGACATTGGGGCTTGCCTGGGACAAGGTTCTGTAGGGGATAGTGAGAAGGGTGGTATTTGAATTTGCTTTGGAAGCAGGACTCTAATCAGTGGCTGTGAGCAAGGCAGGGATTCTATTATGGGCTAGGGGCCCCAGGTGGTTTTGATGTACTGACATCTCTCAGTTTTTAACTACCACTGCTTTGTTCTGCTTGATCTGACCCATCTTAAAGGTATCGCTTTCCTTCATCAGAGATACATAATTCATGCAGGTTGGGCCCAATTTTAGTGAATATGATCAGATTGTTTTGAACTTGTGTCCAAAGTTCTGATAAATTATATCTATTGAAGATTAGCTGAAGGACTCAGGGTCAGTCCACCTGTTCCCCTGCAGTCTGTATCCTCCCTCTGCTGACCCAGTTGCATTGATATCACCTGCAAGTTTGTTAGGACAGCAGAATCTCTGGCCTCCCTCCCCCTCCCCTAGACCTATTGAATCAGAATCTGCATTTTAACAAGATTCCCAGGTTATTTGTATTCATATTAAAGTCTGAGAAAGACTGCTGTAGGATTTCTCCCTGGACCAAGCCGGTCTTTAGAAAGCTGCTTATTAGACACTGTTGGCTCTCTGCAGACTTGCTTCTAGTAATTGCAATTGTTATACTTTGACTGCCATTGAAGTCCGCCTCAAGAAACACTAGTGTGGAATTCATTATTGTTTTTGCTATAAATATGCTTTTGAGGATATCAAAACAGCTCTTACTGTCTCCTAAAACTGAAATCTGATGGAAGAAATTTCTTTTAAAATTAAGTGCTGAACAAAGCTTTGCTTTCCATACAGAATGGATTCAAAGAAACCCATACACAATGCAAACTGTGAAACTGGTTATTTTTAATTTTTTTTTGTCTTAATCACCATTGAGCTCATGTTCAGTTTGCATCCCACCTAAAATGAGACCTCGTGGCCAGCATACAGCAACACAGGAGCTGTCTGGGAAGTATCCAGCCATGCGTGTCTCTGTTTTTCATAGTACGTGGCTGGATGTTTTCCAGACAGCCCTAGTATGTGTGTAATGTTTAGAACAGCCTGATAGTAAGAACTCAATAAATACAGTAGCTATTCTTCTCTTCTTCCACCTCCACCTCCTTCTTGTCACTCTAACAGATTGTTGAAAGCAGCTAGCTGACTGCATCTCCTTAGCTATGGGTTCTGTTTAGAGAATAGACTCCCTGGGGTTACGGCCAGCAGGACTAAGTTACCTGAAAGTAGCTTTTTTTAAGGAGATGAATACAAACTGAGTATTAGATGGGAAGCCAGAATCCTTCACTGGCCGGGAAGCAATGCAATAAAGAACAGTAAGAAAATGGAAGACTGTAAATAGCAGGGTGTCTGGAGACCTGGTCTTGTGGAGACCTGAATATTGTATGGTTATCGCAGGTCTATGTTTTAGTCTTAGCTGAAAGAGCTGGAAGGGGGGCTGCTGGATTTAAGACCAGTGAAGAGGACCATTTGCCACTTTCCTATGTTGATTCCCTGAGTAGGCATCACTGGGGTTTCTCCCAAGTTACCCAGTAGAAAGTCATAAGCAATTCAAAATGTGGGTTGCATTGGGATAGAAGTCCTAGAGGTTGTTAACTGGCTTTATCTTTTCTAATGGAGCACCCATGGCCATGGGAGCCCAGTACCTCTCGTCCCACACACATCAGCTGGTGGCCATGCAATTTGGGTGGCTTGGCTGTGGTGTTGGTGCAGGAAGACACATGGACATCCATGCTCAGGCACTTCCCTGCCAATCCATTCCTTCTGTGGCTTCCAGTGGCCATGAGGATCCAAACCCTTTCCCATGGCCTTAGAAAGCCTTGTCAACTCTCGTTCTTTCTCAGATCCCTGGATACTCCACCTGTACTGAACTTTTTTCGGTTCCTTGAACATGCCAACCAGATCTCCTTTGCCCACAGCACTTTCTCCTCCCATACTCATTACCCCTTATGTTTTATTTTCCAGGCTAATTTCTACAGTTTATCCAGGTTTTAGTTTAGATGTTTTTTTCTTTGTTTCTCTGAGCTCTCCTCTCAGACGCCCCCTGATCGAGGGTAGGTCCTCCTGCTACATGTATTCATGGGCCCTGAATTTTGGAGGTAGTGCTTTTCATACTGTATTGCACTTACACGTTTGACTGTTTGTCTTTTGCCCTTTTTTGTTAAGCGGCAGGAGGCTGGAACCATGTCTGTCTCTGTTCACTGAGCACAGTGACACACAAGAAGGAACTCAATAAGCACTTGTTAAATGAGGAGAATCAGTCACCAAAGAGTGAATGAAAAGTCCCTTATGCTTATGTTTTATACGATTACGATTCTGTATGTAACCTTTTTGTATTTCATGTTTTTTAGGTAAAAATGCATATCAAATCAGCTACTGATTTTGAATGGCTAAAACAAAGTAGATTTTATTTTAAGGAAGATTTGGATCAAACTGTGGTGTCTATTACAGATGTTGATTTTATTTATCAGAATGAATTTCTGGGATGCACTGATCGTCTTGTGATCACGCCGTTAACAGATAGGTAGGAGACGCAGTTTTTGTTATTCTGTTTTGTAACCTTAAAATTGTTTTCAAATTGCATTGAAATAGTAACTTAAGCACATTGCTGTCATGTTGGGGATGTGCCACCTCATTAAAGTCACTCAAACAATGAAATAACTGTGACTGCTACTTCAACATACATGTACATTAAATTTCTATGAAATAGAGAATGTTGACTGTAAGTAATTTAATAGTGAATTTTAGATTGTAAGATGAGAAATTATTCCTGGAACCATAAAAGAAGTTGTTAAAAATGCAAAGGAGGAAGGTACTTTGGAGATCATCTAATTCAGTGTTTTGGTTTCTCAGATGTGGAAATTGATACCTAAGGTGAAGCTTCTTAGCCAAGTCTGAGTAATTAGTCAGTGGCACATCGCCTCGTAGTTCTTTCCAGTATAAGTCACGAGGCAGGCACTGGGTCTTTTTCATTTTTGTATATCCCACAACACCCAGTTCGATATGCTGTGCATAGCAGACACTCAATAAATGTTCACAGAATTACTTAAATTGAGTTATATGATGTTAGCTGTGCTGTTACTTTAGGAGGGCTGCCTCCTCTGGACGTGTGTATGCCCAGTGCCATTGAACCACGTATTTGTCACTGTGTTTCTCTTCCGCTGGTGTTTACATAGTAAGCTTCATGTCTCACGAAGCTTTACTAATATCTTTACTGCGTTTTACTTAGATCCACCAAATACAACAGAATCTGGACCATGGCTACAAGGAAATGCATTACATTATCCTTTGTATTTCTCTAAATGAGTGAAATGCCCACCTCATGGTTAACTGACTTACTTGCAATGGTGTGCTGGAGCTGACCTGTATCAGCCTGTGAGGGCCAACTATGTGCATTTTGGCACCGGTTTGTGATGTCACATTGCTAGCTTGTCATTGGCCATGGTGGAAGTATTTATACCACAGAAATTGGCGAACATGAAAACCAGGTTAGAGAGCCAGATGTTAAACACCTGCCAGCACAGCAATGGCATTTGGTTTCCCTACTGTCCACAGTGGGAGGAAGGCCTGAAGGGTTTAAGGCAGGGTGGGGGGATTTAAAAGTTTATGCCAAGAAATCTAGAGTGTCAAGTTGCCTCTTTTATGGGAGCTACTCAAACTCTAAAATAAACAGCCCCATTTCAATCACCTTGGGCTTTTGCTGGGCTTTCCTATAACACCTGTCACCGTACTCACTAGGCTTCCTCTGATCAACACTTGCAGATGCTATATCACGTTGGCGCAGGCTTTGGGGATGAACATGGGAGGTGCTCCAGCAGGACCTGCAGGCACTGGCAAAACAGAAACCACGAAGGACATGGGAAGGTGTTTGGGAAAATACGTGGTTGTGTTCAACTGCTCAGATCAAATGGATTTCAGAGGCCTCGGAAGGATTTTCAAAGGCAAGCGTCAAACAACATTAAGTTATTTTTGATGAATTTATTTTTATTTCCCTCTAACATTGTTTTCTGGTAGAAGGCTAAAGTGACGTAATCAACGTTAGTATAGGTTGATCCATGTGATATTGCCATTTTCATATGGCCAGATTATCATAAATTTCATATAGTTCAGTACTATTGCTGTGATATCATCTATCTATTGACTGTGCATTGGATTATTAAAATAGGATCAATTTATAATTGTGTAAATCAATAGTGGAGGAGATAAGATGAAGCAGGCAAATTGGTGACACATGTGACTTCTCTTCCTGCATTAAATCTTATTGAAGTGAGAGATTTTTAAAAAGCATAGCAACATTGGAAAATAAGAAGAAGGGTGGCCATCAGCAGAGGGGAAATGTTGAGAAAATCCTGAAAGGTGGGGAGGAGGTGATGTCGGATGGACAGAGGACACTTCAGCCTCAGAGCTTGGTCCTTGGTGGTCTTCTCTTCAAGCTACATGTATTCTTTTGATGACCTCATGCAGACTGAGCTTTAAATACCATCTAGATGACAACTCCCAAATTCTTATCTCCAGCTCAGGCTTCTCCTTGAAACTCCAGATTCATGTGTACAGTTGTCAACTTGACATCTCCTCTTGAATGTCTAATAGGTCCAAATTCACTGTATCCAAAACCCAACTCCCAGTCTCCCTCTCAGCTTTCTCCATCTCACTAAATGGTCACTCCATTCTTCCTGGTGCTCAGACCACAAAATCCAAACCCAAACAAATAAACAAACAAACAAAAAACCTCAAAATCAAAAAACTACTTTGACCATCCTTTTACTCTTCTTTTCTCTCATCACGTACTCAGATCCAGTCTGTCATCAAACGCTATTGGTTCTACCTTCAGAATACACCTGCTACCTGAACGCCTCTTATCATCCCCACTGTGGTCATCTTGATTCAGGCCACCATGGTCTCTTCCTGGACCATCCAGTCAGCTTTCTCCTGGGTGTCCCAGTGTCCTCCTCCTCCATTCCAGTCTCCAAGTGGCAGCACGGTGATCCTCCTTCATGGGAGTTGGGTCATGACACTCTTCTGATGGCAGCTGTCCAGTGCCTTCACCTAGAGGAAAAGCCACAGTCCTCACAGCAGTTCTTTATTGTCTTACATGATCAGACCTTTCCTTCCCACATCCCTGCTGTATTGTTCTGAGCTTCTGACTGCATCTCATGGGGGTGTCCAAGCTATGGCCCATGAGCTGCATGCATATTATGTGAAGACTGTTCTATCTGTGGTGTTGGATATCAGGAAAATTATGCAGTGACCTTTTTTTGTTTATCAGCTTTCATTAGTGTTTGTGTATTTAATGTGTGGCCCAAGACACCCCTGACACCTTTCTCTGCTATAGTCACATTGACCTTCCTGAGGTTTCTTGAACATCTATAGCAAACTCCTTCCTCAGAACCCCCAGCTTACTGTTTCTTAGGGTCTTCCTCCAGGCATCCATCCACATGGCTCACCTGATAAACTGTCATGGAAAACATACTGCTAAAAATTTGAAAGCATTATCTTTGATTTGACGTAAAAACAAATATTTTCATTAACATTATATCTGTTCATCATTGCATTGTAATCCTAGCCAGTGCTAACAGAAACAGCAACAAAAACACAAATATTAGGAAGAAATAAATACAAAATTTTATTATTTACAAATGACATGGTAGACCATAAAGAAAATTCAACAAATTTATAGAAAAATAGAATTTTGCAAGTTTGTTAGAACATAAAATTAATACAAAAATCAATTTTACTTCTATGAACCACAAGGAATAGAAAATGAAAATTTTAGAAAGATGCCATTCAGAATGTAATTAAGAGTGTGGTTTTGGGGCAGGGATAAATAGACTAGCAGAATATAACAGAGAATGAAGAAACAGGCCAAGAACATTGACATGTGATAAAGGTGGTACTGAAAATCAGTGATGAAGAGATGGACTTTACAACAAGTGGTTCTGGAATAAGAGATGATTAATATTTAACAAGATAAATTAGATCCCTACCTCACATCATACACAACAAACAGTTGTAGGAGATTAGATGCCTAAAATGAGTAAGGTGAAACTGTATAGTTTTTTAGAAGGTAATGTAATAAGATAGTTCTGTTTTTAGAGTACAAAGGTAGAAAAGTCACAAAACATAAAGAAAAGATACATTTATCTATCCTAAGTTAAGAACTTCTGTTTATTGGGCAGTGCCTGTGGCTCAAAGGAGTAGGCACCGGCCTGTATACCGGAGGTGGCGGGTTCAAACTCGGCCCCAGCCAAAAAAAAAAAAAAAAAAAAAAAACTGCCAAGAAAAACTCCTGTTTACCAATGAATGCCAAAAAGAGAGTGAAAAGTCATATTGGAAATTAGGAAAAGGCCTAAGCAACAAATATTACCTACAAAAAGCTAGTATCCCAAATATATGAATACTGCCTATGAATCAATGAGGAAAAGATCCCAGTAGGGAATGAGGAAAAGCCATTTCACAGAGGAAGCAAACCAAATGACCAGCAGCCAAAGAAATGCATATTGTAAGATTCCATTAGATTAACAAGAAAGTGGGGCATTTTTGATCATTGGTAGGGTTGGGGCAAGGGAAACACCCATTCCTATAGGAGTGGTAACCGGGACTACAGGTGCCTGTTGCAGTTGTCACTGTTGTTTAGCTGGCCCAGGCCGGGTTCAAACCTGCCAGCCTTGGTGCATGTGGCTGGCGCTGTAACCACTGTGCTACAGGCACCAGGCCAGAGTATAAAATCTTTTAATTAACATTATTATTATTATTTTTGGTTTTCAAAGTTTTTTTTATTGTTTGGGATTCATTGAGGGTACAAAGAATTAGGTTACACTGATTGCATTTGTTATATAAGGTCCCTCTTATAATTGTGTCCCACAAGCAAGAGGTGGGCCATACACCATAACCCCCCACCTCTCTCCCTTCTCCCCTTTCCTGCTTCCTCATTCTCCTATCCCCCTTTGTATTAGCTCATCTTCTGGCTTCATATTAACTGACATTACTTTAAAAAGGATGCATGTGTGTTCTCAGCACACATTTCTGTTCATCATTGCATTGTGATGCAATGAACCCACCCTTTGGTATCTATTCAGATAAACTCGGCTTGTGCTGGGGGAATGAGAGAGAATGTTCTCAGCAACATTGCTTATAACAGCAAACATTTGGAAACAACCCCAAGTATCCTCTATGGTGGTGTGGATACATAGATTGTGAGCATGATAATTTACATGTCATATAAAAGGAATGAAAATATTATATATGAAATGGCATATAGTAATGCTATATAGTGGTAAAAAGGAGTCACTCCAGGATGCCTTGACATAGAGCAGTCTCATAAACAAAGAGTGAGGGAAGCCAGTCTCATAAACTTACATACAATAGCATGAAATTTATTAACACTGAAAAGTGGGTAAAACTAAAAATAAATTACGTAGCTATGTATACATAGTAAAGAACAGCAAGAAAATGATTCAGTTGAGCTGCTCCTCCCTGTGGGAGGGAGGGAGGGAGGAGGATGTGGTTGGGGAGAAATGCACTGAAGATTCCCTGTATTAAACGTTCTGAGTCCACCCGTCCAGCCCTTCCTTTGAATGGGATGTGAAGACGTCTTTGTAGCAGATACAATGAGATTGCACATCCGGCTCTTACCTTTATTTACCTGGATGTGGGAGTTATTTATATATGAAATTATATAGCCTTTATGTGATATGTCTCCATTTAAGAAGGTAGAAAAAATATAAGCTACATATAGAAGATCGTTTAACATATCTGACAAAAGATTAATAATATCCAGTGTTTTAAAAAGATTCTTTGTAAATCACCAAGAGACACAAAATAAAATAATGACATAATCATTCTCCTGTTAGATTAGCAAAAGTGGGAAAGTCCAACAGAACCACTGCTGGTGAGGATGTGTCAGAACTATACCCCTTAGCAGCTGGGTGTGTGTAAGCTGGTAGACCTGCTTCAGAGAACAGGTGGCACCAGGGTGAAGGGGAAGCTCTGCATCCTCTCTGACCCAGGCTTTCACCCTCACACGGACTGCAGGAAGACAGGAGCAGGACTGCCCCATCGTCAGGAACAACCGATATCCATGGAGGGTAGGATGGGTATTTAAACTGGTGTGTTTATGCAGTGTAATGCTGTTCAGTACAGTTAGATGTACACAGATGGGCACAGATAAATCTCAGAAAAATAAGACCAAACAAAAAAATCAAATTGCAGAAGGACATGTAAAATATTTAGATAGAAGCATAATACACTTGAACAAGCAAAGTAAATGGTGTTTGTGAGTATACATAGGAGAGCAGTAGTTTAAAAGCATGGCTAGGAGCCACTGACATAAAATTCAGGATGGAAGTTACCTCTGGGGAAGGAGGGAGTATAAATCCCAGAGAGGGACACTCACGAACTTGAACTGTCATTCTAATATTCTATTCATTGAATGAAATTGGAAGGAAAATGTTAAGAGTTGGTAAGTGGGTACATGTTTATTCATTATATTGTTCTTTATGATTGCCTATGTGTTGAAAGATTTCTGAACCCCAACAAGAAGGGTTCTTACGCCCCTGAGCTGAGGATTGGGGGTGGTGGAGAAAAGCACGGCAGAGCACAAGGTGGCCTGAGAATCCCGAAGTGATAGCAGAAGTCACAGAAAAAGAAAAGCAAGTGCCTGTCGCCCGTGTTTTCCCTCCTTATGAAAGCTGTAACACAGTTCTCTGAAGTGGGAGTCTGGACAACGATCTTCCCCTGATGGGAGGTAGTGCCAGAGAGGAAAGGCAAGGAAGTGGGTCAGATTGCCAGCCCCACGTCCAGAGGGAAACTTTCCTTCCTCTCCCACCGCTTCCCGCTCATCAGGAGGGGCAGGCACGCAACACTGCAGACACGAACCTTTGGGATGAGGAAATACACACTCAGAAACCATGGCGCAGAGGTAACAACGTCTCATAAAATATGTTAAGAACTTAGGGAGGCACCCAACACAGTAAAGAGATCTACAGACCACTGAATCAATAGAAGAAACAGGAAAAAACCCTCAAAATAAAATTAATAGTTTCAGAGATTCAAGAATATCAATTCAACCTATTAAAGAAAATCAGGCACTACTATGAGAAAATAACAATGGGAATTCTTGGAAATGGAAAGTGCAAATAAAAAAAAAAAAGCTCTCTTGAGTTGGAATATTTAGCCAAGAGAATACATTGTAAAAAGACACAGAAAGAAAACTTAAGAGACTTAAGGATATAACACACACAGGCACACAGACCTCCCCCGCCATAATGGCAATTCCTACAGGAGAGAGAAGAAATACTGAGAGCGGGGGAAGCGTTTTGTATGGCTGGAAGGTGACTCAGCTTTTCATCCTTAGAAATTAAACAGGAGCCATGTTCACAGTATCCAGGTCTCTCTTAGTGCTGAGTTTTGTAATAAATAAATAAAAATCCCGTTGGCCATTCTTTGCCTCACCTGCATCCTGACATTTCTACCTTGTTGCAATAAAAAAGGAACAAAAAGATGTGCTGTGACAAGGCCTTTCTTGTTTTGTCAGTTTCCTCAAACACTGTGTGGCTCCTTCCATCCCCACCGAGGTGGCACTTTCAGACTAGAACAAATATTGTCACCCTTCAGCATCCCTGGGTATAATGACATGTCTATACTTTCATTTTGTCAGTGTGCTATTTTGGTGATGATATACAAATATGTAATTAAACCTCGATCACTGGAATTAAAGATGTCACTGTAAACAGCCAAATATGAAACTTTACATAAATCCTGTTTTAATATATAATCGTATGGGAGCACTTTGGAGAAATAACTGCTATCCAGAAGGTGTATTACAGAGCGAAGCTTTGCAAATTAACTGTTTCTCATGCCAGGTCTCGCACAGTCAGGTTCCTGGGGCTGTTTTGATGAGTTTAACAGAATTGAATTGCCTGTACTGTCAGTGGCGGCACAACAAATTTATATTGTTTTGACAGCAAGAAAAGAAAGGAAAAAACAGTTCATTTTTTCTGATGGTGATTGTGTTGATTTAAATCCAGAATTTGGAATCTTCTTAACCATGGTGAGAACATAGGCTTTAAATGCAATTGATTAGTTTAATTGTTACAGGCTTAAATAAAAGAAAGCAGATGTTAGTGGGTATGTGATTGGCTGTGCAGGAGTCATGAGCTAGTCTGTCTGTTGCATGATTTTTGTTTTGAGAAGCAGATATAGCCCAGACAGAAGGTAAAATAATGTTAATGATAATAGCTACTGTTTACTGAACATTTACTATATGTAAGGTATGGGATTAAATGTTCTATGTGCTGTCTTGAATAGCATACCTCCTGCTATTCTACAGTAACAAATACTTCTCAAATTTTAATTGCTTAGAAGCACAAAGACTTATTTCTCCCTCATGCCGTATGTCTACTGTGAGTTATCTGGGATGGGACTGGGAGGCCAGGGTTGCTGTATATGTAATTACTCTGGTACTCAGGCTGACAAGATAGTTACCACAGTCATTGCTGGGTGCTGTAGCAGAGAGAAATTAGAGCATGGAGAATTGTGCTGTGGTCCTTAGAGTTCCTTTCCAGAAGTGACATAAGTAACAAGTCATTGGCCAAAGCAAGTTTCATGGCCATCCCTAACTTTAAGGGGGTGGGAAAGTTTAGTCCTGTCAGGTGGCTGGAGGGAGGAAGAACCTGAACTATTTGGTTAGTAACACTAAAGATTCTCCCAGGTACATTATCTCATCTTACAGCTCCTCTGGGCTGGATTTTCTATAGCTGAGGTACCTGAGGTGCAGGGAGGTTTAACAGCTGTCTTAAGGCTCACAACCATTAAGGGAAAGAGGTTATTGTCTCTCCAACATCAAAACTTGACTTCTTAATCTCTATATTTGTTTTTTCTCTGACATGGAATAAAAAGGAATGACTTAAAATTCCAAAATAATTTAACAAGGTTTATGCCAAAGAATTGAAACAAATTCAGTTCCTATGAGGGCAGAGCTTTTGAGATTCAGTAATGAAGCAGATAGAAAATTGAAGGCATGAATAAAAAGGAGTTTCTATGAATTAGGAAAATGTTCAGCTTTAATGTTTTTATGTATTATCTAAAAGCGAAGTCTCCAAGTTGCAAGATAATACAAATTACCTGGAGTTTTAAAAGTCCCAGTGGAAAAAGATAGATTGTAGGAAGCAAAATCAGAAATGTTTCCAATAACTTTATTGTAAGCAAACCTCTGTTAAAGAAGTTAGGGAAAAATACTAATAATCCAGAAGTGAATAGTTATAACTCAGGAAATGGGATGAAGTAATTTACTTAGTGTAGAAACCACGGTCTAGAAGAATTTAAAAGAAGTTTAACATTTTCTCTGGATTAAGAAAATATTGAAAATAGCAATTAGATATTGCACTAAGCTGTGAATAATTAAGGCAAGAAAAAATTTGTAGCTCAACACCTAAGGATTTATTCTGTTAAGATCCTCCTCTGGTTCTGCTCCATCAGGGATTCCACCCTTGGGGTCACCTTATGACTCAAGATGCTGCAGAAAGCATTGCATTTTGTTGTATCCTGTTGATTGAATCAACTTCCTTCAAACCAACATCAAGGAGATTTCATACAATTGGTTCCTTTGCACCTTTCTGTGTAGAATTTAGTCATACCAGCTGCAAGGCAGGGTGGGAAATACAGTTTTTAATGTGGATGGTGATGTACGTAGTTTGAGGCTTGGGTTCCGTGACTAAGGAAGGAGTATTGACAGGCAACCAGCAATCTTTGTATTTCCAGCACCTAGCAAAGTATCTGGCCTCTCAACAGTGCCCAGTAAGTGTTCATGGGACTGAAGGCTTCTCAGTGAAGTTGCCTGAAATAACTGACCCCTGTTTGCTGTACTCGTCTTTGAACTTCCAACCTTTCCTTTGGGACTTTTGGTTCTGACCTATCATAGGAGGCCTTAGTTTCCTGTCCACCTTGACTTTTTTTCCTTTTCAATATTTTCCGTGTCATTCTCTTCTTAATTTCCCTTCACCATGGGTTTTTGTCATCCAGAGAACTTGATGACTACAAAGAATAATTGAAGAGATGAAATAAAACACACCTGAGTAGGCTGAGCAGAATAAAATCCTGAATTTCTTTTTCCTTTTTCAATCAGTAACATATTTTAGACCATAATATCCAGGTATTTATTCTGTTTCCTCTTTTACTCTCTCATTTTCTATTTCTTTGTCAGTAAACACACAGATGCTTAATTTTTGCTGCACAATATTGTTATACGACTTTAGTAACATAGTGAAAATGGAAACGTGTAAAAGGAAGTGATATGAACATTAATAAATATGGATGGTTCAATACACATTTTTGAGAAGACAGGGACATTTTATGAATCTAGTATTTTTCAGTACCATCTGAACTAAGGGTTTAGAATCTATTTGTGTTCAGAAAATGATGATTATATCAACAATTAAAAATTAAATATATTTTAACTTTTAGAACCCTGGATATGCTGGGCGCCAGGAACTACCAGAAAACTTAAAAATCCAGTTTAGAACGGTTGCTATGATGGTTCCCGATAGACAGGTATGTACCAGGATTTAAAACCATAATATAATTTATATTCTTTCCTGTTTTTCACTAAAGTTGTCAAAAAAATCTCACTATATTATTTTTCAGATCATTATGCGAGTTAAACTCGCAAGCTGTGGTTTTCTTGAAAATGTTATCCTGGCTCAAAAATTTTATGTTCTTTACAAACTCTGTGAAGAGCAACTTACTAAACAGGTAACTTTGTGTATCTATTTTTTCTTTAGCTATAGAATTTGGTTTTTCATTTCACAGCTTTACCTTGATAAATGCTCATCAGTGAGTTAAGAAAAAATCTCACTGACTCTTTTCTAGAATGTACAGAGTGTCCCAAAGGTCTCCCCTAAAGTTTCCACATATAGGGAAAAAATGAGAAATTATATCTAAATGCACCTTTATTTGCAAAATATTCCTTATGGAATTTGTGAAGAGGTGCCAAACAGAGAATATTTTGTAAAATTTTGTTAGGAAATTTTTTTTTTTTGAGACAGAGTCTCAAGCTATTGCCCTGGGTAGAGTACTATGGTGTCATAGCTCACAGCAACCTCCAACTCTTGGGCTCAAGAGATCCTCCTGCCTCAGTTTTTCTATTTTTAGTAAAGACGAGGGTCTTACTTTTGCTTAGGCTGGTCTCAAACTCATGAGCTCAAGCTATTCACCTGCCTCAGCCTCCCAGAGTGCTAGGATTACAGGTGTTAGCCACCATGCCCGGCCTTTTGTTATGAATTATTTGTAAATGAAGGTACATTTAATTACAATTTTCCATTTTCCCTATGTATGGCAACGTTAGGGGCAATCTTTGGGACACCCTGTATTTGTAATTAATTGGACCTATTGGTTATGTATTTTTTAAAGGTTTTTATTCTGAAATAACTGTAGATTTGCAGGAAGTTGCAAAGAAATACACAAGGAGGTCTGTGCATTTCACATTGCCTCCACTAACGTTGGCATCCTGTAACTAAAATATAACTAAGCCAGAAAATTGATACTGGAATGATCCACAGAGTTCATTCCAGTCTCTCCAGTTATACATGTACGCGTGTCTAATTGGGTGTATAGCTCTGTGGAATTATGTGACGTGTATAGACTGAGGTAATCACCTCCACAATCAAGACACAGAACTGTCCCATCTCAGGTTTCCCTCCCTTTGTAGCCACACTCACCTTCCCCCAGACCTCTAACCTGTTGCAGCCACTAACCTTTTCTCCATCTCTGTAATTTTATTTCAAGTATGTTATGTCAACAGAATCGTACAGTTTGTAGCCTTTTGACTATATATTTAAAATCTACTGCATTTTGCTCAGACAGTATTATTTTCAAAAGCTATTTAAGGTACGAATACTGTATCACGCATCTTGGTTTTTCCAAGGGAATGATCATTTTTCAGCTAAAGAAAGGCAGGAGAATTGAGCTAATAAAACTTTACACCTCAGCCACTTCAGAACTATGACTTAGAAGTTTCAGAATGTCATACGCATAGAGTGACTCTGCATTTAATTTTTCAATTAAATAGTTTTTTTTTGCCCTCTTGTCCCATCTTAGGTTCATTATGACTTTGGATTGAGAAATATTCTATCTGTATTGAGGACACTTGGATCTCAAAAAAGAGCCAGACCAGAAGATAGTGAATTAAGCACTGTCATGAGAGGACTGAGAGATATGAACCTCTCTAAATTGGTATCTTGCTTCTCTGAATTCACTTCTCTTCCAAGCTTTTGACCTGGTTTCTTTCTATTTAGCTGACAAATGGGAGTTGGCTTGTGTTGAGCTATGAGCACTAATAATTGCAGGTGTGTGATGCTCCCATTATGCTCCAGAAGGTGACAAACACTCCTATGCTCTGTATGACCAACAAGGGCTGGAAGGACCTCTTCTTCTTTCTCTTCTTTTCTTTTTCGTTCTTCACTCTGTTGCCCTAGCTAAAGTGCAGTGGAGTCATAGCTCACTGCAGCCTCAAACTCCTGGGTTCACGTGATCCTTCTGCCTCCACAAAGTGCTGGGATTACGGTGTGCACCACTTTGCTCAGCCCAGTGCCTCGTTTTGGCAGTTTTGTGCAATAAAACAGGTCATTGGTGGGCGTCAGCTCCAAAATTCAGCCCAGTTCTCTGTCATTATTCCTAATGTGACACAAATTCTAAAGATGAAAATCTGGGTTCACAGGAAACCATGAGATGTTTTGCTTTCTCTGTGTATGACTAGCTCATCTCAGGTACGTCCATTCCTATTTTCCAAAGTCATACTAAAACTTTGCCATGGAGGTATGAGAGTTATGTCCCTGCTTTGTGCTTGTCACAGGTACAGCCAGGTTCTTTGGAGCAAGCTGATGCAGAGGTTCATGTGGTTGTTCAAGGGCATCTATGGGCCTCATATTGTGCCCATGCCCTGGGTGCACCAGGCTGGGGAAGAAATAGTTCTCAGGAAGCTCAAGTTCTAGTTACAAAAACAAGTAACATCTGTAGAGTTCATTGCTATTATGAAGACTTTGCAGGCATATTGTCTTGCTTGAGCTCTGGGATATAGATGGCTAGTTTGCTTATTATTTTACTTGTGGGAGAAGTAGACTCAAGGGGATGGAGGACTCACCTGTAATCATCATCAGTTGAGAGGCTAGAACATAAGCCTGGAAGACTTTCTGATGCCAAATCCTCTGCTCCTTCCTGTATACCTCACTGCCTCTCTTACATAATGTCATTCTTGAAATTCCTGGATAAATATTTTAAAAAGCATCAGGGAAGTTCTAGAGAATAAGGAGAAATCAGAAAGGGTCAGAGGTTGGGAATGGAGCAGTCTATATATTAAAGACATAGCAAGTAAGGATTGGAGTTGGTTCACTCGAACCTACTGCTCATATAAAAGGCTGAGAAGACTTCCCTGGTGGAGTTTCCCACCCAGTGTTGAACTGAGCCTTGCAGGGTTATGGGTTCTTCCTCTCAATTTAAATAAAATATTAATACTCTATTCTCGTGGGATTTGGACTATAAATTGCTGTTTTTAAGGTTAATGCAAATGTCAGTCTGTGAGAAGCAAAGCATTCATAAAAAAGTAATGAGATCAGACTCTGAGGCTCCATTGTAGACTTGTTGAATGCCAAGGAACTTTGGGTACCATGTGTATTCAGTGGTGGTGCTCAGGAGAAAGGAAGCAAAGAGGACGCCAGACTGATTAGGAGAATGAGAGATGAGTCTCTGGGCATGAGGCGCTAAGTGCTATGCGGATTCTAGGTAGATGATCAGTATCTGTTGTCTGAATGAGTTATTTTAACCTGTGCCCCCTTAGATCGATGAAGATGAACCCCTGTTCCTCAGCTTGATCAATGACCTGTTCCCAGGATTGCAGCTGGACAGTAGTACTTATGTGGAACTGCAAGCTGCAGTAACCAACCAGGTTCAGCTGGAAGGCTTGATTAACCATCCGCCCTGGAACCTCAAACTTGTGCAGGTAAAGGAAATCTCATCTTTCATCAGTGTAGTAATAAACGTGTATTAAAGATCGCCATCTGAGTAGAAGAACCGATGATGAGTCTCACCTCATGGAAATGCTCGAGCTAAATTGAAACACCATATACGGAGGTGCTAAAAACACGTATACACATCCTAAGAAAGGAAAAAACTTCACTAAAAATGTAATACTCGAGTCAGTATATACCAGTAACACTCGTTTGCAAACGTGTATTCTATCTCATATCTCTTGCAATTGCAAAGTCAAACATGACTTGAGTATTACAATTTTAATGCACTTTTTTCCTTTCTTAAAATGTGTGTACATGTTTTTGGTGCCTTCTGTACATGTAATTATTGCAAGAAGAGTCCTTCAGGGTGTGTTTTTGTCTTAGAAATAGTAGTATGGGTTTTCCCAGCCTCACAGTAATCAAGGAGTGATCGTTACACCTGGTGGAAAGTTGGGCGGTAACCAGAATCTCACCAACAGTTGGGATGGGACAGTAGGATGTAAAACCCTGCGAGCTGGAGCCAACTAGCTGTGAGCGCCTCTGCTGGATACAGTCTGAGGAGTTTGGGAGGGCTACCTTGTTCCTGCTTTGTGTCTGGGCATGTTGTATCCTTCACATACACTGAAACTTAAGTCCTTTGCCTGTGTCTGTCAACACCTTCCATCCTTGTGTTAGCTGTCCACACGCTTTATCAGCAGACTCAAGAAGCTGTGGCAGAGACACGAGATTAAATCTCTGTGAGCTTGATGCCTTGGGAGTATTTTCCAGGACTATTGGAAAATGAAGGAGCTTAAATTGTGGAGATTGTTAAAAATTGCATTTAAAACATAAACATTCTTGGCTCGGCACTTGTAGCACAGTGGTTATAGTGCCAGCCACATGCACTGTGAGGCTGGCAGGTTCAAGCCTGGCCCAGGCCAGCTAACCAACAATGACAACTACAACAAAAAAAAAAATACCTGGGCACTGTGGCAGGTGTCTGTAGTACCAGCTATTTGGGAGGCTGAGGCAAGAGAATCACTTGAGCCCAAGAGTTAGAGGTTTCTGTGAGTTGTGATGCCACGGCACTCTAACAAGGGTGACATAGTGAGACTCTATCTCAACAAACAAAAAAACAAAAACAAACAAACAAAAAAATTCTTATTTTGACTTACTCTTGTTGCCAAGTTATAAGACATGCAAGTATTTGAGACATATGTCTAAACCTTACAAATAAATAGGCACATGGAGGATAAGTTTAAATAGTTTTCATCTGTGTATTGAAAACCATTCTAAGTATTTTTTAAAAAATTCTGAGAAAATATGTTCTATGTATATGCATACAATATATTGAATACTAAATTCATACTAGTCATCTCAGTGGGTAGGGACTAGAATTTTGAGTTCTTGATGTCAGTAATACTGCTCTTGAAGATAATGATATGGACAGTGCCTCTATTGCTTTTAAACTCTGGGTCACAACAGTAATATATTTCTGTCCAAAATATTAGAAAAATAACTCGGATTCTATCCCTGATGAGCTTTCAGACATTTGAGTTCTCATTTTTGTTAAAATAGAGATCATAAGACTGACAACATTGACTTGTGGCATATGGTACCAAATTATAAATAGGACCTAAGGCCACACCAGGCAAGGGTTAAGTCACTTGCCCCTACACTTAAAGGATAAACTTATGTTCTAACTGCCACAAGGTTTTTCTTTTTTTCTAGCAGCTAAACAACCACTAGCCTTTAGATAAGCAATGTTGAAACAACTGTTTCAGCAACAATGTTGAGATAAGCAATGTTGAAACAATTGTTTCAACAACAATGTTGACTCTGATGCTATCTAACTGGCACCTGCCTCCCTCCCCCCACCATTCCACAGGATGTAACTACAGCATTGATAGGACAAGAGACTGTTAGCAGTAACTTCCTCTTGATTCAGAGACCATCAGCCACGGACTGGTTTGGGCCAGTTTATGGAGGCCACACACTTGAGTGCCCTTGTGTCCTTTCTTCACCTGTTGACCTATAGAGCCTAATTGTAATGCATTTAAATGCTGTCTCCACTCCCATGGGTCACATGTAACACGGCATGTTTGT
Source organism: Otolemur garnettii (assembly GCF_000181295.1). Lineage (NCBI taxonomy): Eukaryota > Metazoa > Chordata > Mammalia > Primates > Galagidae > Otolemur > Otolemur garnettii. The sequence continues at coordinate 9,635,195 of NW_003852426.1, forward strand.
GAATATTCATAACCTCTCCTGCCTGTTGAATATGTATATTTGGCCAACCTTTCAGCATAAATCCCTGTCCAGCCTCCACTCCCTTGATGTGTCTGTGTTCCCTTCAGGCAGAGCTTCCCACCCTGTCAGGGTGGCCAGCCTGCAGGCTGTGACCCTTTATAAGAAGTGAAGTTCTCCTCTCCAAACTCAGGGGACCTCGGGAATTTTTGTTAACATTTTTTGTTAAGGAAACCACAGACGGGATGTTGTAACAGACCCTGCCAGCGCTGTTAGTATGTCTCCTGAATCCCCTTTGCTGTTTCTGTGTGCCTCCTCCCAGCCCCTGTGTGCTAATGGTGAGGGAAAGGACTCCAGCCACTCTGTTGGCTGGTACAAAGAGTAGACATTGCCAGGGGCTTATTTCACACCCTCCCCCTAACCACTCTCTCCTTAGGTCAGGGCTGGTAGGTGATGGGGTAGGAAAGTCATGCTTGCTTGCTGCTAGGTGCAGCAATCACTGCGGTGTCGCTTACATTCCAGAGTCTCCCACAGGATCAGGTTGAGGTCTACTGGACTCTACCTTCCACAGGACTCTGTCCTCAGTCCCCTTACTTGCCTTCTTCCCATTCTTCTCTAGCTTCCCCATTCCCTTACTGGTTTCTCCTGGGAGAATGCCCTGAATAAATTAGTCACACATGAATCCTCATTCAAGATGCAATTTTGGGAGACCAGAAAGCCCACGCAAAACTGGCCTCTTTGTTGCAAAGCTTCCGACCACTAGGGGGCGATATCATCACACTAGATGCAGGGAGCTATGCGTGTGGACCACATGCTGGTTAGATCAGCAAACCAAATCACAGGGAATAGTAGTTTGAGAAGCACAAACTGAATCCCAAATTTTCACAATGTAATTCAAGTTCCCCATTGTCATTTACTTTGTCATTTATCTCATTTTATTACATGGTGCTAATTTGCTATGTGCACATCTAGTAAAACAAAGAACATTTTCACAACTTTTAAGTAGTGAAATAGTTACTTTAATGAAGAGCTTATTTAAAGCCTTTTAAATTTCAGCTAACTCCCATGAATGTTAGCAGGAGACTCATAAATTAAATTTTTCAACTTATTGTTGAATCGTGTAGTTATATGAGACGTCTTTGGTACGGCATGGCTTGATGACTCTTGGGCCCAGTGGTTCTGGAAAGACAACTGTTATAACAGTTCTGATGAAGTCATTAACAGAATGTGGACGGCCCCATAGAGAAATGCGAATGAATCCAAAAGCTATTACCGCACCTCAGATGTTTGGCAGACTGGACACTGCTACTAATGACTGGACAGATGGGATTTTTTCTACTCTGTGGAGAAAAACATTAAAAGCTAAAAAAGGTACAAACCTTCCTTTGCGATCATTTTTACCTGATAATTTGTTCATAAGACAATATTCATTTAATTTTCTGTTTTAATTATTTGCAGATGAAAAGTGATTTTTCCATTTTAATTATTTGCAGGTGAAAACATTTTCCTCATTTTAGATGGCCCCGTGGATGCCATTTGGATTGAAAACTTAAATTCTGTGTTGGATGACAATAAAACTCTCACGTTAGCTAATGGAGATCGCATTCCCATGGCCCCTAGTTGCAAGCTTTTGTTTGAAGTCCACAATATTGAGAACGCCTCTCCTGCCACAGTGTCCAGGATGGGCATGGTCTACATCAGCAGCTCTGCTCTCAGCTGGAGGCCGATATTGCAGGTGGGGAAGAGAGATGGATGCATAGAAGATGCTCAGTGCCTTTCTGGGTTTCAGTTTCTTAATAAGCAGGGATTCTGTCTTCGCTGCAGGCCTGGTTGAAGAAGCGCACTATTCAGGAAGCTACCACATTCCAAAATTTGTATGATAAAGCCTTTGAAGATGCATATACATTTATGAAGCTAAACCTCAGTCCCAAAATGCAGCTCTTAGAGTGCAACTATATTGTGCAAGTAAGATTTTTTTTGTATATTCAGTACTTCGATTTTGAGATTTTTTTTCCCCCACTCAGTTGTAGTTTATAGGCATCTGAAATAGAAAAGTCATACAGTTCACATCAATCTTTTTATGATATGGCTGCAAAATCTCTGAGAAGTTTGATTCCTATCAAAAATCTTATTGATGGTCTCACCGTCCTCTTTTATTATTATCACTTCTCAAAGAGCTGTTGTTAGGGGGAGAGGAATGAACTGTTTTTCCCACTGTAACATTTAGTAAGCTGTCGGAGAAGGTGTATCCTGTAATGACAGTTGATAAAATTAACAAGTAAAGCTAGTAATTTACCAGGAAAGTATAACAAGAGCTTGTGGCAATCAGGAAAACTGGGGTGGCAGTCTTGGCTTTGTAAATTTAGCGTATATCAGATAGGGAAAACTTTTAAACAAAAATTCTCTGAAAAGTAGTTTATAGTATTCCTTCTCCCACTATTGTCCTTACTCATCTTTGGGGGAAAAAAAAAAAAACAGAACTTAGGAGAATTGTAAGCATTCTCCCAATTCTGGTGTTTAGGTGCCTGCCATAATACCCTGCTCATTTTTCTATTTTTAAGAGAAACAGGAGTCTTGCTCTTGCTCAGGCTGATCTCAAACTCCTGAGCTCAAGTGATGAATCATTTAGTAATTATTTTAAAAAGCTTAAGAGAAAATCTTATTTTGAAATAATTTTGTTTTGGGAGACTGAGAGTGTCTTACTATAGTATACATTTCTTTCTGATGCTGTATGGAGTTGGCACAGTTTTTCTTGAAGAGCCAGACAGTAAATATTTTAAATGGCTTTGTGCAAATTTCTGTCTGAACCACTCAACTTTGCTGTTGTAACACAAAATCAAGCTAGAGACAATGCCTAAATGAATGAGGGTGACTGTGTTCTACTACCAATGAGGTGACTGGCCCTGGGGGACATGGTTTGCTAAATTTTGTAGAATGTTGCAAAGAGAATATTTCATCTGAAAAATTTGGATAATAAAACTTTAGAACCAGAAGCTACTTTAGTAAATATCTAATCTAGGTCTTTTGCTTTTCTGGTTAGGAACCTGAGATTCAGAAAGGTCGGTCGTGTGAGTTGGCCCGATTCCTAGGTCAGCCTCCTTTCTGCTAGATCACACAGTCTGTCTAAAACGGGATGGCCTGGGATCTAATTGCTCGTGTCTATAAGATAGTGATTAAGCAATACCTTAAGATAGATCTGTTTGTTTCTCTTTATCCCTCCTCTTATTTTTATCATTTAAAACTTTTTATTTAAAAAATTTAAATTTAAAAACTTATTTTATTTTAAACAATTTTCAGTCTCTTAATCTTCTGGAAGGTTTAATTCCCTCCAAAGAAGAAGGCGGTATTTCATGTGTCGACCATCTTCATAAATTATTCGTATTTGCCCTAATGTGGAGTTTAGGAGCCCCTCTGGAACTGGAAAACAGAGAAAAACTGGAAAACTTTTTACGAACTCATGAAAGCAAGTTAGACTTACCAGAAATACCTAAAGGCACGAACCAAACCATGTATGAATTTTTTGTTACTGATTATGGTAAGTACATTGAATTATACTTTCAATGGAATGACTTTTTTTTCCAATGGGAAAAAATATAAACTTTGATGAACTTTGTTTATGGGGAAAAAAAGTTTAGTATCATTTTAAAAGGGCATTCTTTTTTTTTTGAGACAGAGTCTCACTATGTCACCTTTGGTAGAGTGCTGTGGCATCACAGCTCACAGCAATCTCAAACTCTTGGGCCCAAGTGACTCTCCTGCCTTAGCTTCCCATTGTAGGTGCCTGCTACAATGCTCAGCTATTTTTTTGTTGCAGTTGTCATTGTTGTTTAGCAGGCCTGGGCTGGGCCTGAACCCACCAGCCTCAGTGTATATGGCCAACACCCTACCCACTGAGCTATGGGCGCCGCCCTGGGCATATATTTTTTTTAAAAGTTGAGTTTTACGTGTTAGCTATCCCAGGAATGGGTATGGGTACTTCTGACTTGTCCTCTTTTTGGAGAGACCTCAGTAAATAAAATCGGGCATAAATAAGTTAACAATACCTCTTATATCATCTGTTTCTAATGCTTGAAGAAGAAGGGTAGCAGCATGGAGAGTGCAGATTCTCCTTGCTGCAAATTGTGGCAATAGGTGTATAATAGATTAGTCTCACAACTTCCCTGTTGGAAATGCCAGAATGAGTAGAAAGAAACCAAGCAGATGAGTTCCTACTTACACTTAGCAGACTAATCAAGGTCCGGTGCTGTTACCTTAGCCCCCAGCCGTCAGTGTGTGACAGGGCTCAGGTCACCTGAAGTTTTGAACTTGGTGCTTTTTTCCAGAGCCGTGGTCCCAATTCTTCTAAATCTCAGAGAACACTAAAGCAGTAAAGGTTTTTTTTTTTTTTTTTTTTGGATGTTGTTTGAATGAGTAAACTCGAAAGGATAAATAGAGCAGAAGAGTAGACAGCAATAACAAAAGTTTGAAAGCAAGAATGCAGAAAGGTGAGTGACAGTTGATTTAGCACACGGGGCAAAGGTAAGTCCTGAACTAGCAGCCGGGAGAGTTGAGAAGCAACTCAGTGTCCATCACACAGAACCTTCGAAGGGCTCAGGAAGTGGGAACTGGGGCAGAGGTGGAGCTGGTTGTGAGTCTGCTTAAGGAAAGACCTCCTGCGGCTAACCAGGGCACTTACCCCACTCTGGCAAAGACTGAAGAGTCATTGTTTAGAGTGTGTAAAAGAGAAAGTTTCCTGGACGTGGGGGACAGCAAGCGTCTGTGCGGGTGGGAGAATCATACTGAAAATGAGGACTAAGTAAAGGTGTTTGAATGAGCCTGTCTGAAGGGACTGGGATAAATGACCATTTTCAGCTGGTCCTCTTTAATCAGAATGACGGACAGTTCTACAGCGTGTAATTAGCTGCTGCTGAAAGCTGGAGAAGATAAAAGGGAACTCTCTCTCAGAATGCATAACAAGTAAATAAATCATTAGATCAAGATATGAATTCTCTTAGAATCTGGAGCCAGGGTCCTCCATGGAGCAGCCTTCTGAGCAACTCAGAGTTGCATCATGTTGGAAGGTTCAGATTTCCTCCCGGCAAGCATGTTGTCCTTCCTGAGAGGCCAGGCCCCATGTTACTGAGAGAGTGCAGATCCATTAGCAGGAGTTTTCCAACCATGATAAAGCCCTGTTTAGGGCACTGAGATGGTACCCAATAATAATGCCAATAAATAACTGCCTCCTTCTGTGCCATCAAAAGTATGCATTGCTACATTTCTAGAAAGAGTGTTTCTCGAAAGAAACTGATGTTTCTGCCATTTTCTTCCAAGTGGTTTATACTGGTTCTGTAAGTTTAGATGATGGTGTTTTCTTGTTTTTTTTGTTTGTTTGTTTGTTTTTCTTTTGAGACAGAGCCTCAAGCTATCCCCCCTGGGTAGAGTGCCGTGGCATTACAGCTCACAGCAACCTCCAACTCCTGGGCTCAAGCGAGTCTCCTGCCTCCGCCTCCCAAGTAGCTGGGACCACAGGTGCCCACCACAACGCCCGGCTATTTTTTGGTTGCAGCCATCATTGTTGTTTTGGCAGGCATGGGCTGGATTTGAACCCACCACCTTAGGTGTATGTGGCTGGTGCCTTAGCCACTTGAGCCACAGACGCCGAACCTGTTTTCTTGTTTTTAATGGAAATGTCAACAAAAGGTTGACAACAGTCTAGACTCACATTCCTTTGTCATGTGGGTCCTAAAATGGTTTGTGGACTAAAATATGGATAGATCGCAGGCATCCGGGCTTACCACTCTAAATAACTACTTCTGGTGAAATGTATTTTTCTGAGCCTCTGTGCCCATGCAGTGGACCAGCACAGTATGTTTCACGGTTGTGTAGGGTTCTGATGTACCTGCACCAGGTGACTTCCACTCAGTCCTTCCATAGCTCATTCTTTATCCATCCTCTTTTGGTATCATTGTTTTGCATGGATGTCAACGTTTTTGGAGAAGACCTCATTATTATATTTAAAATTAAATAAAATGGGTTTAATTTTGTACCTTAGAAAGCTATAAAACTGGGCAAATGTATGAAACAATGTTTTTCAGACGTCAGACAACAGGCAGCACAGGGCCGAAATCACTGAGGGAGGTGACACTAGATGACTGCACCTTACTGTGTGCAGGCAGTTCCTACAGCATCTCAGGGAGGGAAAACCCGCTACCAAAATGAGGAGGCAGAGATGGCTTCTGGGGAGGCCAAGAGGACTAGAATTTGCATGGCAGAGCACCAGACAGGAGGAATCTGCACAGAGAGGATGTGCCAAGGAACAGCAGAAACAGGGAAGTCTGTAATCATAGTAAAGCTGTCAGAGCTGTCTGTCAGGAGACAGATTACTAAATATATGAAATATTTTAACAATGCTATCAATATATTTTACCCAATTCACAGTTATAGAATGTGCCACCCCCAAACAGCAGAATATATGTTTTTTTTAAGAACAAAGAAAATGTTTTCCATGACATTCAGGGCATGAAACAATTTTCAGTAGCATCTCATGTCTATATTAGAAAAGAAGAAATGATTCAAAACAATGACCTCAACTTCTTCTTCATTAATGAGTTAGAAAAAAGAAGAGCAAATTCAACCCAAAGCAATCATAAGAGAGAAATAACAATGATCAAAACAGATATCAATAAGATGTAAAATAGAAAAGCACTAGAAGCCTTGGTGCCCGTAGTACAGTGGTTATGACACTGGCAGATTCGAGCCTGGCCTGGGCCTGCTAAACAACAGTGACAACTGCAACAAGAAAAAAGCTGGGCGTTGTGGTGGGCACTTGTAGTCCCAGCTACTTGGGAGGCTGAGGCCAGAGAATCGCTTGGGCCTGAGAGTTGGAGGTTGCAGTGAGCTGTGATGCCATGGCACTTTAATGAGGGTGACATAGTGATACTCTGTCTCAAAAAAAAAATTAGCAAGTCAAAGACAATAGTGTATAAAAAGGATAACATGAAGTCCAAGTGGGCTTTCACTCTAGGAATGGAAGAACTGATCAATGTAAGTTATGCTAATTAGACTAAAACCCCCAAACCATATAGTCATCTGTAATGAACAGATGAAGAAAAAGTCCGTGACAGAATATAAGACCGTTTTGTAATGAAACTTGGAATAGGAACGTTATCAGTCTGATAAAGAACATTTTCAAAAAACCTATGGTTAACATTGTGCTGAATATAAAAGACTGAATGCTTCCTGCCCAGGATCCAAAGAAGAGAAGAATGTCTTTCTCTCCTGGTTCAACTTCACTTCTGTCTGATATTGTACTACAGGTTGTAGGTGGCACAATGATGGGGGGAGATCAAATACTTCCAAATTAGAAAAGAACAAGTCAGTCCAGCTCTTTTTATTCACAGATGACATGACTAACCTTGGAAGCTTTGGAAAAAAAAGTTATTAGAACTAGTAAATGGGTTTTTCAAGGTCACAGAATAAAAGGACTGTATTTTATAATAAATTGTATTTCTATATGTTCACAACAAGCAATTGGAAATTGAAAGTTTAAACTTAGGGATACATGTGAGATCTGTATACCAAACTTGAAAAACTGTGCTAACAGAAATTAAAGAAGCCCTAAATAAGCCCAAACTGATAAGTCTTGTTTGGGATCAGATGACTCAGGAGCAGTAAGATGTTATTTCTTTCCAAATTCATCTATGGGCTCAGTGCAATAATGGTGAAAAATATCTCAGTGGGCTTTTTTTTTTCTGAGTTTAGAGAGAAATTCTAAAATTTATGTGGAAATCTGAAGGGATTTATAATAACCAAATTATTATTTTTTTAATTTCAGGTTAATTTAAGGATACAAAGAAATAGGTTACAATGTTTGCATTTGTTAGGTAGAGTCCCTCTTATAACTGTGTCCTGCCCCCAAGAGGTGTGCCATACATGCACCCTAACATGGTGCAAATCAATTTTTAAAACACAAAATTGGAGCGTTCATATGACCTGATTGCTAGGCTTATGATAAAGCTATAGTGATCAATAAAATGAGGTATTGGTGTAAGGATAGATATAGATCAGTGGAATAGCTGAGAGTCCAGAAATAGACCCCCACATATATGAACAGTTGATTTTTTTTTTTTTTGCACTTTTTTTGGCCAGCGGCTGGGTTTGAACCTACCACCTCTGGTACATGGGGCTGGCGCCCTACTTCTTGAGTCACAGGCACCGCCCAAAAGTAATTAATTTAAATGGCAATGAGAGGAATAGCTCTGACTAAATTTGCCTAGCCAACAGCAATTGAACAGCATGGTAAGGACAATCCAGAGAGGCCAAAATGTAAACAATTTTTTTTCTTATAACAGATGAAAGGTAGTAATAATATTATAACAGCAATATCAATTAATCAATTAGTAGTTACATTAAGTCAGAAGTCTGGGCATTCTACTACACTTAGGGGGCCAGATTTATCTTCCACTTTCTCATGGCAAATATCCTGTATCTCAGGGGTCCTCAAACTTTTTAAACAGGGGGCCAGTTCACTGTCCTTCAGACTATTGGACAGCCGGACTGCGGGCCCTGGGACTTGTTGGCTGCTAAGCAGGACAGGCAGCTGTGGCAAAAACACCCAGCTGGCTGGATAAATGTTCTAGGCAGGCTGCATGTGGCCCACGGGCCGTAGTTTGAGGACGCCTGCAGTGTATCTAGTAATCACTTATCCCTTTTTGGATCTTTCCTGTCTTTTCAACTGATGTGTTGGCTTTCCTACTGAATAGATACCCAGATACCCTTCACAGCTTTGGTTTTACCACCAGCTGATTCTAATTTCATTTCAGGACAGGCTTCCCTACCTATATGATTTAGCAGCATAAAAACTGACTTTATAAAAAGGCAGAACAAATTTAAATCATCAAGTACCACAAACATTAGATAAGCAGAGACATTTACATGTTTTAGGAAACCATTTTAAGTGTTTATGTGATTCTATTGGTTGTTTATAACACTTGCCTTTTGTATTCTGAGGTAACTTTTAAAGAATGCCATTTTATTAAGATGAAATTTTCCTTGTGTAGGTGATTGGGAGCACTGGAACAAGAAGCTGCAGCCGTATTATTATCCAACTGACAGTATTCCAGAATACTCATCCATCTTGGTTCCAAACGTTGACAATGTCAGAACCAATTTTTTGATCGACACTATTGCAAAACAGCATAAAGTAAGTTCACCCGATAGTTTATTAGGTGATCACAAACTATGCAAGAAACACATCCCTTTTCACGCACTACAGATAGAGAAATTAAATCCCAACACAAGGGCGTGGAGGTAGTGTCCTTTGAGGGAAACATTTGGGTAAATGAACCTCAGGTTCCAGGATACACTCAAACTCAGTGTCCCCCGAACTGCTGACTACCAGCTTGCTGATCAAAGTGTCTGCTTACAGAGTCTGTTTCACATTCCCACGGCCACATGAACATTCAGCCGTATTTTCTTCTATTACTTTTAGAGCATACATTTACCTTGAAATCTTTAATTCCACGGGGACTTACTTTGATGTAGGAGTAATTCTAAAAAATTGTTAAAATTAGTTGTATCAACTTGTAGAACACAAGAATAGCCAGTAGAACCATAAGACATTTGAAACTGAACATGTTGTAGCTCCTTCCAACATGATTATCCTGTGGTTGCAGGCTGTTTTGCTCATAGGAGAGCAGGGAACTGCAAAAACTGTAATGGTTAAGGCTTATTTGAAAAAATATGATCCTGAAGTACAGTTATCCAAAAGTCTGAACTTTTCCTCTGCCACAGAACCAATGATGTTTCAGGTAAACTCCTTCATTTACTAGTAATAAACATTGAAATTTTAAGTGGTGACTGCAACAAAATGTGTATGCGTATAAAATATAAAAATATTTTATATTCAGAAGAAATGGTGCTGCAGTGGGCATTTGGGTGTTTCGCCCTCCTAAGGCTGAGGTGGAAGCCGATTCCAAACAGTATGTTTTGTCCTAATATTGAGACTGAGGCTGAACTTTGGAGTGTGTCTGTTTCAATGTAAATTGCAATTAACATTATTCCAGTAATGTTTATACGAATCAAACAATACATTTTAATCATTTATTTATGTTTACTAAATATATAAGTAAATTATAGTCTACTCTGAGAAAATGCTCATGACTTTTAGAAATTTGGGTCAAAATTAATGTATGAGACAAACCGTGTCCTTTCCTCTAGAGAACAATTGAAAGCTATGTGGATAAGCGAATGGGAAGCACCTATGGGCCACCAGGAGGAAGAAAAATGACTGTGTTTATTGATGATATTAATATGCCTGTGATTAATGAGTGGGGAGACCAGGTATGACTACAATTTCTCATGTAGATGATCATTCGTATTTTTAGTTGTATATAAAAATGTCAAGAACCTCATGTTTTTAAGTGTAGTAGCAATTCTCAGTCTTCTCTGTTATATTACAGCTGACATTCTCCCTTCTTGAAATCCCTGCACAGATTCTGCAACAGCTGCCCCCTTGTCTCTCTGGCTGCTTGATTTTCATGTCCTTTCTGGCTCCTCGCTTCTCCTTTTCCCCAGGGTTTCATCCTTGTTCTAACTTCTTAATGCATGGACTGTCTCTGAGATATACTCACTTGTTTAAAACAAAACAAGCCCTGTGTGGTGGCTCATGCCTATGCTCCTAGCACTCTGGGAGGCCGAGGCGGATGGATAGCCTGAGCTGAGACCATCCTGAGCAAGAGCAAGACCCCATCTCTACTAAAAATAGAAAAACTAGCTGGATGCTATGGCAGTTGCCTCTAATCCCAGCGACTGGGAGGCTGAGACAGGAGAATCTCTTGAGCCCAGGAATTTGAGGTTTCTGTGAGCTGTAACTCCATGGCGCTCTACCCAGGGTGACAGAGTGAGATTCTGTCTCCAACAAAAAGAAAGAAAACCAAACACTCCCCCCCCGCAACCTATTTATTTATTTATGTAACTCTACCGTAAAGCACCGTGATCCTGGATGTGGTCACTTATCAACTTGAGTCACTCTCCATTAGAGGACCTCACTGGTATCTCCACGATTCTGTGTGTTCCTGGTGGGATCCCCAGCCCCGCAACATACACTGTCTCACTGATGCTGCCTACTTTGTGTCTACCAGCACCGTCCCCTCCTACTCCACATCCAGGTTCACCTCAGATACCAGCAGCACCTCAGCTCAGCTCCCGTTCTGAGAGGAATCTCTGCACAGTTCCGTGCAGCCCTTCTCTGCTCTAAGGCGCACAGATCTCAGCGGTTCCCAGAAGGTGGGAGAGTGGAAGTGTGTTTTGATCTGGTTCTCCCTCTCATCCAGAAGCTAGAAAGCTCCTGAATTTCAAACTTATTTACCCCACTGGGCATGTCCAGTTGGATTTCAAATGTATGTCTAGGGCCTGTTGCTCCAAGAGTCTTCCCCATCTCAGGAAGTAACAGCTACATAATCAGTCTGTCAGGAAATCAGGCCACGAGGAGGCATCTGTAATGACCAAGAAGATAAACAGTGGTGGCTGGCCCCAGGCGCTAGCGGGGGAGGTGATGACTAGTCATTGGATTTTGGATATAGTTTGAAGATAGAGACAACCTCACTTCCTGACAGACTGATTGTGAACTACGTGTAAACCATGTAAAACTTTAAGAGACTAAAAAGGCTGTGTCTAAGGAGAGGCTAAATATTTGAAATGGAGAGATAAACACCAGGAAAGAGGGACTAAATGCTAAGAAGACTCATGCTTATAACCCATTCTAAGACTTAGGAATGTTAGAAATAGGCTTGTTGAGAGTTGGCATTGAAGATAAGGGAACTTTTGTATGTTCGTTTTCTTGACATGGTTAATCAGAGAAATTTGGTCGTGAGATGGACCTGGAAAGAAATGAACCTGTGAAATTAAGAGAGGAAAATTTTCAAGGATGGAGTGTTAGCAGCGTTAGAAGCTGTAGAGAAGATAAAATGAGCATGAAAACCCCCAAACCAAACATTCAATAATATAATATTGAAAGCTTAGGACTGAAACTCTCCTTTGTTCTGATCTAAAGTGTTTTGAAGTGTTGAAAGATGTCTGTAGTAAAACTTCTAAGTCTAAGTGCTATTGTTATTTACCAACTATCTCATAACTAACCTATCTACATTTATTTGAAAATTAGCTTTACCAATGTGGTGAAGGGCACATTGAACTTGCACCAGATACTTTAACTTATGATTTAGAGTTCATATGTGGCATCATTTAAGTTGAAAAGTGATCATTGACATTTACCAACTCCTCATTGATAAGAGTTGAACGTTTTCTTCTAATCTCTTCTGTACTATTTTATAGAAGCTATGGAGGAATAGGATGGTGATATATTACAAAGATATTACTGTGTAAAATTTCAGATAACTAACGAGATCGTGCGACAGATGATGGAAATGGAAGGAATGTACAGTTTGGATAAGCCTGGAGACTTCACCACTATTGTTGATGTGCAGCTCATAGCAGCCATGATCCACCCTGGAGGTGGTCGAAATGATATTCCACAACGTTTAAAAAGACAGTTTACTGTGTTTAATTGTACCTTGCCTTCAAATAATTCAATAGACAAAATTTTCGGTATGAATATTCTTAATGTTTGACTTTTTTATTGTACTACATGTAAACCATGCAAAACTTTAAGAGATTAAAAAGGCTGTGTCTAAAGGAGAGGGTAAATATTTGAAATGGAGAGATAAACACCTGGGAAGAGGGACTAAATGCTAAGATGACTCATGCTTATAACCCATTCTAAGACTTAGGAGTATTAGAAATAGGATTGTTGAGAGTTGGCATTGGAGATAAGGGATCTTGGTGTTTTAGTTTTCTTGACATGGTTAGTCAGAGAGATTTGGTCTAATGAATGACAGCACAAAGGTATTATACCAGGTTGATGGCAGCACCTTGATATGTTAATGAAAAGGATATTTCTTTCTTTTTTTTTTTTTTGCAGTTTCTGGCCAGGGCTGGGTTTGAACCCGCCACCTCTGGCATATGGGGGCAGCACCCTACTCCTTTGAGCCACAGGCGCTGCCCCGAAAAGGATGATTCTTGACACCAAATGTAGGCTCACATAAACTGCACCATCAAAACTTAGGAACATACTCAAGAGACAGATCCATGGATACAGCATTTGATGTAGCAAATGTTATAAATCAGAAGGGGAAGGGTAGACTTTCAGTAAATGGTCCTGGAATATTTAGTAATTTTTCTGGGAAAATAATTGAAATTAGACTCCTACCTCACACCAATCACAAAATTTAAAGCAGAAAGATAGGCAAGGGTATGAATAGTTGGAAGAAAACAGGGAAAAATCTGAGTGACTCTGAGTAGGGAAGGACTTCTTAAATTAGACTCAGAAAGCATGGGGAAAAAATGTTAAATTTAACTAGATTAAAATTAAAAACTTCATTTAAAAAAGAACATTAAAAGAGTGAAATGACAGCCCTACAGTGGAAAAAAAATTTCAACATTACGTAATAGTGATAAAAATTGATATTCTGACTACTTAAAGAAATCCTGTGAATCAGTCAGAGAAAAGCAAACAACCCAAAATAAAAAATGGGCAAAAACCAAGGCACTTTAAAAAGAAGAAAGTAAATGGCCAATAGACAAATGTGCAGATAGCAAACATCCTTAGTGTTCAGGAAAATACAAGTTAGTGACAGTAAGGAAATACCATTCTATATCTACTAGATTTGCAAAAGTAAAAATTTTTGACAAAATCGAGCATTGGTGAGAATGTAACCAAGTGGGACTCTCCCCCCTCGCTGGTGGGGGGTGTAAGTTGCCACAGACTCTTTTTTTTTTTTTTTTGAGACAGAGCCTCAAGCTGTCCCCCTGTGTAGAGTGCTGTGGCATCACAGCTCACAGCAACCTCCAACTCCTGGGCTTAAGTGAGTCTCCTGCCTCAGCCTCCCAAGTAGCTGGGACCACAGGTGCCCACCACAACGCCCGGCTATTTTTGGGTTGCAGCCATCATTGTTGTTTGGTGGGCCCAGGTTGGGTTTGAACCCGCCACCTTAGGTGTATGTGGTTGGCGCCTTAGCCACTTGAGCCACAGGCGCCGAGCCACCACAGACTCTTTGGATAATAATTTGGCGTCATCACCGTAAATTGGACATCCCATACAATTTCACGTCTTGGCTTATTCCAAGTTACCATTTTTTTCTTTAATGGTTGATGCTTTCTGAGTCTTACTTAGACATCACACAGATATTCTTCCATATTTTCTCATAAATATCACATAGTTTTGCTTTCTGTATTTTGGTCCTCAATCCATCCATAGTGAATTTTGCACATGCATAGCAGTAGACTTGTACAGGAATGTTCATATACAGTTTCTATGATAGCAAAAACTTGAAATAACCCAAATATTTCTTGCCAGTAAAACTGGATAAATAAATTGTGGCACAGACACACAGGGTATGTAGCAAGGAAAATGAGTGAACACAGCTGCATGCTTCACCATGGAGGAATCCCAGAAATAGAATGTTGAACATGAGAAGCAAATCACAGAAAAAATACGTGATTCCATGAAGTTTTTTTTTTTTTTGCAGTTTTTGGCTGGGGCTGGGTTGGAACCCACCACCTCCAGCATATGGGGCTGGCACCCTACTCCTTGAGCCACAGGCACCACCCTCCATGAACGTTTTTTTTTGAGACAGAGTCTCACTTTGTCACCCTCAGTAGAGTGCTGTAGTGTCACAGCTCACAGCAACCTCAAACTCTTGGGCTGAAGTGATCCTCTTTTCTCAGCCTCCCAAGTAGCTGGGACAGGGACTCTCTCTGTAGCTCAGGCCGGTCTCTAACTTCTGAGCTTAGCTGATCCACCTGCCTTGGTCTCCCAGAGTGCTGGGATTACATGCATGAGCCACTGCACCCGGCCAATTCCATTAGCTTAGATTCCAAAAGTTAAAAGAAAGTTAAAGCTCAAACACCTAAGTGGGAAAGCTATAAAGAAAAGCAAGTTACTGATTGTCATCAGATTGGAGTGGTGGCTACCTCTGGAGGAAGGGTGGGGCTGTGAACTAGGGTAAAGAAACAGGGGCTTCTATTGCACCAAGCAGTGTTGTACTTCTCAGTGTGGTGGTCTGTACATGGGCGTTTGCTTATATGGTAAGCTATTTGACATACTCTTCAATATGATTGGTGTATTTAAACTGATGTGGAAATCCAACAAACTAATCAGAACCTGAGGCTCGGAGAGGTGAAATAACTGCCAGTTGAGTGTGGCACAGGTATGGTGCTCATTCCCACTTTCTGATCCAGATCTTATGCTTTCTATAACACATTTGTCCCACAGACAGGTAGAAGTCTAGTATATAGGATTTCAGGACATAAGGGGGCCTTATGGGAATCCAGCACAACCAGCCATGACTTGGGAGGACAATTTCATGTTTCCCCAAGGCAGTTCTTCAATGTGAACGAACCCCAGTTCCCTTAGTCTGCTTCATCCTCATGAGCTGCTGGCCTCTAAGCAGGGATTCAGAGTCACATTCCTCTGACAGTGCCCTGCTCAGAACTGAACATGTTATTCAACCCATATTCTCACTGCAGTGAACTAGAGTAATCTCTTTATGTAATCTACATCAAAGACATTTTGAATCTTCAAGAGTAGTTTCATGTAACATGTAACGCAGTCCTTCCTGGGGGTGATTATGATGGTTGGGCTGTCAACTGTGCTGGGTGTTCCCTGGGAGTGGTATAGGTCTTGCCCAGGCCAGGGCAGTGACTGATGGGAAGTTGGGAGATATAGGTCCTGATTCCAGCTCTGTCAACAACCAGTCCACGTGACCTTGAACAATCGGCTTCATGTTTGGGCTTGGTCTCCTTCTCCATAAGATGAGGGGGTACTCATCTTGCCGAACTCTTTTCCAGCTCTCATGTGCTTCAGAGTGAAGGCTGATTTATAGGCTTTGGAGCCAGGCCGCCTGGGTTCACATCTCAGATTTGCTGGTGCACAAGCTGTGCGACCTTGAGCAAGTTACTGAGCTCACATTAGAATGGGGATAATAATAATAATAGCATCTATCTCATATTGTCTCAGAGGGTGCTGGGGGGATTAAATGAGTCAATACACGTGAAATGCCTCTCACTGCGTTCTAAGCTTGGCTAGGCCCACTGCTGACTCCCAGGCTTAGCTGATCCCTTGAAAGAAATTCTGAAGAAACCCCCAGCTTAGTTAGTCTTGTAGTGATTTATTCACTGGGATAAACATGTACTTTGAAATCTTTTAGTTAGCTTATACCTTCAATCTTGCTTATCTTTCAGGAGTTATTGGCTGTGGATACTTTGATCCCTGCAGAAAGTTCAAACCTGAAGTATGTGACATGATTTTGAATTTAGTCTCAGTAGGCAGAGTGCTGTGGCAATGGACTAAGGTACAAAATGGTTTGTTGTCAATAATAAAAAAAAAATGTCAACTATTATTCAGCCCTAGTTTTCACCTCGTGGATCATTAAGTTATCATAACATCCTATGTGGTGGTGTTTTTTAGAAGAGATAAATTAGGTGCTCAAATAGATTTATGACACCTTTTCCTTCCAGGGACCAAATACTCTGACTAAATGATGCTTTCCATATGCATGAGATAGTGCAGTAAACCACACACAACATCCAATATCAAGTAGAATTTTGCTGAAATAAGAACACTGCTTTTCCACTTGTTTCTCTGATTTTTAACTCTTTGTATCATCTGTCTCCCTCCACTGAACTATGTCCAACGCTCTTAACACATGGATTTTGAGATTTTCTCTGCTAACTAGGACCGGAAGTCTGATTTGTGTGCCTGTCCCAGGTAGAGCAGAGCTAGTAAATGGGCAGAAGTGTTCTTAAGAAAATAGGCTAGATTCTAACATACAAGTCAGTGCCCTGAATAAAGCTCAGTGTGCCTGGTAGCTCACTGGGTGTCATGAGAAGGCAATTAAACGTAGGTCCGAGGTGAAAACAAGGTTGATGTATTTGTCAGAAAGTGGTGAAGAAGATAAGGATTAGTTATCATAGTTCACTCTACACTAAGGTGACCAGACTTCCCGCTTTTGGCAGGACTGTCCCGATTTTTAACAATTTGTCCCTCATCCCGTGGTGTTTTAAAAAAGTCCGGATTTTTGGAAAGAATACACAACAAGCTAGGGCAGGGCAGGAGAACAGGAAGGGAATATACTCGGCTGCTGAAAAGGTTAATGTAACTCCATTTGGGAATGAACAGGTTAATGTAACTTCATTTGGAAAGGAAAAGGCTAATGTAAACTCCCTACTCCTCTCCTGGGCAAGGTCGCCCAGGTGGAATCGGTATCAGAAGGATACTGGCTCCCTCCCTCGCTTCTAGGCAAGGACAATTAGCTAGGAAGGAGCTAAACTGTCTGGAACAAACAAGTAGCCCCCCCCTTCTCTAGAGGGTCCCTAACCATAAACAGCTCAGCCAATAGTGTCCTACTTTACCTATGTTAAAATCTGGTCACCTTACTCTACATGCATGGTGGCACTTACCTTCTGGGAAATCTGCAGTTTGCCAGATTTGGGGATTCCTGGGTGGACTAGGGCAAGTTTAGATAACAGAGTAAACCAAAGAGGAGGGGTGCTTCTTATGGGACACTCTTCCACACAGTTTCCTCCAGTGACCAGTCCCTTGTGTGGAGCCCTGCTCCTTGCTGACACAGGGTCTTTGCACATACTGTTCTGCCTCTTTCAAAAACCTGAAGAATGAATTTTTCAGGCAAGTTCTGAGCATCTGAGATAATTTTCTATGGTAAGATCCATCTGTTTTCTGGTAGTGCTACTGTTCTATTTAATGGGCTTATATACATAATTTTCTGAAAAGCTTTGGCCTTGCAGGTGTCTCTCCATGGAAGTTTCTTTTATCTGAATGTTTACTGGCTCTATTTCCTCTTTCTTTACCTCTTTAGCCCATTTTGCACAATCTTTCATTTCCATCATTTCCATTGCTCTCATCAAGGTCACCAAAGACCTCGATCTTGCAAAATTACAAATTATTCCTCATACATGATTTTTTTTTTAAGCGACTTTTGACCTAGATGGTCCCTCTGAACACTTTCTTCACTTGGCTTCAGAGTCTCCTCATACTCCTCATAGCCAGGAGATAGGTTTTTCTCCTATCTCATTGGCTCCCTTTTTAAAGTTCCCCTCTCTGGATACTGGAATGCACCTGCTCTTGAGTCTGGGACCTCTTCTCTAACTACATTCTTCCCCTTAGGTGGTCTCATCCAGCTTCTGGGCTTTCAATACCATCTCCATGCTGACAACTTCAAAATCAATACCTTCATCCCAGGCCTCTCCGCCTGGCTCCAGACTAATTTCTAACTGTGTAAACTGTTTTGATGTTTAATATTCATCTCAAAGTTAACATGTCCAAACAGAACTCTTAAATATTCTTAAACATGATCCACCTTTAGACTTTTGCATCTTGATTAATAGCAACACCAATTATCCCTCTTTTCAAGCTAAAAAAAAAAAGGGCCCCATCCTTGGTTTGTCTTTCTCATCACCTATATACAGTCCACAAGCTCGTTTCAGTGACCTCACCATCAAAATAATCCCAAAGCTGAGCACTCCTCATCACCTGCTGTGGCTGCCCTGACCCGTGCGCCCATCGCCGGTCCTCTGGACTGTGCAGTGACTTCCCGACTAGCCTCCTTGCTTTCTTCTTGGCCTCCTGGAGTCTGTTCTTGACAGTCCTAGAATGATATTTTTAAAAAGTAAACCAAAGGTCATTACTCCATCATAAACCCATCAGTGGATTCCAGGTACATTTACAACAAACCCAACCTGAACCCCCCCTCACTCCCTTCCCCTCTGTCACTGTGCCCCATCCGAGCATGCAGCCCTTCTCTTCTCATGGGCCCTTGAACTCACTAGGTCTCCACACTGCTGAGCCATTATACTTTGTTTGGCTCGTTCTTGTCACTCTTATCTTCAGAGGGACTTTCCCAGATCCTTTATGTAACTGCCCACGCCCCATCCCAGTCCTTCTCTGTCTCCTGACCCTACTTTATTTTTTTAACTGTGGCGTTTATCATTATTACTAGTCTGTTTGCCTGTTTATAAACGTCTTTGTTTCCTGTTCATTCTCAGGTTCCCTCACAGTATGGCAGCTCCCTTGTGGTAGCAGGTATAGATTTCCTGTTTACCATGGTATTTTCTTAAGAGCAGTGGAAGGTGCTCAGTCTTTGGAAAATGAATGAATTTTCCTCCCCTTCCCACCCTCACATAAGCAGCCTTCTCTGTATCTTTTTAAGCCTCCCATCTTCACGAAGCACTCGTAATCCATTCATACCTTGTCAGTCATCCCAACTTTATGTGACGTTACATGGCTTTAAAGCAGAAGCAGGTGAGAAAAGAAAGAAGGTGACAAAAAGCAAAGGGAAATATTAGAAGAGAAAGAAAGAAGCAAGTTAACAAATAATGAGAAGAAGGGGGGAAGGAATTATTTTTACAGATTCTCTTAAATGACTGCTTCAGTTACCAATGGCTGCCATCAAAGATACAGCCTTTTACTATAAAGAAAAAAGAAAAGATACTCACATAACCTTATCCCTTTGAGAATTTTTGCACATTTATAATGTAAATATATGTTTTATTATTTTAGTGGATAAAAGCAAACATTTTAGCTGGCAGTGGAACTGAGCAAAGGGGGAAATTGAAAGGTGATGGATAAAATAACACTTCTTTTCATAACATCTCCCCATGGTACCTGCTATTTTAACTTGCACTGTGAATTAGCCTGCAAAAATTATTCTACAGACTCAATAGGGTGCTTTTTCAATATAGAAAGGGCTTATTTTATGAACAGATACTGAAGAAACCATTTACTTTCCTGAATTAGTTGTGTGGGAAGTTGTATGATCAGAAGTATCATTGTTTTCACTTTCAAAAATGATGCTAATCATATCCATTATGATCTTTATACATGGCCAGCAATGCTTTTGACACCTATAGTACCTGACTTTCTCCCTTTACTGGTATCTCTCGGGGTAAGAGTGTGTTATTGTTACAGCTTTGCCTTTCTATTCTCTACAAGTTGGTAGAAATAGTAAATTAGTATAGCCAAGCGCAATCTTTGTGCTCAAATAAACAAAACCTCAGAAAAACCAGCTATTACAGTACTTATAGCTGCGTGTCACAAATGCCTGTCAACTGATTATAGATTCACAGATGTATGGAAGAGTGTTGACTGAGTTTGAATCCCCACAGTGAAATCCAAACACAATGAGGTTCGTAATCAAAGCAGTCTGCAGAAGAGTCATTACTGACTTTGAAAATGAACATCCGTTGTTCTCACCTGCATGACCACCTGCTCTGTTCAGTGTTCTGTTATGACATACTTCCATATATACACTACTAAGGTTAATGGTGGTTAGGAATGATTATTCTTATAATTCACCAAGTTCTTTTTCCCCCCTTATGTAAAATTTCAGATTAATGTGAGGGTACAAACAACTAGGTTACAATGTTTGCGTTGGTGAGGTAGAGTCTCTCCTGTAATTGTGTCCTGCACCCACACATAGTTGTTAAGAACTCAGCCGAAGTGACTTACTCAAAGCCAACTGATAAGGGTAGAATGAGGCCTTGGAATCTGCCTCTAGTGCTTTATTCTTGGATCTATCATATTCAAGGGCTTAGAGTCTTTTACATTCTATGTGTGTGTTTCTTTCTTTTTTTCCTGGCAGGGCTGTGACAAGAACGTGAACTTAATCTTGATTTATTTACTCAGCCTATTTTACTGAAATAGGATTTGTGAGATAGAATAGTTGTAAAAGCAGTTCTATTTTTAGTTTTATCTGAAAACTAATCAAGAGTATTACATTTTTTTTTCTCTGTAGGTGAAGATGCTGCCAACTCCTTCTAAATTTCATTACATCTTTAATCTTCGAGATCTTTCCAGAATCTGGCAAGGAATGTTGACCATAAAAGCTGAGGAGTGTGATTCGCTTCCTGTTCTCCTGTCACTTTTCAAACACGAGTGCAATAGAGTAATTGCAGACAGGTACGTTTACAGCACTGGAGTTTAAGTGTGCTGCCTGAGAGGTTTCTACTGTTAGATTAGTTCTCGCATTGCCTACTCAGATCAGTAGAACAAGAGCATTGTCTTAACTTGCCATGGGGCTTCTGAAGCATTGAGAACACTTCCCACCTGCTGGTTGCCTCTAAAATTGCTCTGCTAATTTACTGGAGTATTACTTCAACAATACATCTTTATAAAGCACATCATCAGAGAGTTGATAGCATTTTGTAATGAATTTTTGTTGCGCACGTTTTCTAAGAATTGTTAGCTCTGTGTAGGTTTTACATGGCGAAATCTTGTTTCACCCCATTAAAGTTTAGCTACCCCGTGAAAGTGAAATTCAGTCATCTTTCTGAGCCTCGGTTTCTCCATCTGTGACCGATGGATGCTCATGCCCATCTTACTATGCTGTAGCGTACCTGGCACGTCTCCCCTGTAGGTGGTCCTCATCCCATGTCGCTCCTTCTTATTCTCTCTTCCCTCTGTGATATTGTAAGTTTGAAAAAAATCTTCCTGTGCTGTGCACTCACAAACCCAGAAAGAGGACACAGGCCCACTGTGGACCAGAGCTCCTGTACTCCTACTGCACGTTGCAGAAACCTCTGACCTCACCCAAGTGGGGGTTCATCTGTGTTTCCTATAAGTAATACCACGGTGTTATAACTCTCTCGGAGGGGGTTATGCCCTTCCTGTCCAAAGGTACAACATACTGTTTCTCCATCTCGAGGTGAGGAGGGTCCAGGGTAGAGGCGGAGAGGAAGGAGGTATTCAGTTAGAAAAGATGCCTTCATCTTCCACATTCTTACTATTACCTCCCCCCCTCAGATTTATAACTCCCGAAGATGAGCAGTGGTTTAATGTGCATCTTATTCATGCAATTGAAGAAAATATTGGCTCTGATGTGGCATCGTGTATTCTCCCTGAACCATACTTTGTGGATTTTCTCCGTGAGATACCGGAACCGACTGGTGATGAACCTGAAGACACTGTGTTTGAAACACCCAAAATCTATGAACTGGTATTTATTTTTATCTCTTAAAAGAGGTTTTCAGATCACTCATCTTACTAGGTATTTCTCTCTTCATCATGTAACTTGTAAGTTATTTACGTGTTGTGATTCTTAGTCATCACGTACCGATTCCTCCAGTGTAATTTAGCATCAGTCTCATTCAAGTCAGGTATTAAGGCAAATATGCCGACTGTCACCACTTTATTTAACATTGCTGTGGAAGTTCTGGGCAAAGCAACAAAATGACAAAAGTATATACTGTTATCAGAAAAAAATCCAAAATATTGTTACTTATAGATGTGACTGCCGAATTACATAATCCAGGAGAATTTAAAACCTGCTTTTACTGATGAGTTCAGGAAGATGACCAAGTGTACATAAACAGAAAACTCAGGAACTATCCTCTGTATCAGGGGTTGCCAGATGACAGTGGGGGCGGGGCAGATCCAGCCTACTGTTTTGTTTTTGTTAGACTGATGAGCTAAGAAGGATTTTTACATTTTAAAATGGTTACCAAAAAAAATCAAAAGAAGAATAATATCATGTGACATGTAAAAGCTATAATTTCAGTGTCCATAAATAAAGTTTTATTGAGCTTAGGCAAACCCATTTGTTTACATATTGTCTGTGGTGGCTTTTGCACTTCAAGGGCAGAGTTGAATAGTGCGAGAGACACTGTATGTCCAGCCAAGCCTATGATATTTATCATCTTACCCTGTATAGAAAAAGTCTTCTAACCCTTACCCATATTCACCAGACAGAAAATGTAACATAAACATATTTAACAGCAACTATAAATTATCTAGGAATTAAAGTGTTAAAAAGTTTACTTGAGTAAACAGTAACACATCATTCTTTCTAAATCAATGTGTAAATTTAATGAAATTTGAAAGAGGATTCCAAAGGGATTTTTTAAAAAATAGGGTGACATAATAAAGTAGTACCACAGTACATGTAGATCAAAGAATTGAATGGGGAGAAGCAATTTGCCAAACAAAGAAAGTGGGTATTTTCTTCTGGAACAACAAAGACTCATGGAATTGACTACACAAATAAGGTTAAACTTCTATATCTTTTTCAAAAACCATAAACAATTTTTTAAAAGCAAATAAAAACTGAAATAAATATTGTCACACTTGTTGGTTACCATGGATGAGAGTAGGTGCTGAGCCTCTTGAAGGGAAATGTCAGAATGATTTTGTATTGGAAACCGACTAGTGCGGTTAAGTTTCAGGCCTCTAACAATGAAAATAGCTAAAAGTAGACCAACGTATGACACACTTCTGGAAATTCT
Source organism: Otolemur garnettii (assembly GCF_000181295.1). Taxonomy (NCBI): domain Eukaryota; kingdom Metazoa; phylum Chordata; class Mammalia; order Primates; family Galagidae; genus Otolemur; species Otolemur garnettii. The sequence continues at coordinate 9,658,520 of NW_003852426.1, forward strand.
CATTTTTTAGAGTCACTTTTATGTGTCTTTACAATTGCTACTTTAATAAATATTTGGATCTTATATATATATATATTTTTTTTTCTCTCCCCACCCATAGGTACCATCCTTTGACTTTCTGTCTGAGAAACTCCAGTTTTACCAGAGACAGTTCAATGAAATCATTAGGGGAACAAGTTTAGATCTGGTGTTTTTTAAAGACGCAATGACTCATCTTATCAAGGTTCTAACTATTAACTCTTTACTGGAATAAGTCGATTGTGTAAAAGCTCAGTAAATTTCATAGAGAAACTTTTTGAGAAAATAAATGTATACAATCAAGTAGAGTGAATATATAAGTTGGATCCGTTCACTCTCCCGGAATGCAAAGAATATTGACTTCCCTATATGACAGCAAATATTTTTCAAGGGCAAATTGATGGTTTGGGTGTGCAGAGCACACAGAGTCAGAGTTTTACCTTCCTAGAAAGTAAGCTAGAGAGTCCTGTGAAGAAATATGCCCTCCTTAAATTATATTTTGACATTATGGGAATCCTATTCCCCATGGAGGAAAAGATGTTGCTTTAAAATGTGTCAAATTCATGATTGACTTACAGATTCTGAACCAACTGTAGAGGAAAGGGTAAGTCAGGTGTGCTGGACTGGTGAGAAAATAGAAGCTAGTTGGAGGTAGGGCCAAAAAGAAGCATGGTTTGATCTAAGTCTGAAGGGCTGGAGAAAGGTGTTTACTTATATGTAGTTAATTGGGATGGAAAAGGATCTTCCTTAGGAAGCCTGGAGTAGGAGGTTTGATAGAAGTCAGTTGGCTCTGTTGTTAATGCATAGTTGTCTTTTACAAAGTTGGTGAAACTCCAGATGTCCCAGAGCCGTTTTCACCTTCATCCATTCAGCAATAATTATTGAGCACCTACTGGGGCTAGGACTTGGGGACCTGGGGGCCTTGAGACCCTCTCCTAGGTACAAAACCATTACTTATCAGCATATTTTAAAATATAATAGAATTAATACACACCAGTGTGTCATTATTGATCTTCCATCTTTAAAATTTGAATTTAAAAAATAATTATTTTTTGTAGTGAAAATGGATTTAGGGATCCAAGTAGACTTTCTTCCTAATTAGTGACAATAATATAAAAGAAAGCTTTTAAGCAATAGCTTGACCCCCTTCACCTACATGAGATTTGAATAGCAATTTGAGTCTTATCCTCGCCAAGGAAATCAACCATAGATTGACTTGAGGCTGTCTCTCTAAGTCTGTTTCTAGAAATGACCTCCTGTGCCCATAGTAAATAGAATTTTGGTACATATAAAATGTTTTTTGGCAAAGATATGATACAGGTAGTATTAATTGTAGATACAGTGTGTTGGACTGATGAATAATAAGCAAATAATTCTAAACTTTTTTTTTTTTTTTTTTTTGAGACGGA
>NW_003852426.1:9660963-9689526 GCF_000181295.1 Otolemur garnettii
TTTTTTTTTTTTTTTTGAGACAGAGCCTCATGCTATCGCCCTGGGTAGAGTGCCCTGGTATCACAGCTCACAGGAACCTCATACTCCTAGGCTTAAGTGATTCTCTTGCCTCCACCTCCCAAGTAGCTGGGACTACAGGCACCCACCACAATGTCTGGCTATTTTTTGGTTGTAGTTGTCATTGTTTAGCAGGCCTGGGCTGGATTCGAACCCACCAGCTCGTGTGTGTGGCTGGCACCTTAGCCACTATAGGTGTCACCAGTGGGCCTAGCTTTGAGGTTTTTATCAAGGGGCTCATACAGGATTTGCTTCTTTTGCATCCCATTTCTATTCTTGCACCATATTTGTGAGATTCACTCATGATGCTGCATGTAGCAATAGTTTATATTCACATATTACCACAAATTATTTATCCATTGTTCTGTTTGGGCCAATAGAGGTGCTGTGAACGTTCTTGTGCATGTCTGGGTTTACTCCTAGAGGTAAAATTCCTGGGTATAGAGTGGGCAGATATTCTTCTTTAGTAGGTCTGTGAAGTCACGTTCCAAAGTGGTTGTTCCAGTTTGCAGTTCAGCCAGCACTTGAGAGTTTCAGTGGCTCCAGATCCTTGGTACCGTGAGTCTTTTCCATCTTAGCAGAGCCGAGGGTGTGCGGTGGTATCTCACTCTGGTTTCAGTTTACATTTCCCAGACGGCTAATAATGTCGAGGATCTTTTCACCTCACATTGGCTGTTTAGGTTCTCAACTGGGTTGTGATTCTTTCTCTTGTCATTATTAGGAATTCAGTGTGTGTTTTGGATATGATTCCTTTGTCAGAGTGTGTGTTACAAATATCTGCCCCCACTTCATGATTTGCCTTTTTACTCTCTTAGTGGATCTTGATTTTAATGAAAAGTTATCATTCTTTTCCCTTTATGATTAATACTTTTATATGCTATTTAAGAATCTTTATTTTCCCCAAGGTCACAAAGATGTTCTCCTATGATTTCCTTCTCATTTATAAATAAAATATACTACTTTCACAATTAGAACTATAATATGCCCCAAATTTAATTTCTTATAAATCTAAGGTAGTAATTGAGATTATGATTTCCAATATAGATATCTAGTTGGTCCAGTTCCATTTATTTCCCTGCCACCTGACTATATCATTTTTTGTCACCAACCATCTCATCATTGATGTAACTGAAGTCTGATCCACTGGTTTGTTTATCTATCTCTATGCCATTACTCACTATTTTAATTACTGTAGTTCTTTAATATGTTTACATATGTAATAGTTTTATATTTGGTGGTTTCAGATCTTCAAGTTTGTCCTTGTTCTTCAAGATTGTCTTGACTATTTGGGTTGTTTATTTCCCATGGATTTTAGATCAGTTTGCCAATTTACAAGCACACACACACGTACCCCCCACTCGGCTGCCATGCAAACGGAAAATAAAAGTTTAGTAAGAGACAATTTATAAGAGCATTTAAAAAACCATAAAATATCATATACCTGGAGATTAGTTAAATTAAATTTTAAAAATTTAATTAGTTGTCAACATTTAAAAATTGGGAGGTTTCATGTTTTAGACAAACATTTTCCTGACTTCTCTTGAAATAATTGGGAGTTCTGCAACCAAGGGCCTGCATCCCCAGGGGCTGGAGCTGGGCAGCAGCCGCTTCCTTAGATGGGGCATGCAGCCCTCAGCTTACTGGAGACCCGCCAGCCCTGCTGCACTCCTTGGCATCATCTGCCTGGATGCTGTAGGTGTCTGAATTTGTAGTGCTGGGGTAGGTGATGTTACTGTCATCCTAGTTAGAAATGACAGAAGCTTAAATTAAGGCAGGTGTGTCACCTACATCCTCTTATTTTCCCCTTCCTTCCTTCCTTCGTTTCTTCCTTCCCTCCCTCCATCCCTCCTTTCTTCCCTCCCTCATCTCCCTCCCTCCCTCTTCTTTCTTTGTTTTGATAAGGTATTTCTCTATGTTGTTCAGGCTGGCCTTGAACTCCTGGGCTCAAGTAATCCTCTTGCCTTAGCCTCCAGAGTTGTGGGGACTACAGCTAGGCACCACTGCACTAGGCATTTTCTGTATTCTTGATTCTCTCATATATGGGGCTCTGTTGACTTAGCCTTCCCGATTAGGCAATTCTTAGAGATTCAAACAACTTGTCCAGGGGCCTGCCTTTAATATGCAAACCAGTCAATCCAGAGAGGTCAGAGGACCCCTAAGAGGAGTGTGTTGTGACTATACATTGCAAAAGCAATACATAACAGTTGGGGTTGGTTTTTAAAAAATCAGGCAAAATGGTTCTGTGACTTCCTAGGCTGATTGATTCAGAGAGGATTACTCTGACAGCACAGGCCCCCAGGTCCTCTGGTTCCAGTGGCTGTCATCTTCCCAGCAGACCTTAGGGCTGCACTAAGGTCTTGTCCTCTGACTTGCCCTGTAGTACTTCCTTCAGTGAGGGTTTCCTGTCCTCCTGGCTTTTGACTGACCGTGAGATTTACATATAACACTTCGGAAAATGTCAGCTTTTCCTGTACCTAGAGATTAGTTAAGTTTAATTAACTTACAGTTTTTCAGGTTGCATCACCTCTGGTAGCACATACATCTAACAAGAAACAGAGTAAACAGAACAACGAACCGAGAGCTTCTCTTTTCATAATTCATAACCTAGTAATTATACCATTTCCACATGACATAATGCATCTTTTTCTGTAGGCTTTCTCTGTATCTAGCTACTTAATGAGCTGTGAAAATTGTCATTAATTTAACTAATTTTGTTACATACAACTAAGTATATGAAACAAACCATATCACTGACTTTGTTTACAATTTATTGTGAATTTTTCACCAAACGAAACTCATCCAAATTTCAGCTTGGTTTTAGATCTCTTGCACACAATCACTTGGGCGGTATTTGTGCCAGGACTGGCAAATTGCAGAGACTAAAATTTTATGCTTTATGGCTTACGTAGTAAATGCCCTATCTCTCACTTCTCAATTTAAGTAAAGCATGCTGGTTTTACTGGTAACATATAGTTTTTTAGCTCTAATCTCTGAATTGTCTAGCAGGCACTATTATTATCTATTGGAGCAGGTACAGATTATGCTTTAATTATCATGGATTATTATGTTATCGTGTTTTGCGATAAATTATGGCTTTATATTTAAATTTTCTGTCACATCTCTTTTTAGGTCTTACAATGTGAGTAATCTAACAGATGATTTAAAAGCTTTATACAAAGTTGCTGGTGGTGAAGGAAAAGGCATCACCTTCATCTTTACTGACAATGAGATCAAAGATGAGGCGTTTCTGGAATACCTTAACAACTTGCTGTCGTCAGGGGAGGTAGGTCTCAAAAATAGGAAAAAAACTCATATTGTAAAAATATAAATTATATTTGAATAGAAAAATCAGCAACCCTTCAGCACGTTTTCGATTTTAGAAATGATTAGCATATGAGATTTAGTAGATTTTTTTGAAGTTCCAGTGAAATTAATGCCGCCCACCTCCAGACTTTTTGTATCCTTTGTTCTACTCTAAATATGGATCCTTACTTTTTTTTTCACTCTTCAATTCTATCTTATAATTTATTTCAGGAGAAGCAAAGTATCTGAATCTATTCTATGTACTTGTCAAGGGTGTGAAAGAGTTCTGTTAGTGGAAGTGGATGTTTGCATCGCCACTGCTCACACCACTTTGTTAGGAGGCCTTGGAGGACTCTGCATAAACAGATGGAGCATCCCAAATCCCAAAATCTGAAGTTCAAAATGCTCCATAATGCAAAACTTTCTGAGCACCAACAGGATGCTCAGAGGAAACGCTTATTTGAGCATTTTTGAATGCAGATACTTGGATTTGGGATGTTCAACAAGGAAGTATATAATGGGAATATTCCAAAATCCTCCCAAATCAAAAGTCTGTAACACTACTAGTCCCAAGCATTTTGAATTAGGAATGGTCAACCTGTATTTGTACTCATGTCCAGTACGAATACATGGCCCATCAGTCAAGAAAAAGACACATCACGTGGAGTCTGGAGGAATCCCTGAGCCGGCTTCCTGTGTTCTCACGAAGGGGCCATGGAGTGTGCTGTCCTTTCTACATGAAGTGCAGTAACCCCTGTGCTATATTTCTGTTCAGGAAGTCTGTTTGAGATGCAGAGTCCAGTGGCTTGCTTTGGATCTGGTCATGTCGTCACTCCCTGACTAGCTAGGCACAATGGCTTGAGTTCTGATTCCTACAAGGAAAGCAAGTGTGCACCATGTATCACGGCCTCGTAGGCCCAGCAAAACAAACTTGTCAGTAATGGGGGAGACATTCCAAAAGCCAAGTTCCTTGATGCCAGCCAAGGGCCAGCTCTATAAACACATCCTTTGCAAGATTAGGCCTGTTGTGTTAACTGTTTCCTGCACGATGGTGTATACAGCTGGTTAATGGTGCACAAGCTACTTAAGTATTTTGGAGCCAGAGTTGAGAAGACTGTTAGTCAAACAGAGGGCATCACTGGACACTTTAAGGAGGTGATTGAAATGGTGGCAGAGATAGCTTTTTGGTGGTAGCTGTGTGAAGACAGGAAAACATAATCTACTCTTGCTTAAGATGTTCAGTAGAAAGTTGCACTCTTGGTCATCTCTGGCTATCCAAGGATTTGACCTGTACAGATGCAGAAAGAAAACATGAAACAAGATGACATGAGAAAAAGAGATTAGACTTTGGCAGTGAATTGGCTCTGGGTAATTCCTAAATACAGAACACTTTCTTGTCTGCTCCTTAAAGATCTCCAATTTGTTTGCAAGAGATGAGATGGATGAAATCACCCAAAGTCTGATATCAGTGATGAAAAGGGAGCTGCCTCGACATCCTCCTACCTTTGATAATCTGTATGAGTACTTCATTTCAAGGTCGAGAAAGAACTTGCACGTTGTTCTCTGCTTTTCTCCAGTGAGTTTTTGTTTTTATTTGTATCCAAGTAGCGGGAGTTACTTATTTAAAGGTATTTAGTTTACCTTCTCTGATGAGATGACTTGCTCAGAAATTATTATTTGTATGTTGAATTAAAATCATGAATACTTTACTACTGTTAATCTCCATTGGCCAAAATCTCATTTCCAATGTAATCATTTAAAATATTCATATTATTAGAAGTTGTTGCATTGGCTGCATTTTTCATTAATCACCTAGAGACAAGGATTATTTGAATCGTAAGGGATTTTGTGAAGTAATCTCATCCAGCTCCACCTTCACCTCCGAGGTAGACACACCATCTTTACTAGAATGTCCCTGATGTAGGGTTGAATATCTCTAGCTCACTATGATAATACAGTAGCTGTATGTTGTACATGGTGATTTAAATATTTAATTAAAGTTAAGTAAAAAGGAAAATTCGATTCCTCAGTCCCACTAACCCCATTTCCAGTGCTTGGTGATTATGTGTTCTAATGCCCACCACGCTGGAAAGAACATATGTAAAACATTTCCATTATCGCTTAAACTCCTTCTGGATAGCTTTGCTCCAGGTTTGGGGAGGGGAGTTCTCATTAATTTGCAAGGCAGCCACCTTCATTTTTAGATGTCTAATTCCAGTAAAGTCTTCTCTGTAATCAGTTGAATTTTGTCTCTCTGCGCTTTTTCTCTTCTGACTCTGTTCTGTAGTGAACACAATTCCTGTTCAGATATTTAAGAAGGTTTCTGTAGACTCCCTAAGTTGTTTGTTTTTAGCCTAATCATCTGTTCCTGTGGCAGTTCACTCGTCCTAGTGTCCAGGCCTTTTATTGCCCTGATGCTCTCTCTCTGAAAGAGTTCTCCTTTATCAGTTTCCTCTTAAAAGGCAGTTCCTAGAATCAACTACAGTAATGGAGATGTAGCCCCAGGACAGGGAAGAGTGTGAAATGTATTTTGTGTCTTCATCTGAACACTAAATTTATGTATTATTGCAGGTTAAGACTTTTATTTTTTTCAAATTTTTGATGTCACCTTGTTGGCTCAGAATGTGTACATCTCTCTCTGGATGATTTATAATTCTTGTGTCTCTAATGCTTTTTGACTTTGCCACCAATAGGTTGGTGAGAAGTTCCGTGCCCGTTCCTTGAAGTTTCCTGGCTTGATCTCAGGTTGCACTATGGACTGGTTCAGTCGCTGGCCAAAGGAGGCACTAGTCGCCGTAGCCTCCTATTTCCTTTCAGGCTATAACATTGTCTGCTCCTTGGAAATTAAAAGACAGGTTGTAGAAACGATGGGCCTCTTTCATGACATGGTTTCAGAGAGCTGTGAAAGTTACTTCCAAAGGTGAGTGATATTGTGTAAACACCATAGCTACTGAACCACCAAGTGCACTCCAAAGAAGAATTAAATGGAACATCCAGTGAAAGATTCTTCATACTAATTGAGCAGGAGGTGGCATTTGCATTCAGATTTTTTTTGCTTTGATTTTCTTGTGATTATGTATTGAAAAATCAACTGGTATCCATACTTAAATACCAGGCCTCAAAGTAACAGATGCTTAATGAATTGCTTTATTTCATTTGCTTAATTTTGTTTTGTAAATGGCTTAACTAATTCCTTAGAAACTGTTTAAAATTAGTTTCTGATCTTATACTTAGAGAACCCCAAAGACTTGACCACAAGATTCCTGGAAGTGGTCAAAAAATACAGTAAAGTCTTAGGATATAAAATTCATGACCATAAATTAGTAGCCTTTGTATATGCTAATAACAGCCAAGATGAGAAGCTAATCAAGGACACAGTTCCCTTCATAATAGCTTCAAAAAAAAGGTACCTAGGAATATACCTAACAAAAGAGGTGAAGGATCTCTATAAAGAAAATTATAAAACTCCTAAGAAAAGAAACAGCAGAGGATATTAACAAATGGAAGAGCATACCATGCTCATGGCTGGGAAGAATCAACATTGTTAAAATGTCTACCCTTCCCAAAGCAATCTACAGATTCAGTACAATTCCCATTAAAATACCAACATTATACTTTTAAAATTTGGAAAAAAATAATTCTTTGTTTTGTATAGAACCTGGAAAAAACCCATATAACCAAGGTAATTCTTGGTTATATAAACAAAGCTGGGGGCATCAGATGTTAGGCTATACTACAAGGCCATACTGACCAAAACAGCATGGTTTTGGCACAAAATAGAGACATAGACATTTGGAATCAGATAGAAATGAAACTAACATCTTACAGCCACCTGATCTTTGATAAACCAAACAAGAATATACACCAGGGAAAAGAATCCATATTCAATAAATGGTGCTGGGAGAACTGGATAAAGACTGAAACTGGACCTGCTCTTCTCACCACTTACAAAAATTGATTCAAGATGGATAAAAGATTTAAATCTAACGCATGAAACAATAAAAATCCTTGAAGAAAGTGTGGGGGAAAAACACCTGAAGATATCAGCCTGGAGAAAGATTTTATGAAGAAGACTTCCATGGCAATTGCAACAACAACAAAAATAAACAAATTGGGATCTAATTAAACTTAATAGCTTCTGTACAGCTAAAGAGACAATAACCAAAGCAAACAGACAACCTTCAGAATGGGAAAAGATATTTGCATATTATGAATGAGATAAAAGCGTGATAACTAGGATTTATAGAGAACTCAAATTAATAAAAAAGGAGCCAACAATCCCATATATCACTGTGCAAGATACATGAATAGAACCTTTTCTAAAGAAGACAGATGAATAGCTAACAAACATATGAGAAATGGTCATCGTCCCTAATCGTCAGAGAAATGCAAATCAAAACCATCCTGAGATATCACCTAACCTTAGTGAGAATGGCCCACATCACAAAGTCTCAAAGCTGCAGATGCTGGCATGCATGTGGAGAGAAGGGAACACTTTTACACTGTTGGTGGTACTGCAAACTAATACAACCTTTTTGGAAGGAAATAGGGAGAATCCTCAAAGAACTCAAATTAGACCTCCCATTTGATCCTGCAATCCCTGGACATCTACCCAGAACTCAAATTAGACCTCCCATGTGATCCTGCAATCCCTGGACATCTACCCAGAAGAAAAAAAAATCCTTTTATCATAAGGACATTTTCCCTAAACTGTTTATTTCAGCTCAATTTAAAATCATCAAAGTCAAAATGTGGAAATAACCTAAATGGCCACCAACCCAGGAATGGATTAACAAGCTGTGGTATATGTGAATACTATTCAGCCACTAAAAGAGATAGGTATCAACCTGGATTGGGGTGGAACACGTTCTTCTTAGTAAAGCATCACAAGAATGGAGAAGCAAGAATCCAATGTACTCAATTCTAATATGAAGGCAGAAGATGATCTAATACAAGGGCTTGGGTAGGGGAATGAGGGAGAAGAAAGGAGAGAAGGACTTGGAGAGGGTCATGTGTGTGGCACTCCTCTTGCAGGCAGGACACAATTATAAGACGGACTTTCCCTAACAAATGCAATCAGTGTAACACAATTCTTTGTACCCTCAATGAATCCCAAATAATAAAAAAAAAAATTAGTTTCTCATTCAAATGCATTATTTTGATTAAAGAAGTACATTGTTTTAAAGTTTCTTTATTGCCTTATGTTAAGAGAACATTTAGGTTTTGTATTTGCATTACTTGGTCTTATCAATATTTTTATGCCAAATAATTATAAAACAAAATTTTAATTGGCAGTAGTAAACCCACTCACTAAAAGCAGGAATGACATATTTACTGTGTGAAAGCTGGTGTCAACAGTTCCAAAGCACAACCCCTGCACCCCCCAAAAATGACAGTCACTGTGTAAGACTGACATATGGGCGCAGGTGGATCTCCAGACCAGTGGGCTCCTCTCTTAGGGTTAGTGATTGGACTTTCGGGGCTGCACAAACTCCCAGAAAAGTGATGCCTATTTTTCTCCATGGAAAGTTTGGGTAACACTTCCATTGGTTTTCAAGAAGGTCCCTGCCTCCCCAAAATTTGTTTATTCCAGACCCTTTTCTTTACTTAAAACCATCCCCAAACTATCTCTCCTAAATAATTCTAGATAATCTCCCAGATTGTCTTGGTGAATCAGTGTGTATTTCTTCTTACTGCTGAGAAGATTTTCTTTCTACTGAACTTGAGCTCCTCCTGCTCGTGTCCTCTGTGACATAAATTTTTACCTTTGTATTTTTACCTTTGTACAAAAACTGGTTCCTTTTTTACTTTTTTTTTTTTTTTTTTTTTTTGAGACAGAGTCTCAAGCTGTCTCCCTGGGTAGAGTGCCATGGTGTCACAGCTTACAGCAACCTCAAACTCTGGGGCCTAAGTGACTCTCTTGCCTCAGCTTCCCAAGTAGCTGAGACTACAGCTGCCTGCCACAATGCCTGACTATTTTTTGGTTGTAGTTGTCATTGTTGTTTGACAGGCCCAGGCTGGATTAGAACCTGCCACCTCCTGTATACGTGGCTGGCGCCCTAGCCACTTGAGCTACAGCTGCCGAGTCCCTGGTTCTTTTTTTGTTTCAAAATTTTTGTGTGTTTTCCAAATTTTTCATATTTTATTAAGTTGTAATTTATTCTGAGTATAATTATTTTTATAACACTTTAATGATAGTGACATATGTGTACAAGTTTCTTAAAAATTTTTTTAATGATAAAAATCTTAAAAACTCCAAAAGTGAAAATTATTGTAAAAGGCAAAATAATGTTATAATATGTAAAGAACTCTTCTTTGATTTGAATTTTTCCTATATAAAATTATTCCTTTTATCTACTTCTATCATTAAATATAATTACTATAATAAAGCCCACAACGGCTTGAACATTTTAATCAAATGTGGGTGCCTTGATTTCAAGGCCAGTCTAATGAATCAGAGGAGAGATTGGTTTTCAATTTTGTAAGCCCAGCCAGATGGTATCTAGCAAGGTAGAGGTTTGTAACTAATACCAGTTGGATGAAAATGTATCATAGCAAAATTCATTCAACTGCTTACCTCTAATACATGTCCAGAACCTTAAAGTTAACAAAGTACATTCATATATGCTGTTTCATTTGATCTTCACAAAACTTGGGGTGGGAGGGCGGTGAGGACAGACATTATGTGCTCAGTTTCCCAGATGAGGAACCAGAAGCCCAGACTCAGATAAAGCGTCAAATCACCAGACAGAGATTAGTGCTCTCTCCACCTCACCTCTGAAAAACCTTACTCAAGCCTTGCCTTCCTGCTAATGAGTCCCCCTGGTTTCACGTTGGGAAGGGTGTCATTTTACAGGAGGATACCAGAATGATAGAAACGGCCATCTCTTGTGTTCTGCTTTCAGATACCGCCGAAGAGCACATGTGACTCCTAAGTCTTATCTCTCCTTTATAAATGGATATAAAAATATTTATGCTGAAAAGGTGAAATATATTAATGAACAAGCTGAACGTATGAATATTGGTAAGGAGAATCAGATCTCTGGGGGATTCATTTTATAGTGATCTTACTATTTTGTTTGAAAGCTAAATATTAATACTGATTTTATTATTAGTAACAGGATAATTTTAAGGGATGTCCTTAAGGCTCTTTGCACCCATCAGGAAACTCTGGGAAGAAGAAAATCTGAACAGCAGTAGTCCATTTTCTCTCTAGAACCATTTCTCGCAGCTGTGCTGAGCAGTAACTCACCAAGGTTACTGAGTTTCTGCTTGCAGACAGGGAGAAGGCAGCTCTTGGGAACTGACTACAATTTCAATTTTTGGTTCAATTACAATTTTCCTTGATTTGTATAAACTTTGCCTTGTTAATGCTTTCCAAATTTTTAATAAAGGGAAAGGAAAAACCAGAAACATTAGGAAATAAAAATAGAAAGAGATAGTTTACCTGAGCAGTAGCTTGCTGAGCGCCAGGTGTATGCAGTGTAAGTAGGAAACATGTATGTTGGAACAGATTAGGTTTCCAGAAAGCATGTGGCCCAAACAGTTCAAACACCCTCAGTTCTTTTCATTTCCCCCAGAGAAAATACAGTCTTATAACATCAGTGTACTCCAAGGTCTGTGGAGTGATGGCGATGGTAGGATCACTGGGAAAGAAGCCTCTTGAAGAAGACGTTTTCTTCACGACTCGCCGCCTCATAGCTTTTCTAGGCAATGCTGCTAGAATCAGTCGTGTGCCAAAGCTGACTTATACCAGCTCTTGGCAGCCAATTGTTAAATTTTTAGGAGTTTTATGATCTGTGTCTTAAACATAGCCTTTAATGAAAATTAAGTCAAATATACCTAAAGTTAAATAAATGATATTTAAAATGTAGGCAATAAACACTCAAATCTCATCACTTCTCAGTTATTTTAACTCTACTTCACTGTTACTAATTTAGGTTGGTTATTTCTGTTCTATCTGTATGGTGGAAATATTATACAATGGCATGCTGCTGAGAATCTCTTGGTAGCTTGAAATAAGCCATGGTGGGAGCATTTACGCTATGGAAATTGGCAAATAGACAAATGAATGCTTCTCCTTCCCCCAGAGACCCAGATGTTAAACATTTACCAACACACCACAATCTAGAACCCAATAAAAATATGAGAAATTTATTTAACCGGTTATTTCTCTCTGTGAAAGTCACAGAGTCATTACATTTTAGCAGTTATTTTTAATTTTATAACAAAGAGAGTGACAAAAATGTTAATATATTTCCAGTCTCATTTGCCATCTCAACTGCAATCTGATCAAAAAATGATAGCTACAAACTGTTTACAAAGCCAAAAAGAGCATAACTTTGTCAAATAAGTTTCCTGGCTTACCTAATCTTATTCAATATGGTATTGTGACTTTCCCTTGAATATAGCTAGAGGATATTCTTAGATCTGGGCTATTTTCTTTAGCTCCCTGTTGAAACTTAGAAACATAGTCAGGATTGCTGCTCCTACATATGTATATTTTTGAAGCTTTTGTCTATAAATAATTATATTTGTTAGATTACATGTATAGTACCTTATAAATAGTAAATATTGAGTAAGTGTTTGATGAGGGGATACACATATCTTTACCAAGAATATGTATGTTTATATTTCAGGTCTTGATAAGCTTATGGAGGCAAGTGAATCCGTTGCTAAACTCTCTCAAGATCTGGCAGTCAAAGAGAAGGAACTGGCAGTGGCCTCTGTAAAAGCAGATGAAGTGAGTTTGCATTTCTTTTATCACTACTGATAAGGAATATTTTTCCATAATTAAGAAAGCATTATTTTAAAATGCTGCTTAAAAATAAGCAGGGTATAAACCAATAGATAATTTCTGGTAAGATAATGTTCACAAAGACCATCATGTATTTTTGTTTAACTTATACCAAGACATATCAAAGCTATTATATCCATTACTTGGTCTAAGATTATTCTTTCTTCTCTTGCTGTATCTTGTTCTCTTTTATCTGTTTATGAAATTTCTGTGAGTTTTCTTTGGTTTTCTCTTTAAGGGCCCTGTAGTCTCTAGGTTTCTAAGATGGCCCCCCTATCTCATCTACAGTGTGTGTCTAGGAGAGAAAAGGATAAGAGAAAGAGTTGATGACATTTAAAACAAAAACAAGAACAAAAAAAGGAAAGAAGATACTTGACTCAAGGTTATAGGGATGCAAGTGTGCTGCTCTCATATCTACACTGAGAGTCAGTTAAGAATATCCACTTAACTCTTGACCCTCACCCAGTTCCTGAAGTGAGTGAATAACAGAGAATCCCTTAAACCTGGTCCTGGCACATAGTAATAAGCACTCAGTAAATATTGGCTACTTTTATTGTTATTACGTGAGGCTTTCATTTTGGCTTCCGACCTGATTCCATTATACTTACTTGAATTGTTTTAAGTTTCTAGTATTCATAGAGTGGAAACACCGGTTTTTGAAAGCTTGAAGTACTTATTTCTAAGCCTAAGGAAAGCTTAGAAAATGGGATACTGAAAGGAACTGCTCAGAGGAATTACTTTAATATACCTGAAATTACAGACAACTTAGACATGGAGTAAATTTGCTCTCAGTCATGTTTTTATTATATTGAATAAATATTCTCTTACTACTCAAATTTTGCTTGAAAGGTTTCTCTTTGCTTTCCTGTGTTTCCTTAATTTAACAGGTATTAGCAGAAGTCACAGTGAGTGCTCAGGCTTCAGCCAAAATAAAAAATGAAGTACAGGAGGTGAAAGACAAAGCCCAAAAAATTGTGGATGAAATTGACACGGAAAAAGTCAAAGCCGAGTCTAAACTTGAGGCGGCTAAGCCTGCTCTGGAAGAAGCAGAGGCAGCCCTGAATGTGAGCAGTGTATTGTTACCCTCCCAGCCCCAGCTCGCCCAGGGGGCAGGTCTCATTGCGGGAAAATTAACAGTGGAGTTTTGTCATCAGAAAACTGAATTGCGCTCTCAACATGATCTCTGAGTCTAGAAACAAATGTTTCCTGTTTTCTAAGTTCTATTTTTTTAAGCCCTTACTTCTTATATCACATTGTTTTTATTTCATAATCAGCCTTCCTGAGAACTGAGATATAATGACGGTGATTAATGGCCGAACCCATGAGGAATTCAGATTATATAGAGAACCTCCTTAGTTCTTCCAGCATCCCCTCTAGATTATGTTATGTCCCCTTTTAGAATCTTCCTCTGGTTCCCACTGCTCTTAGGATAAAATCTCAATGTAGGCGTCCACAGCTGTGAGGCCAGAGGGGCACGGCTTTGGAGGCAGGTACATCTGTCTGTATTTGCCTCTCAGGACCACCATTTCATACATGTGTATAACACATTTTCATACTGTATACACACATATATGTATGATCAAGAGTAAATTTACTTAACTTTCTTGAGTCTCCCTGGGGATTATAATTTTCCTTGATCCTTGAAGGATGAATGTAATCATTACAAGTAATTGATACAATTTACTGGACACAGAGAAACTGCTGAATATTAGTGGTTCTGCTGCTGCTGCTGATAACCTGCTCCTGTTTTAAACTTTATCTTTTGTCATTCTGTCCTTACACAAAGTATGATCCAGTCTTACAGAAAGACCTATAAAAGAAGACCACTTTCTTTTAAGAACTCTGGCCTTTCAGCTTTAAATGTGCCTCTCCCTCTGCTTGGAACCTACAGTTCATTGCCTAATACGAGTCATTCTTCAAATCTTGGCTCAGGCCTCACTCCTTCCCGAAAGCTTTCATGTCTTCTCAATTCGCCTTTGTTTTCCTATCACTCGTATGCCTCTATCATGGCAGAGATCCTAGTGTAGGGTAATTGTGTTTTCTCTGCTTTCCTCAGGAGGTATGAGGACGAGCCTATTTTTGTTTGTTTGTTTTGTTTTATATGGGAGAATGCCTGCAGTTGTTGAATGAATAAGTCTGTGGTAGTCATTTAATGGATTTTTCACAGTGACCAGGGCACATTCTCCACTTCCACTTGGTTTATAGGTTCCACAGTGACATACTATAACTGAGATCACCGAACCAAAGACATCACAGGACATTTTATTGATCACGTGGTGCACAGTCCTTCTTGCCTGGATCCTCAGGCAATGTTTTAGTCTACACCCAGTTCACGGGTAGTAACTTAAAAATTTTTTTTTCCTGACTCACAATAACACAAAGAAGTTACGATAACTTCTTTTATCTCTTAATTCCTTCCCTTCCATAGACAGTGCAGCCCTCAAGAGAAGACTGGCAGTGAAGTTTCTGATGTTCAGGCTCTGTCTCCTCTCTTAATATCCACGTGTAATACAGACTCAGTGCTTTATGTAGTTGCAAGTTAACAAACAAAATGTTACATAATAATGGGTTTGTTAATAGAGGTCTGGGCTTACGGGCAGTGGATGGTAGTGAATGGTAGTGACATTTTAAACCATTTAATTCAGGGCAACATGAAAAGAATAAAAACAAAGAGAAATCCCAAAATAACAATAAAAGAACAGCTGTGCAAAAATCTCCTAATTCCTACCCTTGAGGGGATCATGTCAGGAACTGGAGAGAAAAATATATTTTTAAGCTTTCTACCTTAATTATCTAAAAGTATTAGATTTTTATACAAGTATTAATACTACTCAATAAAAAAATGTATTGATTCCTAATCCCTATGCAGACTATCAAACCAAATGATATTGCCACGGTCAGAAAGCTTGCAAAACCCCCACATCTTATTATGAGAATCATGGATTGTGTTTTGCTACTCTTTCAAAAGAAAATTGACCCTGTTACTATGGATCCAGAGAAGCCGTGCTGCAAGCCGTCATGGGGAGAGTCATTAAAGGTAAGTAAGATCTGTCTTTGTAAGTTTAATGAGGTGCATCAGGTGTCCTCAGCCCAGGACACTCAATATAGACCAGACAAACTGGCAGACAATAATTGATCACTGTGTATTGATGAGTCCATCTGAAACTACATCACCCAAAATGTAATTAGGGATAGATTTTAAAGCTGAATGCCTTCTTCTTATGAAATCTGTCCAGAAACAGTGGCCAGTGGTGGCACAGCTTTGGTAGCCTTCCAGTCCAGGCTTCAGAAGGGGCCGTGTGGTTGGTGGTGTTCAGATGCACTTACAAGACAGGAAACTTACATAGCTTTTTTTCTTTACTTTTTTGCTGTGGTACCTGAAAGACACTTAGCCATTTACAGATTTCAATTGCCTGCTGCCAGTAGTCTTGACTTGTATATTTGGAGCAAATCAGCTGCTACTTTGAAAAAAATTCAATTTAGAAGTACATACTAACTCAGAAAGAAATTATCTCTTTTGCCCCAGAATTTAGGGGTTGTATTACTATTTTTCAGTTGATGAGTGCAACAGGATTCCTGTGGAGCCTTCAGCAGTTCCCCAAGGACACTATAAATGAAGAGACTGTTGAGTTATTACAGCCGTATTTTAGCATGGATGACTATTCCTTTGAAAGTGCCAAAAAGGTCTGTGGAAATGTGGCTGGTCTGCTTTCTTGGACACTGGCTATGGCAACATTTTATGGCATAAATAAGGAAGTGTTGCCTCTAAAGGTAAGAGTTTCCCTCCATTTCCCAGTAAATCAATATTTAATAAAATCAATCATCTGTATTACTGCTATTAAGAGACAAAGCGTGATTTAGACTAATAAAGCTAGCTGGCCCTTTCCCTGCATCTTTCTTCTGTGTCCTCTCAAAGTTCCTCGTTCTTTTTAGATCTATTACTTCTTTCCTGGCAGTATGACAAGAAACCGAAGCCAACTTCTTAACTTAAACAGGAAGTGAATTTATTGGGAATAATAATAAAGTTATTATAAACTTTCCATTTTTTCACAGTTTGGAGATTGATTCCCATATTCTAAGCTAAACTTATAAAAATTAGGATCAACATCTAGAAATGTTCTAAATTTCAAAGACAAAAAGGGAACGTTATATACAATGTCAAAAAACAAACAAAAGTGAAATGGTTGCTTATAAAAGAAAAGAAATCAGGGTGTTGCAGGCTTCCCACAACACTAAATGTTGGAAGATAGTGGGAAAACACATGCGGAATTTTGAGGAGGAGATTGTGTGGCTCAAGAATACAATAATGGGTAAACTGACCTTCATGTATGAGGGAACAAAAAGGCATTCTTAAAGATGCAACTTAAGTATTGTGTGGTACACACACACACACACACACACACACACTCTGTATTCAACCAGACTGTCCTTCATATCTGAGGGTAGAGAAGAGCATCCGTAGGAGTGCAAGAGTTCATAAAATGTACCACCCAGGTACAAACTACTCCCACAGCCCCACCCCAACGCTGCCTGCCCCAAGCTAAAAGTGTTGTGTTTGCTCTGTGGAGTAGAAAATGATGAGTTAGTGGGCAGGGGTTACCATTTTTCATCTTAAACCTTATAGAAATAGCTGCCTCTTTAAACTCTATGCGTAGGTAACTTTGAGAAAAATAGAAAATAAATTTAGAGTAGAAAAGTTTTAACAAAGAAAAGCGATAGGACAATATAGCAGATACACCCAAACAGAAGCATGTAGAGGGGAAATGGTACTAGAAATGTATAGAGTTCAAGGGAAAAAAGCACATGGCAGCAAAGCTATTTTTAATTGATAAAGATTATGATTCACAGTGAAGGCAATTATAATAAGGCTTTATAAAATGAATAAAACAATGTTAAATTATATAAGGAAAAACATATTCGTATTTTAAGTGGAAATTAACGAATAGAATACCACCTACGACAACTCTGGCAGACAGCAGACACAGTGCCAGCTTCACAGGTAGATGCATGAGGCTCCATGTGGAGAAGGGCCAACACTGCGATTGTAACAGGGTCTTCACCTAACAAATGCAATCAGTGCAGCCTGGTTTTCTGCACCCTCGATGAATCCCCAACAATAATAAGAAAAAAAAAAAGAGTACCAAATAAAATATCCAAGTTACTTAATTTAAAAAAAAAAGAAAAAAGGAGCAACGTTGGGTTTACACTTGGTTCTTGGCCTCTTGAATTTCTTAATGAATTTTTTAGAAAGGGCCCCCATATTTTAGTTTTGCATAGGGACCTGCAAATTATAAAGTCAGTCCTGAGTAGGTATAAATTAATAATTACATAGAAATTGTATACAATATTATTTTTCAGGTTGAGTAGCTGAATTCTGCAGTCTAAATATTTCCACTACTACCATCTTTAAACCTCACTGAGCACAGATGTAGAAAAAGGTGGACTTTCCTCACTATAAACAAAGAATATGACATCATTTCTAGAGTTCAAGAAACATTTGCAAAATTTGTTCTAGTCAGTGCTAAAAGAGGAGCTTGATTAAGTTTCCAAAAGTAAAAATTCCTGGGGCTTCATTCTCTGATTATAAGTAATAAAAGTAGAAAGTTTATATTTTAAAAAAGCCAGTTGCTTCTATTTAGGAAATGACGAAAATAAGCTACTTACCAAAGTTTTTGTAATGTGGCCAAAATGGTACATTCTTAGCCCTTAAATGCATCAAAGAGACCAAACATTCCACTTAAAAGTTAAAGTATATATGCACACATAGAAACAAAACGTATGGAAAGCGGAACAAAGCTAACAAAAATTGCACAAACAATTAAAGGAGAGAAAAGCAGCAGAGTTAACAGGTAAATTCCATCCTTTGGAAAACTCAGCTGTAGGGGACACATTTCTGGAAAATCTAATCAAGAAGAAAATGCACAAAACCAAATGAGAATAGGGAGGTAAAGCCACATAATCATAGATTTATAGATTTAAATAATTAAAAAGAAAAGTTCACACAGCTATCTGGAAATATGTTAAAAAATATAAATGAGATGAAATTTTTCTGGGGGAAAAAGGACTAAATTTAAATAAATATTGAGAATAAAATAAAGTTACCAAAGAACTTCTACCCCAGAAGGCTCTGGGCCTAGATTACTTTGCTAATTAATTATTTTTAAATTTACAAGCGACATAATTACCAAGATGGAGAACTTAGAAAAATATGTAAATCTACTGTCCCAGTAATTTCACTTCAAAGAATCTTTACCAAAGAAACAGTAACAAATGTTTATATATCCAGTAGTATTTACCATAAACATTATTTATAATAATTTAAAATGGTAGGGAGAAAAATGTATAAAACTAAGAACAAGGTTAAGCGAATTACAATACATTCAAATTATGGAATATCATGCAGCTATATAACTAATGTTCATGAAAAAATGCTTAAGGACAAGGGAAAATGATTATCCAAGCACAGCCTCCACTGAAAAACAGAAATGCCAACTGGCAACTTAACACAATATTCACAGGTTATCTTTGAGGGGGCAGTTTTTGGTCTCCTTCCTATATGTAGCTGCATTCTCCATGTTTCCTATATTGAACATTAGTAATTGTAAGGAGAAAAAAGTAATGACATATCCCCAAGACCTTCTGCGTCCCTGAAAACACTGAAATAGATGACCTCCATAGTACCATTGAGTGCAAATGTTACGTAACTTGTGTTAGTACACAAGTTGAAATCGTGACTGTTTGGTGGAGCTAGTCCATTACACTCACCACCTCTTCTTCCTCTGAAGGCTAACCTGGCCAAGCAGGAAGGCCGCTTATCCGTGGCTAATGCTGAGTTGGGGAAGGCTCAGGCACTGCTGGATGAAAAACAAGCCGAGCTGGATAAAGTACAAGCAAAATTTGATGCAGCGATGAATGAGAAAATGGTGAGCATTAATATACAAATTACCATTACCAAAATGATGTCCTGAAGCTTTTTTTACACAAGGATATGTTGTATTCAGAGAGAGACAAATATCTATGCTGAATATTCATCAGAATGTTCCTTATTCACTGGCTGTATCTACCTATTTTGGATCTTTCGCATTCAAGATTGTTTTAGTGTTTTTACTAATCAGGTGTCTGTGAGAGTAAGCTGTGATGTCATACAAAGAGTATTGATTTTGGAGTTAGAAAAGTGGATTCGAGATCCAACTCAGGCACTTACTCACTGTGCATTTTAGGGAAATAGACCTGGCTCATTATGCTAAAAAGGGATCCTAATATGAGCTCTTGGAGTAGGTTATAAGCCATGGTGGCCTGATAAATGTTCAACAGTCTACGGGGGAAATGGGCAGGGGGAAAATGAGGGAAGACCCTGGTCTGTGATATATACCGATTTCTGTAGTATAAATATTTCCACTACTACCAACTTTAAACTACCAATGTCACATCACCGAGCACATATTTGGAAAAAGATGCCCAGTAGCACACTATCACAGACTGTTTCCACCATGCAAACAGAGTAGACTTCACCTCCAGAGCATGGATCATTACATATAAATAATCCGGAATTTATAGATGTTTATTATTTCTTACCTGTGCTTTTAATATACTTTGTTTAGTTGTAAGTTTATATACATTCTCTCCTATATGGACCACCTCCTTAAGTTGACTTGATTTTCTTAGACCAGACACATACCACATGTACATATTGGTATAGCGGGCCTACTTCCTTATATTGGCCACCTCTGTATGTTGACCAGTTCACTACAGTACCTTGGGTGGTCAACTTACAGGGGTTCGACTGTGATTTAATTTTTGACAAAGGTTGTGTTTAACACCAGCTCGCAAATATTCTGAGAATTTAACAACTGGCTCCTGCGAGCTGTTTAAGCTGGCTCAGCACACTACTGTGGAGTGGAATTTTTTCCAGAGAAAAGAGCTTGTAAATGGCAAATAACTCAAGATTATTATTAAATCTAAGACATTAAAATAATGTATTTTATTGATTTGATTCTGTTTTGAAAATATTTCATAGAACTACTATTTTAATTTATGCAATTTAGATCTTCTCTTACTAAATTGCTTTCCTTGAAATTTTGTAAGGTAAAGTCACCATATTGTGAATGGAGTTTGATGTGTAAGGGTTCACTTACACCATATTCTTATTTTATATTTATTTTGCAAATTAAGAAATTCTTCCATGTATTTTCATGTGTGAATATAATGGATGTTTGATTAAGCACTTAAAAAAGTTCTTTGAGACATTCTCCCACTGTGAACGCAGGATTTGCTTAACGATGCTGATATGTGCCGGAAGAAGATGCAGGCAGCCTCCGCTCTCATCGACGGGCTGAGCGGAGAGAAAGTCCGATGGACCCAGCAAAGTAAGGAGTTCAAAGCTCAGATTAATAGGTATGAATGTGGGTCTTTGTTATGATCACTGTTCTTCCTTGTGGCGTTAGACAGTATAAAATCCATTTCTGTGGTGAATACTTTTCTCCTTTATTTTCACATGCCCGTCTCCGAGTCCCATCATTTAAGAAAGTGTTTACAGTTTAAATCCCCACACCAGTAAAATACTGTACAGACTGAAGACAACGTTGTGAACCACTGTGAATATGGTTCACACGGACACTGTAGGTCTTAGTGGGCGAGCGTTTCTGATGCTGTGTGGATTTGCCAGATTCATCGAAACACGCTCACTCTCCGCTCATCACCGCAGTGGTTCGGAAGGTGCAGATCACTGGTTTGTTTTAAATTCAATCCTTTGTTTTAAATCTTGTACTGATGTCTGTCAATGTCTTTAGGAAACTTAAAGGGAGAGGAGCAGGAAAATGGCCAAAAAAAAAAGACTGAAATCTGAACAGGACCATGGCATGGGGTGGGAAGAAGGTATTTCCTCAAGGGCTAAGGCTCTGGGCCTGTAGGCTTCAGGAGGGAGCCTTCTTTCTTGCTCCCTGGCCCACCCAAATGGTGGCCATTCTCCTTTGGGGGCTCCTCTTACTGTGGTTTTTCCATGCACGACTACCAAGTGGTAAGCAGGGGTGAAGAAGGATTTCCACCTGGTAATAAAACAAACTGCCCTGTGACCTTTCAGACAACTTAACGGAGCCAGCTAAAATGTTAGGTGACTCACTTTGGGGAGGGCGCTTGTGTGTTTTTTCTTAACAGGCTTGTGGGTGATATTCTGCTGTGCACGGGATTCCTTTCCTACCTTGGTCCTTTCAATCAGATATTCAGGAACTATTTGCTTAAAGACCAATGGGAGTTAGAAATGAGAGTGCGGAAAATTCCTTTCACTGAAAACCTGAACCTTATCTCAATGTTGGTGGATCCCCCAACTGTAAGTTTACTTTTCCAATATTATTTGAATTTCCATCTCATTTTATTTCTTACCAAGAAATCAAAGTATATATGTACCTAACTTTTTCTTATTTTCATATAGTTGAAAAGATTGTTCTGAAAGTGCTTAAGAGATAGTAAAAAGGATCTTTCTTTGTGATATAAAAGTTCCTTTGCATTTTAAGAAATCATTCTTCCAAATTAAAACCAACTGCAGTGCTGTGAACTAAAAGATCATTCGTGAATTATAGACTTGCTAATCCTGAGTGCTTCTTGTAACTCTCCGTTATTTACACCAGTCCTGTTAAGTCACTCTCTTTCAAACATTTTACACAAATGCAGACATTATCTAAGGTAGAAGTGCTGGTATTAACCTTGTTTTTATCATTCACCATGTTCTTTAGCGTCCAGTAGCATAATGTGATAGCATGTCCTGGTATCACTGAGTAGCAGCATGACCTGCTGCACTAACTGTCCTTGCTGGAATTTGCTGCCACTGTCAGTTTTCAGCATATCTTGCTGAGCTCCTGTGGTAATAAATGCTTTCCAGGCAATTTGTATTCATGAGTTGCTTTTTTGATTTGCAAATCTGCTTTCCAGTTGCTATTTCCTTAGGGGATGCTAGGCTATTAATTTCATGTTATCTGTATTTAAAAGTTAAAAAATAATCTTTTCCCAATTCAAACAACATTGAACTTGCCCTTACAGGGAATAAATTATGTGTTGAAGATGTATTGAGCACTGGTGAGCTGAAGTGGGCCAGGATATTCTTTATTAATTATGGCCTTTGGAGGTCTTAGAATCATTTAACAAAGGTGGAGGCTGGTTGGCCCATTGAATCTCCAATGATTTTACTGACCACGTGGAGGGAGGCTGGCAATCCCCTCTAAATATGGAGAAAGAAATTCACAAAAATGTCATTGATGAGCTCCTGTCAATACAATATCTCAGCTCATCTAATTTCTCTCCAGCTGTGCATCACCCATACCCCATGTAGGCAGAACCAAAGGGCAGGAGAGGGAAGTTATCAGGGCCTTTCCCTTGGGGCTTACCTTCTCCTCTGACATCTCATTGTGTTCATTAATATACGATAAATTGGTATTTCCCCTAAGCATGAAAATTAATAAAGGAATAAACCTAATTGGGGGTCATTAAAGAAAGAATTGATTAAATTAAGAATTTGCTTTATAAAGTTAATGTTATATGGTTCACATTACAAGTTTGCTTTTTTTTTCTAAGTACCAGTTGCATAGTCTCAAAGGAAAAAAATGTCCAAAATTTTAATTACTTTACATTGTAGAACTTTTAATGACTAATGAAAGCATTCTTGGTCCCTTTTGAACGGCCATGTCCATTTCTGTTGTTCAGATTGGTGAGTGGGGTCTGCAGGGATTGCCAGGAGATGATCTCTCAATTCAGAATGGCATTATTGTGACAAAGGCCACCAGGTACCCACTCCTCATAGACCCACAAACTCAAGGCAAGACTTGGATCAAATCAAAGGAAAAAGAAAATGATCTGCAGGTATGTAGCATTTGGTGTCTGGGATAGTAATCTTGAAAGCATGAAGAATTTTTAAAATTCCAATTGAATCTGCCAGTTGTAAAGTTGTTCTCTATGATAAATGTTTGCTCATTTACACTTTTAACAGCCATTTGGGGTGACAGCTCTGATTATTTTCTCTCTTTTGTATTCCATCTCCATCTCTCTCTCGGCTCTCTGTCCATTTCCTTGGCTTGACTGCTTTTGTCAATGTCAAATGTGGCTTTTGCTCTTGGCCTCGCATTTGATCTTATAGAAAAGTGGCAAGAATAGAATGTTGTAGAATGCACCACACAGTATACAGAGTCAACTAAGGGGTTGATTTTCAGGTAGAGATAGACGGGGCAGGAGTCTAATGTTTCTGACTCCCTGGAGAATCTCATTACTGTAGTTATTTAATTCAGTGTTTCCTAGTCACCACTTCCAGTTCTAAGGCTCCTGCCTTCCATCTTTTTGCTTGTATTATTTCTACTAACCAAAATGTCTTTCTTCACCCTACTGGCCACTCCACTTCTATCTCAGATAAAAATCTTAAATATTCTTTGAAGTTCACATCCAACAATACCTTCATTAGTTCTCTTCCTTGTTCCTGGCTTAGCCTGGCCTGTCCTAAATCCTCCCAGGGGAGGGTTGTTTGTGCTTCTGCTGTGGACTTCGAGTCTGTCTCAAATTGTTGTTCTTTGTATAGTCGACATTTATTTCTACTGTACCATGAATTTCTTGTTGGCCAGGTTTATGGCTTTACCCATAGTTACCTTTTCTTTCTTAAAAAAAATTAATTTTTTAAGAGATGAAGTCTTGCTCTGTTGCCCAGGCTGGAGTAAGAATAAGAAATTCTTGTAACCTTGCCTGGACACCCTCACCTCACAGTGTGCCTGTACCACTTGGCTGGGAATGCCATTGTCATTCTGGATCATGGCTTTGTCTCTCCCTTTGAGCATTAAATTCATTGATAGCCTTCAGTAATCTCCTTCCTTACGCAACCCAGTCCCAGTATCCTTCTTGTGGCAGTAAGGAAAGGGTACCTTATTTTGAAAACACTTCCTTATTTTGAAAACCATCTATGGCTGGGATGTAAACAGATTGAATGGTGATTTCCTTACTCAGAAAACGTCATTTTCCCAGTGAATGGACATGCATGTGTACAAACACCCATAAAGGAAAAACAAAGCCCTGTCCAGGGCTGTGTTCTCCCTGGGCAGCTTAGCCAGGGCCACCTTCACTGCTAACTCCAGGACCCATCCATGGCTCTGACTTCTGGAAGGAGAATGTATTCCCCAGTTCTCCCTGTCAGAAATTCCCTGGCTACCTTATAGATTCTTAACACCAGAGTGTTCATGCAGATGGCCCAGGCTCTGCTGGTGGACATCAGGTAGTGTTTCTATACAAGAAAACACATGGGAATTAAACCTGAATTGATGATTTTGAGAGATTATATTATTTCAGGTTTGTGAAAGATATTAAAGATAGCTAAAGATAATCTTAAGCTGACAATTGAAAAATTATCTCTTTACTTGGGAAGGAAATCACAAAAACAGAGTTTACCCCTTAGGAAACAGAGCAAGACGTAAGCAAATGTCGTCTTAGTGGGGCCTTGTTTCATCATCCTGTTTAATAAGCTAGTGAAAGCCCTTTGTTTAGACTGATTTACGTTATCAACTCATAGTAGGGCCTTTACAGCACAACATTTGTGTAAAGAAGAAGCTATCCACCCAGGGAAACTTTCTTCCTGTGCACTTCAAGATTTTAATTACTTCCTTTTTAATCACAAAAGATAAAAGTAGACTTATTTAATTTTTTAATTCCACATCTTTTTTCATCTCCATGTGTATTAATTTTAGTCTCCTACTTATTTGTCATCCTAATGTTTCTTCCCTGTGTCTTATGGTCTGCAGCTGTAATAGCATAAAGGCAAGAGTGGAATCCAGAGACTAGAGTACCAGAAGATAGACCGCTGAGACCTGAGCCTTTGGGAATCTTTACAGTTAGGCTGGGGCGGGGATCCTATGAGCAGTAAGAGTTTAAAGCCATTGACTCACAAAGATCAGCCAGTGCCATGTGTCTATTTTAACTAATAACAGACAAGGATCTAAAAATGAGATCTCACAAGGAATTCAGATTTCTTGTTTTTTAAAAATGTAAAGATAAATAAAGACTTCACATATCCAACTTTATATATCCTTACCGTCTTGTAGGTTGACTTTGTGAAAAGTATGTTCTTCCCTGAGCTGCTGGGAGATAGACTATGGGGCTGGACCTTTGGTTTGACTCAATATATCATTTCTGACATCTTTTTTTATTATCACTTATTCATCTCGTAGGGTCCTGAGAATATAAATGAATATCCGAGTATGTGATTTACTTTGCTTTCTCTGAGTAATTATAGCTCTGTAAGTTTACAAGGATTGATCCTTGACTATTTCTCTTCTGCCGGTCAGGAGCACAGCTGCTTCTCAGTTTCTTCTCAGTAAGGCCACTTGATTCTCCTCTTAATCAGAGAGACCCCATTACACATTCAGGCCTTGAACAAAGTCATAACTCACCAAGTTTTGAACATTCATTTATGTTTTTCACTTTTGTTTTTACAAGTAAGTCCTTCTATATTGCCCTTAAAATTCTTAGTCACTCACCAAACAAATCTCTTGGTTTCACTTAGGGATGGGAACGTGCGTTGTCACATTTATAGACTAACGAACTCTTTCTTTTTAGGTGACATCTCTGAACCATAAATATTTCCGCACGCACTTGGAGGACAGCCTTTCCTTAGGCCGACCCCTTCTCATTGAGGACATTCGCGAGGAGCTGGATCCAGCCTTGGATAATGTATTAGAAAAGAATTTCATTAAATCAGGCACCACCTTCAAGGTGAGCTTTGTAAAAAAAAAGAAAAGGAAAAAGAAATAAAGAAGGAAAGAAAAGAACAATGGTGACATCTACTTATCTTTTTGAGCATAGCAGCAAAGGCAGTTTGCTTCAGGTGGCAGTATCTGTACACTAGAAAAAAAATTATTTCCAAACCAAAATAATTCAGTATTTTCTTTTGTTTTTTTATAGTGTATAAAAAAATACAGGAAATGGCAGTATCTTAAGAGTGATCATTTAGCTAAAACTAAATAATATATTAAGGAAGACATGTTGTCTGGTCTTAATAACAATATGTTAGTGTAATACACAAAACATACACATTTTAGCAACTCTGAGCAAATAGGTTTTGCTTGCCATATATATGCGTACATTTTTATAAGAAAATCTGGATTTCCTCACTGGAGAAAGTGACATTTTAATAAAGTCTATAGGCATTTTTTAAAATTTTCTCTCTTCATTAACTCTCAGTAAATTCATTGACTTTGCTGGAAGCCATGGAACGCTGTTCCCAATTGTTGGTGACAACATGAATTGTTTTCAATATATATAAAGGTTTCTTTTTTAATGGGTGTCATTCTCCACCTTCAGGCTTCTTTGGTTTTATTTCTTGCATTTCCGGTTGCATTTTTTCACTCTGAACAAGTTAATTTCATGAATATCAGTGAATAAGTAAAGAATGAAAAAAAATCTCATTAAACAGAGATTTATTTAGAAAAGTTTTCTCCATAATGTGAACTCTTCCATATGTCACATTTTTTAATTCATTTAGCAAAAGTTTATGGAGCATCCGATGCATGCTCAGGCCTGTACACGTTTATGGGGGAGGAAAAGAATAAAACCCGGGCCATGTGCTGAAGAGTGAGCACTGATCTCCTCTGAGATTAGAAAGCAGAGTTTTCTTTTATCAGAAAAGGGAGATAAGATCACAGTTTTGGTGATTTGTTTTTTATGGACTCACCCACAATTTTGAACCGCATTTTTAAAAATACTTAATTGACAAATAAAGATTGCATATATTTAAAGTGTACATCATGATGATTTGATTTATGTATACATTGTGTAGTGATTACCATGATCAAATTTATTAGTACATCCATCATTACTAATGCTGCACCTTAGGTACCCAGAACTTGTTCATCGTATAACTGAAAGTTTGTGCTCTCTGACCCGACATCTCCCCATTTCCCCCACTTCCTAGCTCCTGGTGGCCACTGGCCTCGTCTCTATTTCTGAGTTTGGCTTTTTTAGATTCCACACATAAATGAGATCATGCCATATTGCCTGTGTCTGGCATATTTCATATGCTATGTTTAATATCCAAAGGAGGCTCTACGCAGCAGAATCTCCACTCCTGAAGGTCTTTTTCAAAGACCTTAGATTCCTACCTGCAATATGAAGGCGTAATGCCTGAGAATGTGATAGTGGCCCCAATGTCTTCAATCACTTGCAGGATTAACATTAATTAAAAATGTAATTCGTTTTAAAAAATATGATTGCCCACCTGATTTTTAGATAGCAAAAATGAGTTGTTTTTTAATTTACTGCAAATAGTAGTATTTAAGATGTTACCTTTCTGGAAAAATTTTGGCATTTTTTTCCTTCAAAAATTACAATAACTTTTTCTGTTGTCAAATTTGCTTCGGATATGACATGAAATGCAAAAAGAAGTGAAACTTCCTATAAACACAGCAAATGTCCACAGTAGGAAACAGTTTTCTCAACTGGAAAAAAGGAACAGTCTGCTAGTACAGTCGGTGGTGATAAGTGCCTACTAAGATTTTAAAGTCAAATCCTAAATGCTTCTGAGTTTTCTTTTATGCACCATCTGTTTTGGATAGAGTTTTTTATTCAATTTGCTCTGAATCATGGCTAAAAACATCTTCAGTGAGGACCACAATTCTAAATTATTCTACATTGAATACTCTTTATTATTTGAGATCAGTCATTAAAATTTTACAACTAACTTTCCCTAGTTCGTTCTTTTTTTTTTTTTTAATTTTTATTTTTTGAGACAGAGTCTCACTATGTTGCCCTCAGTAGAGTGCTATGGCATCACAGCTCACAGCAACCTCCAACTCCTGGGCTTAAGCGAATCGCTTACCTCAACTTCCCAAGTAACTGGGACTACAGGCGCCCACCACAACCCCCAGCTATTTTTTGGTTGTATTTGTCATTGTTGTTTGGTGGGCCAAGGCTGGCTTCAAACCCACCAGCTCTGGTGTATGTGGATGGCACCCTAGCCACTGAGCTACAGGCGCTGAGCCGGTAGGTTGGCCGGTAGGTTCTTTCTTAAATTGAACACAAATTCTTGGCCTTGTCCTTTAAGCTGTTTTTAATTTTATGTTTGAATTTACGTAGGTGAAAGTTGGTGACAAGGAATGCGATGTCATGGATACATTTAAACTTTATATTACTACAAAGTTACCAAACCCTGCCTTTACCCCTGAGATTAATGCTAAAACGTCAGTCATTGACTTTACTGTTACTATGAAAGGACTTGAGAATCAGTTACTAAGGAGAGTAATTCTAACAGAGAAACAGGTAACCACACTCTCAAGCTAAAGAACTTCTACTTATAAGTAGTTATAATAAGTGTTTGAAATGTATTGGGAAATGGCTAAGTATATGGAAAAGAAAAAAATTAAATCATATTTTTTTTTTTTTTTTTTTTTTTT
>NW_003852426.1:9694667-9744006 GCF_000181295.1 Otolemur garnettii
ACAGCAGCAGCTTTTAGTTGTAATTTCAGGGTCGCGGCTCGCCTCAGGAAGGTTGAAGTGCACTCTTCAATCTTCTCTCTTGTCTCTGCTCCAAACCATCAGCTACTTTGCTAAGGTTCTGTCCTTTCAGCCTCCTTCTGGACGGGAGCTTCTGTAAAAAGCTGGCTGCAGTTCGCCATCTTGGCTCCGCCAATCATATTTACTCATGTTAACATAAATATTTCTTTTGTAGTCCCAGTTCCTATGAAGAAATCATGTAACTCACCTCTCCCCCAGTCCCAAATGCACACACTTGCCCATGTGTCCCTCCATCTATTTCTGTCTTTAAACTTTTGTGTATGTTGACTTTCGTATCTCTAGTCCTGTAGATGGTCTTGAGAGTGCACAAAAATTCAATAAAACAATGATCCTAGAGAAAAAGAAATTGCTCTGAGCAGCTATTATTACCATTGTAGTACTACAATTTAGTAATCTAATGATATAAGGGGCCATACTTTTATTTTGATTAAATGAAATTTGCACTAAAGCAGGGAAATTAATTAACTGTTAACTGAGGGTTCTAATAAAACAAAGAACAATTTAGGACTGGAAGATTTTAAGAGACTGGTACAAGATTAAACTAATTTTTAAGATAAAACTCAGAAAAAATTAAATTATATGCATAAAATATAATTGCATAAAAATATAATTTTATATATTTGCATATATAAAGCCCATTTGCATTAAATATGAGAAAGTTTTTATTTGCTTAAATATAATTAATCTTACTATTAAAGATTCAAGGAAAAAGCAAGGTTAGAAATAATAAGAGTAGGGAGGCATAAATGGGAGAGTGATCAGAGAAAGAGGCAGAGGGGGAAAGGAGGTGATATGAGGTGAGGGCCACACAGAAGAAAGACATCCAAAGAAGGGGACGTGGCATCCTATCTGGTTCATAGACACAGCCCAGCTTTAACTCTCTCAGTTGTTTTATCTGAGTTTCCAGTAAACCTGGGACTTAACCAGTCCAGGAAGAGACTCTGTCCTTCTTCCCTGCCAGGCAGGGAGGGCCTGGCCCCTCAATTTACTGCCTCCATTGCCTCTCAGGAGCACTTGGTAGCAGCTATTAAAAATCCTCTGTGGCCTAACTGGTGCTGTTGGTCTATTTTGAAATGACTCCTCACTACAGGTTCCCCATGGGGCTACACGAACCTCCTAAACTTCACTATCTAAAGGTGCCCAAAGCACCCCATACCTCCTTGTCTTAGACCTTAGCTTCCTCTTCAAGAGATGCTTGTCCCAATCTTGCTGGAGGATATAAACTGCACACTTAAACAGGGAGGCACCTTGAACGTGGTATTTACTCCTCCTCACAGTCTTGCTATTACACCTCATTTTTACAGATGAACAAATGGAGACCCAAAAGAGTAAAGGTCTTCACCTATTAACAGCACATGGTCTTCCCACCCTCCCAAGCTTTAGCAAGTGTCCTCCGTGCCATGGCACCTGTTTTTTCGTAGCATACTGAATAGGAAGCGAACGTGATTCCATTTTGTCCGTGTGTTCCTATACTGCCACCCAGAGGTGATTATTGTAATAAAAATGATCCACTAGCTAATTCCCCTGCAGATCCAGCTGTGCTCTTTACCACCCCTGGAAATCCTGCACGCTGTTAGCACAGTGGCAATAACACTGTTCTGGGAGTTGGAGGACAGCAGCATAAGGCTTGTTTCTGCCAGTTACTGACTGTGTATGCGTGTTACATTGGTGTGTCATTTGGAGTTCGCATTTCTGGGTCCTCAGCTTTCCTAGCTGTAAAATAGGACTTAAAAACTAAATTCAACATATATCAATTTGATGAATATTTATTGGTTGAATCACTTTCCTACAAAGCCTCCAGGTAAGTGCTATCAAGAGTACAAAGATGAATACTGTACCCCAGAAATGCATTAATGTACATAGTTACCATTCAATTAAAAAAAAAAAGAAAAGAAAAAAAAAAGAGTACAAAGATGAATAGGACAAGTTCCTGCCCTCTAGATGCACAGACTCTAGTTGGAGGGAAATAATCTATAGGCAGATTTTTTTTTCAGATTAATATAAGGATACATACAATTAGGTAACATTGCTTGTGTTTGTCAGGTAAAGTTCAAGTTGTAGTTGAGTCCTTCCTACAGACAGATTTTGATACAAGCCATACTTGATGTAGAGAAAAATACCTTGCTGTGGCTTTTGGTTGACTAGTTTTGGAAGACTTCCTGAAAGTAGTGAAAGCAGTTTTCCAGGAAATGTTCTCAAATAAGTAGTACTAGTTTTAAAATGCCTTCTTTTAACATAATTTTAAGAGTGACACATGATTCTGTAGGATCAGGAACAGAGAGGCATAAAGAATGCTGTTGAAACTATTTCAATGTAGACTCAATATTTAGTAAGAGCATTCTGTCAATGTTAAATTTCCTGAATTAAAATACTGGACTGTGGTGATATAAGAGGAGGTCCTGATTCTTAGGAGATTTGCTAACATATTTGGAGTTAAAAGTTCTGTAAACAGTTCATAAATAATAATAATGAAAATATTAAGTACTAAATAGAGAGTAATAAACCAAGTGTTATTTAGTGAAGCTGGGGGAAGTATATATGAGAGATCGTTGTACTAGTCTTGCAATTTTCTTGAAAGTTGAAAATGTTTTTAAAACATAATTTAAAAAAATATGTCATTTTATGCAGGGAAAAAAATACCTTCCAGACATCCAATTTAGCCTCTCTAGTAGAAGGAGATGCAAATACAATTCAAAGTGGATTTTGGCAATTGGCTGTACCAAGTAAGGTACTTGGTGTTCCCATAGGAAGGTCTCAAGTGAAGAGTTCACATTCGGCCTGCCTACCTCCTTGGTTTCTTTGTATCAATGCCTCTTTTTTTCCTACTTATTCTGACTACAAATAAAGTTAACATTTTTCATGCATGCAGTGTGGAAACAGGGCCAAGGGAATGGGACATTCTATTAATAACTTAAAGCTGGCAAGAAAGCTGGAGGAAATTGAACAAAAGCGTTTTAGCAGGCTTGTTTTACGCATGGCAGTGTAAGTGCTATGGGACCTTAATGCTAGTGGGCATAATTTAAAAAAATTATCCGGAGAAACCAAAATACAGATAGATTTGACTAATGATAGTAATTTCTTCTGTCGTTCAAAAGACGCTTTGGCTTAAACCTCTTAAATTGATAACAAACAGTAGTAAGTTGGATCTGCCATAATAACTAGCAATTACAATTCTGATTTTTTCTTTCTTTTTTGTTTTTAATAACAGGAGTTAGAATCTGAGCGGGTTAAACTTTTAGAGGACGTTACTTTTAATAAGCGGAAGATGAAAGAACTTGAAGATAACCTCCTTTATAAATTAAGTACTACAAAAGGTATTGCGTTATTAAGAAGTAATGAAGTAATGGATTCTAAGTAGGGATTCCTTTTACAACCTTTTCAATACCCTCATGTTAGGAAATAGTTGAATTGTCAATATAAAAACAAGCAAGGCAATTTCCATCTTGACATTAAAGAGGGACTGGAGACAACCTGATTTTTGAATTAGCAAAAAGACTGAGCATCTAAGAATAACACAATTTTCTTCATGTAATTGCTCTCTTTTGAGAAAAATAAAGGCTCCCAATAGAGGTAGGTAACTCATTATAGGCTAATTTGCTTACCCAGAGGAAACTAATGTGCTCAATCTATTTTTTTTTTAGATTGACTGTTTCATTTGGCATGAAGATGCAGTTATCACAGTGGGTTATGACACATGTAATCCATGTCAGATGAGCTCGGGCATCAGAGGCCCAGCTTCCTCTCTGCTTGGCTTGATCTCCCACTTAGTAGCCAAAGATCTGTATTCTCTGGGCAGACAAATCATCACACTACACCCCAATTTGAGAATATACTCTCTCTGCAATCTATATGAAATTGGAAGAGTTTGCGAGCTCATCCTAGAAAAAGTGCTTACATACCTCATTGCTGAGTATTGCTATGGGCACCTTTGAAATACTCCCCTTAGAAAACTATGCACTGATGCCAGCAATTTTGGAACTCTTTGTCTGGAACGGCCATCAGAGCTGTTGTCATATAGCACACAAAACCACAACAGTAATAAGTGCCACTTGGCAAGACTCCATCACATGTTGACATGAACTAGCCATGAGACACTAATACATGGAGGTTAAGAAACTTTACTGGGTTGTTTGTACAGTGCTGACAGTGTAAGTGTACAGTGACAAATCCACAAACTGAATTGTCAGACTTGGTACAACGAGGACAGCTCTGATGGTCATTCCAGAAAGAGTTCTAAAACTGCTTTGAAGAGTGGACTAGGCATTGGTGTCACTGCATAACTTCCCAAGAGGAGTGCTTTAAAGGTGACTGTAGTGATATTTAGCAATGAGGTATGCAGCACATTTTCTAGGATGAGTTTGTGAACTTAATTGTCCAACCTCATAAAAAGAAAATTTTACCCATGAGGCAAATCTCAACAACCTAAATTTCAGTAATCTATAATGAAGACTTCCAATAGCACTTTATTCTCAAGATTAAAAAAAAAATCTTAACCTTGCAGAAACACTATACCTTTAAGGTGAGCTCAGTACAAAGTCCTTTTATCTGCCTTAAGGGCATGGTTTCTGCTGATGAAGATGTGTGTTCTTGGTGCGGTGACTTCTCCCAGGCATTTGAAATGCCTCTGTGCATTGTCGATGTAGAAAGGAGAGTTGAGGGCTATCCTCCTGGTCCAGCCAAGGGTGCTGGAGTGAGACCTCTTTCCTGTGAGATTAATCCGAAGTAGGCTTCCATACCAGACATAGCATGCCTGCCAGAGTAACTCAGTGTGTCCTGTGGCACTCACCTGCTGTCTAGAACTCTAGGATGAGCCAGAGTGCTACTATTTGCAGCTATGGTGACTGTTAACTCAGTATATCCAAAGTGATTTTTGATATCTTAAAGTTGAATTCATTGTCATTAATGTGCTATTTCTATTAAAAGCAATACTGAGGGGAAAAACTAAAAATAAAATAAAGATTTCTCTTCCTGGTGAGATGCTTTTTACTATATTCCAGTTTACTGTTGTTGGAGATGAAAAGGGATTTGGGTTTTCCATGGCAAGGATTGTTCTACTGAAGTGGGAGGGCAGAGTGCATCATTCACCTGTTCAGCCCATGTATGCAGCATCTGGATCAGCTCACACCCAGAGACGAGTGCGATGGACACATGGTGACACTTTGAAGAGAGCCACCAAGATGAGAATGGGGATGAAAGCCTGTCACAAAGGGAATAGCTAAAAACCACTAGAGATGTGATCGAGCATTGTCTTTAGACATCTGAAAACTCATCAATGGGTCTTTTGCTTTTTGCAAATTTTTGGATAGAGCAGGAGATACTCGCTTGGCAGGAATGTTTGGAAAGATTTAGGCACTGTGTACTATTTGGATGAGAAGCCTTTCAGTGGCCCCAGATTCTACTCTTCCAGTACTCTTCCTGTAGACTTTGGAGAAACCGAGTTGAGAGTTGACAGTCATACTTCCAATGTGCTGTGTCTTGTTTTGTGACTCTTCCATCTGTGGACCAAAGTTTCCCTGTTTTGGTGTTCAGGTTCACTGGTAGATGATGAATCTCTCATTGGTGTCCTCCGCACTACCAAACAGACAGCGGCTGAAGTGAGTGAAAAGTTACACGTGGCCGCAGAAACCGAGGTCAAGATCAACACGGCTCAGGAGGAGTTCCGGCCGGCAGCCACCCGCGGTAGCATCCTCTACTTCCTCATCACGGAGATGAGTATGGTCAACATCATGTACCAGACCTCGCTGGCCCAGTTCTTGAAGTTGTTTGACCAGTCAATGGCCAGGTGAGCCCTTAACATTGTTGCCTCAAAGTAATGACCTAAAAGTTGTGTTTGTATGTCTATTCTTTCTAGAAATTGATTTTTACTTCTTTGATTTGTAAAATACATTGCAGATCTGAAAAGTCTCCGCTACCTCAAAAGAGAATCACAAATATTATTGAGTATCTGACATATGAAGTTTTTACATACTCGGTCAGGGGCCTATACGAAAACCACAAATTCCTTTTCGTGCTCCTCATGACCTTAAAGATTGATCTTCAGAGAGGAACAGTGAAGCACAGAGAGTTTCAGGCTCTCATCAAAGGTAAAGTGAGTGGAATACAAACGTGGTGTGTGAAGCACGTCGCTTTTGACGTACTCTTTGGGATGCTGCGAACCTGTTTCCTGATACGATAGGGAAACTGTGTTCTAATCAAAGTGTGGTATTGTTTTTTAATAAGTTTTTTTGCCTGATTTTTATTATTTTGCTCTGGTTATTTAAAATTCAGGTCTGTGCTAATTCTGTGACTTTCAGCTTTATGATTGTATTCGGTGTGTTCTTCGTCAGCCATGTTTAGGAGAGCCGATTGCCAGTGTGAAGAAGAGTGAAGGTAGAGGTGAGCTTTCCAGGCAGGAGTGTAAAACAAGACTCACTTGCGTTTCTTATTTGGAGTTAATCCTGCCCATTGCTTGTCTCCATGTGAAAGGCATAATTGAGAAGAGGCAAGAACAGCATTTCCATTTCATTTCAGTCATGCGAGTATTTACTGAGTGTGTGCTAGGTGGCCATCCTATCAGGAAACAAGGGGATACTGGGGACAGAGCAGCTGAGTGTTCTAAAAGAGATAAGAAACAAAGTGTTAGGTCTAAAAGGAAGAAGAGGTTAGGTGTGGTTGGTGAAATTGAAAAAAAAAAAGGATTCTTGGGAAATAATGCCTTTGTGAGGTAAGCCATAAATTGGGGGATTATTTGGTCCACAGTAAAAAATATTTCAGTAATTTTTGTGTTTGTTGCTTTATATACATAATTTAACAAATTATTTTCTGGCTCTCCACACTTCTAAATAAGAAAGTGGCATTTGAGATGGACCTTGGAGAGGTCGGAATGAGGAAGGCAGTGGAATGGCATGAGAAAAGGTGTGAGTGGAGTGTTTAAGTTACAGGAGTCAGTCAGGTCCTGGTGAATGAAAGGTGGATTTGGGAGAATAATGAGAACAAGGGCCCAGCATGTAAATTGTGACACCTTGTGGAGCCTGAATTCCTATGGAAGGATTTTCTTCCACTGGTAAGAAAGAGAGAGTTGTAGAAGGCAGTGATCAGTGTGGGCCTTGAGGAAGATGAAGCTGGCAGACGTGGATAGTGGAGAAAAGAGATTCACAGGAGACTCTTAGTCTTTCAACCACAGGAAATGCATTCCCAACCTAGGGTGAAGGCAATGGGAATGGAAAGGGAGAAAAGGACCTGAGGATTAAAAGTGGCAACTGATGAATCCAGGCACCAAGAGACGAGTCAGAAATGAATGTGCAGAGATTCCAGGTCTGTTTGGTTGGATCAGAGGAAGTTGAAATATGCCATCTGGTTCATATTTTTTCTCAGCTGTCATACATCTGGGGAGGTCGGTGTCATACTGTATCTCTAGGAAGAATGCAGTGTGGTGGGCGTAAGAGGCTCGTACCAGCAGCTGGGGAAATGACAGGGCACTTCCACTGACGGCCATGTGATCTCAGGCAGTGATCACTGAGGGCCTGCAGGTACAAGAGGCTGGGGGACACGGAAGGAAATGATGAGTATCACTTGGGAGAAGGGACAGGTGCTACGGAGGACCATCCAGACATTAGGGGTTCATGGTGAATAAAGTGAGCATCTATTTACCAAATCTAGAAAGCTCCTTTGATGTGCTTCAGAAGTTGTTAGCTCTCACTGGACTTGGGGCTGCAGGCCCAGTGTTGTGGGGCACTAGGCATAGGGGCGGGGGTCATTGCAGCATGCTGGACTCCAGGCAGCTGGACGCTAGGGTCTGAATGTTTGTGTCCCTCCAAAACTCCTACGTTGAAATCCTAACCCCCGTGGCGACTCGGTCAGGAGGGTTTAGCCCTTGTGAATGGGATCAGGGCCCTTATAAAAGGCTAGAGGGAGGTCGTATGCCCTTCCCACATGTGGGGACACAGCCGGAAGAGTCAGGGAGAACCTGATTGTCTAGCACCAGGACAGCCAATGAGAGGAGTTTGCATTTAATGGAATTAGCAATAGGGAGTCATCAAATATTTTAATGAACAGGGATGTGGCATGAACAGAGCAGTGCTTTATGAAGATTAACTTGGGATTTTATGATAGATTGATTACAGAAGTACTATCAGCTCAGCAGTAAAAGGTTTTTTAAAAAACACAACTAGTTGGGCCAGGTGCAGTGGCTCACGCCCATAATCCTAGCACTCTGGGAGGCAGAAGCGGGATGATTGCTAGAGTTCAGGAGTTCAAGACCAGCCCATGCAAGAGCAAGACCCCTGGTCTGTACTAAAAATAGAAAAATTAGCTGTGTATATAGTCTCAGCTACTTGGGAGGCTGAGGCAGAAGGATCACATGAGCCCAGGAGTCTGAGGTTGCTGTGAGCTGTGATGATGCCACTGCTCTCTGCCTGGGGTGACAGAACGAGACTCTGTCTCAAAACAAACAGCCCCCGCAAAACTGGGTTCTCGTACAGCTTGCATTAGTTATGACTGGCTTATATTTTGACTGAATTTTTTTCTAAAAGATGATATTCCCTTTTTTTTCATGTTTCTTTTTTTTTAACAAAGTTAACAAATATGCCCCTAAGATCATACATGCTTCTTGATCATTTTGAACTCAGTACTAAGTGGGAGATGAAGAGTTATTTATCACAGTAGGAATGTTTGATTTCCCAAGAGTGACAGTCCTTTTTGTTTCAATTATTGCTTATTTTCTACAGTATTTGTAAGGTGACTTTGTCTCTCTCCTTCAATGGAGAATGTCAGAACAGTTTGAAAAGTAAAATGGATATAGAGCAATTGATATACTTGTTTTCTCTACTTGGTTATTTTAGAAAGATACCATCTTTCTTTTGTCAAAGACCCTGGACAAAAACACACTTTAGGGGATCTGCTCTTGCCTCCCAGGGTAACTGGACCTGGGCCATCTAAGACACAGAGAAAGAAAGAGAGAGAGAGATTAATATCAAGTAACAACTTAACAGCTAATGATTACATAGCTCTTATTATGGGTCTAAGGCAGTTTTTTTAACCTTTTTTGTCTCATGGCACACTTGAACCTATAGTTAAACTTCCGCAGCACACTTAAATTATGTTGATCAAAAGAGAAAAGAGTATAAAAAAGAACATACTATGCTTTGAACTTCTTTCAAAAATAATTTAATTAATGATCTTTAAAAAATTTCGAGGCATACCTAAGGTCTTCTCCTGGCACACCAGTTGAAAAATCACTGGTCTAGACTGTTCTAAGTTTTCTATATACATTATTTAACCCTCACAGCAATCAATCCAGTACATTCTATCATTATATCCATTTGACCGATGAGGAAACTGAGAGGGATTCATGTTCCTTGTCCAAGTTTATGCAGCTAATAAGAGGCAGTCAGGATATTTTGGGAAATATTTTGTTCTGTGTTAGTTTAGGTATCCAATATGTTTGGAAACACGGAAGTAATTTAAATATCTTCTCCTGGTGTCTCTAAAGCTTGTGATTCCATGAAAACATTTCTTTGATGATAACCAAGAAGAAGAGAGATGAGGGTATGTGGGAGCAGCCACCTGTTAAGGCTGCAGGTGGCTCTGCCTAGTGGTTGATTCTCAAAGCAGCATCTCACACGCCTTAGCTACTCCTGCTCAGCTTACAGCTCCTCCCCACCCCCACTCCACCCCCCAACAATGAGAGGAAAGTTTGTTCTGAACATGTTGCAACCCTCAGAGTCACTGAGCCCAAGTCCTTTGCGAAGGAAGCCAAGGTAACAAAAGTGCTTCAGTTTACACACCTCAGGACAGTGCCAGATAGGGAGACCTGACACCTGTAGTTCCCTCTCCCCCTGCCATTTTTGCCCAGGAGTTGATTTGTGAAGTAGAAGAAAATGGTGCATTTTTAAGGAGGATTATAAGATGTAAAAATTAAAAAATCAGCGTGGCGCCTATGGCTCAAGGAGTAGGGCGCCAGCCCCATATACTGGGGGTGGTGGGTTCAAGCCTGGCCCCAGACAAAAACTGCAAAAAACCAAAGTTCAAAAATCACTGTTTCACATACATCTGAATAAAAACAGTGGAGACAGAATTAGTATGAGACAACATTACTAAAGACATGCAATGGAGGAATCTTGACATTGTCAATATAATCATGTATTTCACTGGAAAATGGCACATTGGGTAAGAACATTTGGCTTGTGATTTGCTTTAAAATAGGATCTGATGCCATAACTCACATTCTCCACTAGATTGTAAGCTCCACGGGAACAGGGCCCTGGTTTGATTTTCTCTGCGGTGTCCCTGGTTCCTGGAATGTGTCGGATACATAGAGGGTGTTCAATACATATTTATTCAATAAGTGAATGAATAACTGGTTTGAACCGCCCTCCCTCCATCTGATTATCTGTTTGGCCTACTCACAAATAGTATTGAAGATAAAACTTCCGCAGGTGTAATGGCTAAGAAGTGATTTTTTTAAATCATACACATAAAGATCAACCTATTTATTGATATCAAAATGATAAATTTCAGCTTGTTAAAAAAATAAAGAAAAAGGCAAACTACCATAACCACTGAGAGAAATTCTTTGCAGGAAAAAATGATAAAGAGTTGCTATCTGTATTTTAGAAGATGGTATAAATCAACAAATAAACACTCAAACTTGAAGAAAACATACCAAAAAAAGATAATCACATTTCCCATAATAGTATTATTTTCTAATTTTCCTTTTCTTTTCTGTAGTATGGTTATCTCATTTCTAATATTTAGAAGATGAATTTCTAAAAGTGACGTACAAGCTGAGCTGGTTCACAAAGTCTGATGCTTTCCCCTAGGGGGAGCAGCTCTGGATCTGAAAGCCTGCCCTCCCAAGCCCTTTCGCTGGATCCTCGACATGACTTGGTTGAATCTTGTGGAGCTGAGCAAACTGCCACAATTTGCAGAAATCATGAACCAGGTAATGCAATAAAGGGCTGGTTACAAGTCCGGATTTGTAAACCCGAACACAACCAGGTTGTTTTAATTGGGGCCTCCTAGTGTCAATTCCGTCACCCAAGGTGTCAACCCAGTAGTGTAGATTTAGGGCTCTGTGGCTGTTTGGGAGAGATTTGGGGCAGATGAACTTCAGCGTTAACCTTATCAGAGGTGGAGGCAACTATTCATTCCTTCTCTGTGGTGAGCGTGGTCATTTTTATATGCCAATTTGAGTTGTGCTAGAATCAAAAGCTGTAGGTGGCCCCTTTTATATGGTAGTCGATTAATGTTTTTACATTTTTACTTCTTCTGCCTGTGATTAAATAGTTTGTACAAATTTGAGTTTAAGGGAAATTAAGAGGTCTGGGGTCATTTTTAAAAAATCAATCATTTTAATGATAAAACTATAAAATAGTGAAATATAACAGTAAAAAGGGTAAAACAGTACCAATTTACTTGTTATTGTTTTTTCTTGCTTGGAAATGTAATTTGGTTATTGTGGATTAGTTGTTGATTCAACTATCACTGGAAAATGGTGATGCATCTCAGAATAAAATAGTTGTTTATTACTGGGATCTGTTACAAATGCTGGTAGTTACTGCTTCTCTGTGGTTGCTGGTGACCAAGAATGGGGCCTTCAGTAGCCTACAGATTGGCAGAGGCCTCATGCTGTGATCACCAATCTCCTACCCAACATACTACATTTGCTATCTTCTTATTGGGTGGCATTTCTGAAGGATTATGTAGATTCAGCCATGGTTGGTCAGGGTTAACTGGATAAGCCCCCTGGGTTCCATCTGTGGGTGAGCAATGAGCTTTGTTTTGTAGTTCAAAACTCGTGCCCTGCTCTGTGGGTTATATTGACCTAGGGACATATATTATTGCTTGCTTCTGCCAGTTAGATTTAAGTACCCCTGATGGTAGTTATCACTGTTTACTGTGGGATAGGTACTTTGCAATGATAAGAACTCTGCAGGGGAAGTTTTATTGACCCTACCTTATACAAGGGAAAGCTGAGAGTCAAAGAGATTAAGTACTTGCCCAAAGCTGCATAGTTAGTAAGTGACAAAGCTGTAATTTGACCTCATGCTCTTCCCATGCCACAGCAGGTTATTTGGGAACCTGCCATCAGGAGGCCATTGGTCTGGCATGTCTGTGGGGAGGAAGGGAGAAGATAGAAAATCAGTCTCCTGGCCAAATGGGTATCAGGAACTAAAACAAAAATAACCTCAAACAGAAGCCACTGTGGCCTTGGCATCTCAGGCATGTGGTTTGTGCCAAGAGGTGAGGGCCAGGAAAAGAAGTGGGAAGTGGAGGTGGATGGCAAAGGGCTGGAAGTTGTCCCACTCAGAAGCTCTGCTATGGTCAGTCCTCATCAGCAGGTGGAAGGCCAGTAGCTCAGAACAATTGTGTGCTTCCTTCTTGTGCCTCCTCTCTGGGCGCTGGCTGGGGAGGCCTGCAGGGGGCGCCGTGGGTAGCAGTGCTGAGGTGCAGGTGCAGTGAGGGAGGGCAGGCAATGTGGCTGCCCTGCCAGCAGCATGCCAGGCAGATTCTCTGAGGGCTGCCAGCCAGGGGGAGCCACTGCAATCTTCAGAGGAAAGACAGTGCTTGTGAAACATTTGGGAAATACCCCTCCATCTTTTAGTGCCCCAAGGACAAAATGAGTTACAGAGTGACTGTTTCATTGTTATTTTGTTTATTGTTACCCTGTCTGGATCCAATGTGAATTGTTCTCATGACGTGTGACTTTGGGAGTTATTTAACCTATCTATGTCTCCATAAAATGTGGGGATTAAAAAAGAAATGTGGACTTGATAAGAGGAAAAAGTCCAATCCTCAGGTCAGGCACATAGCATCTGCTATTCACTGCTGGTGCTTACCAGGGCTTTTGGAAAGTCCCTGCAAACACTGTGAGTGAGTGATAAGCCTGCTGAGGAGCAGCCACAGGCTCAGCAATTTACAGTCTTGATTATTAGTCCTGATAGCCCTTAGGCTACAGGGAGCACCTTGTAACACCTCTGAAAACTTGGGGTCCTCCCCAGGCTTCTGAAAGATGTTTGGGGCCACCTCCTGGAGAGAAGTCTTTCATTCTTAGGTTTAAAGTCTCCAGGAATTTCGATTTTGCCATCTATTTCTATTTTTTAAGTAGAGAGCAACATACAGAGTTTGGTAATCAGAGTGGTCTGTGTCAGTGGTTCTCAAGTGAGGATTTGTACCACCTCCGCAATGGCTGGGGACAATTTTGAATATTCTGACCCGGGTGCTACTGGCATCTGGTCAGTAGAAGCCAGGGATGCTGCTAAAGTCCTCAGGACAGACCGCACAGTAAAGAATTAGTCAGCACAAAACAACAATAACATCAAGATTG
The DNA here is from genome assembly GCF_000181295.1 of Otolemur garnettii. Lineage (NCBI taxonomy): Eukaryota > Metazoa > Chordata > Mammalia > Primates > Galagidae > Otolemur > Otolemur garnettii. Next base: position 9,708,052 of record NW_003852426.1, read on the forward strand.
AGAAGCCTTGATCTGTGTTTCTTCCTGCCTGACCATTTGGTATAATTAATACGTGATCCTAATTTTAACAAGTCATGTTTTTAAAAAATGGGAACAGTGAAAGGGAACAATAATATCCAGGCTATTTGAGTCATTGATTCTGAAGAAATATTGAAACTGTGTTGTTATGCTTGAAAAATTATCTACCTATGAAGAACGACCTTCTAAGGTTAATCAGAATCCTCTCCAGTATATTCTGATCAAATATCGTTCTGTGGCTTGTTAATTGGCTTGTTTCTTTTAGATATCTCGTAATGAGAAGGGGTGGAAAAGCTGGTTTGATAAAGATGCTCCAGAGGAGGAGATTATCCCTGATGGATATAATGATTCACTAGATACTTGCCGGAAACTTCTACTTATCAGGTGAGAATAGGTATCACCAAATTACAGAGCTTACCCCAGGGATTTCACTTAACTACTTTCCTATAGTTATTGTAAGAAATGTGTGTGCTTCCAAATGGTGGTTTGGGATGGCAATTCTTCAGTTTCTTGACAAGCAAAATAAAATGGTGATGGTGGCAGGGAATGATGTATTTTGACAGTGTATTAATGATAGTGCTTTTAGCAAAAAATGCGAAAAATGCTTTTATTATTCATTTTCCTCATTATTTACCAATAAGTGAATCATTTATTGTTGAATTTAGGTCTTCAAAAAAATGGACCCCACGAAGTCACAAGACAATTCGTTTATAAGTTAAAATTCAACTGTGCTTGAGAAAAAACAAGACTATTGCACTATTAAAATGTATTAATATAATTTGGGCTATGTAAATGGAAATAGAAGTTTAAAATTGATTTTAAGGAAGGCCATTCTCTTCTCTCCTCACTTTTCATATTTTCTCAATATACAGTAGCTCAAAGCGGCTTTATATATTGGAAAAATCAATGCTTTGTGTGTGTGTGCACGTGTGTGTATGTGTGTGCAATATATGTGAGGGTGATGGGTGGGTAAAGCAGCGGGGCAGAGTTAGGAGAGATAAGACCACAGAAAGAAAAACAAAAAGATGTAGGATGACTTGGGGGAAGGTTTTATCTTTCCTAATGTTATATGCCAGAACTTGCACATCTTTAGAACCAAGTTATTTGCTGGTTATTGTCACCCGCCCTTCAAGAGTGATTAGAGTGGCAGTAATGGTGACCTCAGTCTACAGAGTGTAAAAGGACTACTTGTTTTTATTGGAACCAATGTGTCTATTTTTTATTCATCATTTTAAAATTGGATCTGTCACAAATGTAATCTAGTAAATAAGACTCTTTCGAGCTTGTCTATGATCTAACATTCCAGATATGAGATGACGTTAATTTAATGTGTCTGAGTGTGTAGAACACACGATAGCTCAGTACACAAATGGTATGACATAAAGGTTTGCTGATTCTCCCCTGGAAGATGGCAGAGCTTGAGAGGGTGGCAGGTTGGCACCTGTTAAGTACAGGAGCTGGCGGAGGACACCGTGTTGTTCCTGGCTCTTCCCTACTCCTACCGGCCTCTGGCACCAAAACCACGTGACTGAGTTTGTGCCCATCCAGGGGTGGGAGACCTTGCCATCTCACTTACACAGATCTGCGTAAGGGAGAAATAGCTTGTTGCTGTTTTGCTAATTAAACATCTGTTCCTTATCTGTTCAGAATTTTATGTAATAAAAAAATGAACACACTGAATTTATTTCTTCTGACTTGTATTCATTTTTAGGTCTTGGTGCCCAGACCGTACTGTCTTTCAAGCAAGAAAGTATATTGCAGATTCTTTGGAGGAGAAGTACACAGAACCAGTTATCTTAAATCTGGAGAAGACCTGGGAAGAAAGTGACACCCGAACCCCTCTGATATGTTTCCTGTCCATGGGGTCTGATCCCACCATTCAGATTGATGCGTTGGCCAAGAAACTGAAACTGGGTATGATAGTAGCAATTAGCAATTTAGCTACATTTCTGTATTTTCAAATTTTGCCTTTCATAATTTCATAATGGCTTCTTAGAAATATCTGTAAAACTGAGTTAGAAAAAATCTTAAGCTTATTCTTCCTTTCTAATTCTACCGTATTTCCCAGATGGAGGGTGATATAAGTATCTCTGTGTGGAGAGGCACACACTCGTCTGCCATCTACTTATTTTTCTGTTGGTTGTTTTTTTAAGTAGTAAGCAGGTGGCTGTATTGCATGCATAGCAGACTAGCAAAAATGAACACAGGGGAGCAAAAGTCTATGTCATTGCCATGCTTCTATAAAATGACAAAGCAGGCTTGGCACCCGTACTCAGTGAGTGGAGCACTGGCCACATATACTGAGGCTGGCAGGTTTGAACCTGGCCCCGGCCTGTTAAACAACAATGACAGCTGCAACCATAAAAGAGCCGGCGTTGTGGCAGGGGCCTGTAGTCCCAGGTACTTGGGAGGCTGAGGCGAGACAATCGGTTAAGCCCAAGAGTTTGAGGTTGCTGTGAGCTGTGATACAACAGCACTCTACTGAGGGTGATATAGTGAGACTCTGTCTCAAAAAAAAAAAAAAAAAAAAAAAAAAAAAAGCAAAGTTCGTTTTATCACACATTGGAAAACTCTGGCCATTATTGTAATGGAGAGTAATGAGGGATTCATTCATTCCTGCTTTCATTCGACAACCAGTCTACACAGGCAATGTGCGGGACTTGGGGAGTACATAGATGAGTGTTTTTCAACCTTTTTTATCTCATGGCACTCTGGAACCTATAGTTAAAACTTTGCCAGCATACTTAAGTTATGCTTGTATAGTTAAAAAAAAATGATATAAGTTTCTTATAAGAAACATGGTTAAGTTATGTTGATCAAAAAAAGTAGAGGAAAAGAAGAATTATACTTACTAAGCTTTGAACTTCTTTCAAAAATAATTTGATTAATGATCTTTAAAAAATTGTGAGGCACACCTAAGCTCTTGCGGCACCCCGGTTGAAAGTCACTGCCAGAAGAATACAGCGCAGCGGGGAAAGACAAGACGGGGAAGCAGGAAACTGGAGGCAGCGTCACAGCTGGGCTGACAGAAGTGGCTGATCTCAGGATTCAGAGCTACGCAGGCTCCTAGGGTCTGGGGAAAGGCACCTCTGATATTTTCAGAAGGATCTTTAAAAAATTACTGGGCAGGATGATGGGAGAAAGAAGAAAAGTTGTTCCGGGGGAGGAGGCAGGGCAAGGAGTTATAAACACGTAAGTGTGGCAGCAGGGACTGTGTCAGTGGAACTAAAGGACAGGATTGCAGAGCAGGTCCTTACAGGATTGAGCCAGTCTGTAAGTTTATCCCTCTCCATACCCTGAGAATCTGAATGTTGTTGGCACTGCCACTTAAGACCTTCCGGGTTCAGGTCTCTGTAGTGTTACCTTGTTGGGTAATTCATTCGGGTCTTTATAAAGATTACAAAAGTAATTGATCATAAATCACTAAAGCAATAATAAAATTACATTGAATTTATGATATAGTTAAAGAAACATGGTATAATAAAATCAATTTGGTCATGTTCAGGTCCTAGCCATATGTCTCTGTGCACGAAGGCATGGTCTACGGTTGTGCCCTCTTTTCCTGTCTTTACTGTGCTCTGTTCATGGTTGCCACGCTGGTCTGTGTTCTCAGTGGATCTGCGTTGAAACAGTATTTTCTTCTATCTGAACACTGATATAAAGAAGGTTCTTTTGGCAATTGCTCGTGGTTAAGTCCCATTAGCTGTCTTTGAAGTAGACGTCTTTGCTCTGTAATTACTGTGGCACACTAGCGATCTAAGTTGACCTAAGAGTAGCTCCCCTCTAGCAGCCTTAGAGTTAGCAAATCTCCCTCCAGACTATGGCTTTGTCCCACTTCTCTCTGCACATAGGTGCCTTTTTTCTCTCTGGCCACAAACCACTCTTTTCCACATGGCAGAATTCCTGGCTTCTTGTGGCTCATAGGTGTCACTGCTAACTAACATACTCAGCCAGTTTAGTGCGCGCAGGGAAACTCCACTTCCTTTCTTGGTCCTAAGTCCAGATTTCTGGGGAAGAAACTCATTGGCTTGGCTTTAGTCATGTGCTCCTTTCTGGGCCAATCAATGAATTGTTGCTATGGCAATAGATTCATAGTAGGAATCATATATGGAGCAGGGGTGAGGGGGCATTTCTAGGAAAGGTTACAGTTCCTAGAAGAAGGGCTTTCCCACTTGAGTTACCACTTTAGACATCACCTCAAAATAATGCTGATATTTAAAGAACAGAATTAAGAAATTAAAGGTCTCCTTAAGAGAAATTATAACAATGACATTGACTAAATACAGCGGCCAAACTTGTGCTATCACTGTCACTGTTATCATATGGCTTTGCCTGGCAGTTTGGTGGTTTCTGTTTCTTGTTGCCCCTTTACTTATTCCAATGACAGTCCAGGCTTCTGTTGGTGACTTTTTTAGGATACTGAAACAAAAAATCTCATTTTGACACTGAAGGACCACATGAACTATTCAAAGAATTCTACTGCCAAATTATTTTCAGCAGTGTCAGGAAGTCTTGTGCTACTTGCCCCTGTGGGTTACAAGTCCCAGAGATAGCCATTAAAATGAAACGGTGATGTAGACAAACTAACATACTCATCTAGTCTCAACTATTAATATTTTATTTAGAAAATTAGGTACCAGATAATCATGGGATGCTAAAGGTGAACGAGACTCTGGAGATCTGAAATGTGACTGTGGCCTGCGGAGAAAGCCCCAGAGCTCGTCGGTGAGAGCTTTGATTCAGGACTCACCTTGGGAACTTCACTGCAGCGACCGCAGCGGTCTTGCTTTTTCATTCCTTCTCATTGTCTTTATGGGGTGAATTAACCAGTTCCCTGACAGTAACATGAAGATGCAACAGAATCCAATAAGTGTTCATAAGGAAAGATGGGAGGGAGAACTTGTGACTGTAACTGTTAGCAGGCGTTGCTGAGGGTCTGTGGTGATAGATGGAGTAGAGAAGTTCTGCACATAAATGCCCAGTTGCTGGATAAGGGAGAAAAAGCAGGTGGATTTAGCCTGAGAGCCTTCCTGGGAGCCTGAGAGAAGGGCAGTCCCAGAGCAAGAGTGGGTTTGAAAACAAGGTCTAGAAACCAATGAGCAAGAACAAATCAATACAAACCCACAAATACACAAAAGTTGGAAGTGGGAGAATGAAATATTTTCCCACTTGTATGACAGTTATTCACTGTGTACAGATGAAATATTTTAAGTCATGAGACTATGGTGTATAATTATGGTAATAAACTAGAAAATCTAATTAAAATCGACAAACTTGTAGCAACATGCAAATTTATAAAATTATCTTAGGAAAGGTAAAAAACCTGACTAAACCAATAATAAAGGTGAGAAAAATTAGAAGTATTAAGATTATTACCTCAGCAAAGGCTCTGGGCTTGGGGAACTTTTTGATAAGTCTTTTAAAACTTTTGAGGACTTGTATCTGCTATATTCTGTTCTAGAACATGGAAAAAGAGGATACATTTTCTTCTTTATTAACATTACTCTGATATAAAAAACCAACCAAGATAATAACTGCATAAAAGAAAGAAAACCACAGATTGATTCTACTTAATACAAGTGTAAGGATCTTAGCTAAAATATAAGCAAGAAGAGTTCAGAGTAATGTCAGCAAGGAGTCAGAACTGGAGGGGTGATCTACTCATATCACCCCATAACAATAAGAATTCTGTATCCACGTACAGACGGAGTTCTCTTTGTGGGAGCTTTGGCATTAAGGTTGGAGATTGTGAAACCCCAGTAGACCCCAAGACCTAGGAGGGTTGCTCTGAGAGTGCACATCTGCACCCAGCTGGCACATCTGCCGATTGTCTCCAGGGTCCAAGCTGGAAAAGGTTCTGTTCCCCCACAGGGGTAGGCTGTAGCTCTGTTTGGCCCTGAGTCTGCAACCAAAACCAACTGCCAAGGACTGTAGAAGGGATCAGGCACACTAGTGCCTCAGCAGAGAAACTTATTTGTGTACCAACATCAGTCTTGACAGCAAACTTGAAAGTTGCCCTGTGGCTTAGCTCTGGCCTCCCTCTGCTGAGGTCCCAGCTCATAATGGCTTGCACAAGAGCTCAGAGGGAGACTCGCTTATATCTTACATCCCAGGAGTTGGAGCCTCCATGAAGGGCTTGCCAACTTCCAGACCCCCAGGGGGCTCCGTGTCAACTATAGCCTCTTCTGCTGCAGTCAAGGAACTATTCTTACTCTTCAGAGACCTACTGTGAGATTTACTCCCATCTGAACCAACAAGATGGTCTCACCAGCCTCTGTCCTACAGCAGATCCTGAAGGCACCAAGTCTCAGCCCCAGTCCCTCTCACTGCAGTTGGAAAACCATCCCACATGTGCAGGGACCTGCTGGGAGACATTTCCTATATTGGGCACTGGGACAGGCTTTTGGGCTCAGGGCCCCGGCCAGCTTTCTCACATAGCCTGGGCACCTTTCTTCGGTATTCCCCAAGTCCATCTGGGCTGAAGAGCTGTGCCAACCTTGGAGCCCTCATGAACATGGAGCTACCCTGTGATCTAGCAACCCCACTCCTGGGTATATATTTAAAGGGAGTGTAATCGGTATGTCAAACAGATATCTGCACTCCTGTGTTTAACGTAATACAGTTCACAATCACCGGGATATAAAATCCGTCTAAGTTTCTATTGATGATGAAAAGATTAAAAATGTGGTATTATCTATTCTTAGCCTTTTGGCTAGGATCAAGTGTAAAAAATGTGGTACGTATACAAATAGAGTACTATTATCCATCCAAAAGAATGCCATTCTGTCATTTGTGATGTCCCAGAGGACACTGGGTGAAGTGAAATAAGCAAAGCACAGAATGAAACACCACATGACGTCACGCTAGTAGAACTCATGAAAGTAGAGAGTAGAGTCGTGGTTACCAGAGACCACTGGGAAGGGGGTCCTGGGACGGTGGTCAGTGGGCACAAAGTCACAGTTAGCGAGGAGGAGTGAGTTCTCCATTGCACGTAGGATAACTGTAGTTAACAATAATGTATATTTCCAATCAGCTAGGAGAGAGGATATTGGATGCTGTCGCCACAAAGAAATGCAAGTGTTTGAGGTGATGGATATGCTACAAAGGATCATTTGATCATTTCACAATGTATATGTGTGTCAGAACCACACTGCACCCTATAGATGTGTATAATCACTGTGTGTCAATTAAAAACAGAATAAAACTTTAAAAAGGGAGAATCTATTGGAAGATTAAACAGTAACTTGCAAATAATAACATGCCTTCACCAAGTAGGAACACTGGGGCAAGTAGAGCTGACCCTTGACCAATATTGGGGTTAAGGGAGCTGATCCCCTCTGCAATTGAAAATTCACGTGTAACTTCTGACTCCTGAAAGGGAAGTTCTTCATCCTCATCATCTTCAAGTCCAGTAGGCTGAGAAGGAGGAGGAAGAGGAGAGGCTGGCCGTGCTGTCTCCAGGGTGGCAGAGGAGGAAGAGATGAAGGGGAGGCAGGGGAGGCAGGCACACTTGCTGTAACTTTTATTGAAAAAAGCAATCTGTGTATAAGCAGACCACACAGTTCAAACCCATGTTGTCCAAGAATCAACTGTATAAGAAAGATGTGCTATCAAGAAATCTCATCGCAGCAGTAAGTGTAAAACTTTTTCTTGGCTAGCATATTATTACCTTGATAGATACAAAAAAAAAGAATTTTATAAAAATTCAACATTTATATTTGACTTTCAAAAAGTAGAAACATAAGAATACTTTGTTAATGGAACGAATGTGCACCTTAGACATGAACATGATGCTTACTGATGAGTGACTAGAGACAAACTCCTTAAAGTCAGGAATAAGACAAAGACGCCTGCGCCTGCCAGTGTTATAGAGCATTGTAGAGAATACAGCGAATGTAAGAATCATAAATAAAAGATACAACTACTAGAAAGGAGGGGAAAATAATCAACATTACTCGAAGACAATGTAATTGTCTAACAAAAAAATACAAATGAATCACTGAGCAACTGTTAGACTTAATAGGTCACAAATAAATACGTTAAAAGATCAATGACACTTTCTTATAAAATGTAAAAATTCCACTCATTGCCACAATAAAAATAAAAGCAAGAAAATAATTTTAAACTGTACCTATTTGAAGAGATTATAAAACTCTCTTAGAGACATATGAGTAGATTAGAATAAGTGGAGCGTTCAATCACATTCCCAGTATGGAGATTTAATATTGTAAAGGTGTCGATATTCTCTAAATTAATCTATAAATTGAATGCAAGTCTAATTGAAATCTAAAGAATTTTTTTTCCTAATTGGATAGTAGAGGCACTTTCGATCATCTGGAACCGTAAACAGACAAGAACAGCCAAGAAAACTTGAAAAGAAAAAAGAGTAATGAGGAACCACCATCACCACATTTAAAAAATCTTAGCATGGGAACACTACAGTTAAATAAATAAATAAATAACCTTATCAAATGGCAATAATTTAATCAGGGTATAAATGTTTCAGAATAGAGAAGCGGATCACTGGAGCAAAGTGAAGGGCCCCAAATTAGACTCTGGTATATAATAGCTTTCTGTATGGTAAGATTCACATTTCAAATCAGTGAAAGAAAAACACATTACTCAATAAACAGTGTAGAGAGAGCAGGTTAACTTTAGAGGAAACTGAAGGCTTCTACCTCACATTAATTCTAAAGTAAATTCTAGATTGATTAAGGTATGAAGTGCTTGAAATTGAGCTATAAAAGAATAAAAATAATATGTTGAATTAGTTATATACTTTTGAATGATTAAGATTTTCTTAGTTATAATACCAGAGTCTAAAATCAGAGAGGCAAGATACATAATATGACTGAAGTTTTAAAACCTCTATATGTTAAAAGGACCATGAAGAAAATAAAAACCCAAGTGAGGATAAGAGTATGGACTTGGGACTCGGTGCCCGGGCCAGCAAACAACGATGACAACTGCAACAACAACAACAAAATAGCTGGGCTCCTGTAGTCCCAGCTGCTTGGGAGGCTGAGGCAAGAGAATCATTTAAGCCCAAGAGTTTGAGGTTGCTGTGAGCTGTGATGCCACAGCACTCTACCAATGAGTGCTGTGGAAACATAATGAGACTCAGTATCCAAAAAAAAAAAGAGTGTGGGTTTGGAGTTACAGCATTCCATTTTGAGGGGGCTGGAAGTCTATTTTTGTATGTCACAAGTCTTTTTTTTTTTTTTTTTTTTAAAAAGGAGCCTCCAGCTATCCCCCAGCTAGAGTGCTGTGGCATCACAGCTCACAGCAACCTCCAACTCCTGGGCTCAAGTGAGGCTCCTACCTCAGCCTCCCGAGTAGCTGGGACCACAGGCACCTGCCACAATACCCAGCTATTTTTTGGTTGCAGCCATCATTGTTGTTTGGCGGGCCCGGGCTGGATTCGAACCCACCACCTTAGGTGTATGTGGCTGGCACCTTAACCACTTGAGCCACAGGTGCTGAGCCTGTCACAAGTCTTTAAAGTGTTTGAATTTTTTGCCCAAATGACTTTACAAGTATGAATTCTTCCTAAGAATGTACTAAGAGATATACATTGAGATTTATATTAAACAATGATGTTTAATCTAGTGCTGTTCATAATATTAAAAAACCCAGAATCTCCTGAACTTAGCAAAGGGTATTGGTTGAATGAACACAGACGCATTGGCACAGTGGAACACGGTGCTGCCAGTAAAAACTGTAAAATATTCACAATATGCTGTGAAAAAGTATAGAGAAAACTTTCATCTATGTATTTTAATGTAAATTTTAACATATAGAGGTCCACAACTCCTCATTCAAAATTCTTAGGGCCAAATATGTTTCATAAATCAGAATATTCCAGCTTTTAGGAAGGTAATATTCCATATATTATGTAATACACTGCAGGTAAGAGTAAAAATATTCAGAAAAACAGGGGTAAATAAAGACCATAATTAGCCCTACATTCATTCAGATTAACTGTTTCCACCAAAAGAAGCTTTTTGAATTTTGTAATGAGGCTAAGGTGTTTTATATTATGAATGTCAAAGGGGTTAGAATGAAGATTTCTAGGGAGAAATACTCGTGATTTTCATTTCCCTTATATTCTCTTATATTTTTCAGACCTTTTGATATGAATATAGAATATATATTATTTAATTAGGAATAAAAAGTTAAAAAAAAAAAAAAAAAAAAGGAAAGAGAGCAAGACAGAAGGAAGAAATGTGGAAGAAACCTGAACTTTATTTTGGAAAGGAATAGAAAGGCTGTCAAAACCACGCTAAAGTCTTAAACACAGACAGTTTATAAGCAGCACTTCCTACAATGTCCACTGCATCCATGCCTCTCATGAGGGTCCTGTTCATCATGTCCTGGCAGTTCCCCCTCTAGCCACCCCCCAATAAATGCTCAGCATATGGTGCCTTTTATCTCACTGGTCTCTGTCTTTGGGACCTTTTTCCACCTCGAGTGGGAAGCTTCCTCATTTTTCCAATGTCACTCAATCTTGTTTATTCAGGCCATTCATAAAATCAATCAAATAGGATTTACCTTATATTAAAAATGAAGAAAGATTACAAATCAATAACAGTCTTCCATTTTAAGAAATTTGGAGAAAAAGAGCAAACCAAACCTAAAAGCAGTCAAAAGAGAGGAAAAATAAATATTGGAGGGAAAAAAATAGAGAATTGAAAAATAATAAAGAATCAATAAACCAAAAGTATCCTTTTTGAAAAGATCAACAAAATTGACAACTGTTTAGCTACACTGATGGAGAACAAAGGAGAGAAGGCTGTGATTACTAAGATCAACAATGAAAGACATCACTATTGACCTGATAAAAAATTTTAAAATCATAAGGGGAGAGAGTGAACAGTTATGCCAACAAATTAGATAACCTGGATGAAATGGACAAATTATTAGAAAGAGATAACTATTGAAACTGACTCAAGAAGAAATGGAAAATATGAATAGACTTACAATATGTAAAGAGATTGATTTGTTAATAAAAAAATTCCCAGAAAAGAAATCTCAGGTTTAGATGGCTTCATTGGTGAATTCTATCGGATATTTAAAGGATAGCGCCAGTTTTCCACAAACTTTTCTAAAAAGTAAAAATATAACACTTTCCAACTCATTCTGTGATAACAGTTTTACCCTGATATTAAATGCAGACAAAGACTTCACAAAAAACTACCGACTCTTACCCTTGATGAACATACAAGGAAAAGTCCTCAACAAAATATTATAAAACAAAATGTAGCATGATAGAAAAAAGATTACATGCCATAACCAAGTAGCTTTATCCCAGGAATGCAAGGTAATTTACCTATTAATAGAAAAAAGGACAAAACCCACATACTCATCTCAATAGATGCTGTCAGTCTGTTTGGGCTGCTATAACAAAATCATATAAACTGGATAACTTATAAACAACAGAAAATTATTTTTCACATTTTTAAAGGCTAGGAAGCCCAAGATCAAGGCACCAAGAGGTCTGTTATCTGGAGGGCCCAGTCACTGCTTCTAAGATGGTGCATTTAATGCTATGTCCTTATGTGGTAGAAGGGTCAAGGGTCTCTCTTGGTCCTCTTTCATAAGGACACTGATCCCATTCATGAGGGTTATGTCCTCATGACCTAATCACCTCCAAATACTATCCCTTTGAGGGTCAGGCTTCAACATACGAATTTTAGGGGAAGATAAACATTGAGTCTATTGCATATGCAAAAGGAGCATTGAAAAACATCTCACACCCTTTCATGATAAGTACACTTAACAGACTAGGAATAAAAGGAAATTTCTTCAACTTGATAAGGGCTAGCTGCAAAAACTCCACAGCTAATATCATACTTAATGGTCAAAGACTAAATGTTTTCCCTCAAATATCAGGAGCAAGATAAGGCTGTCTGCCCTCACCACTTCTATTTAACATTGTACTGGAGTTCTTGACAGGGAAATTAGACTAGACAAGGAAATAAAAGACATCTACATTACAAAGGAAGAAGTAAAACAATCTCTATTCCCAGTTGATGTGATTTTATATGTAGAAAACCCTAAGAAGTCTACCAAAAAAACCCAAGTAGAGCTAATTGATGCAATCACAGGATATAAGATCAATATTTTAAAAGCCATTGTATTTCTATATACTAGCAAGAATGATTCAAAAATGAAATTATAAATACCATTACAATTCACTTATAATATCTAAAACAAAATACTTAAGAATAAATTTAACAAAAGTGTAAGATTTTTCCATTGAAAATTAAAAAACATAGTTAAATAAAAACCTAAATTACTGGGAAAACATCCACACTTATGGATAAGACTACTTTGGTATGATAGCAATACTCTTCTGATTGATTAACAGATTTAACAGACTTAACTTAATCCCTATCAAAATCCCAACGGCCTTTTCTTTGTGGAAATGGAGAAGCTTATCCTAAAATTTGTATGGAAACACATGGGACTCAGACTAACCAAAACAATCTTGAAAAGGACGACCACAGCTGTAGGACTCATACTTCCTGGTTTCAAAACTTCCTACAAAGTTACAGTAATGAAATCAGTGTGGTACTGGCATAAAGATTTATATTTCAGTGTAATAAAATCAAGAGTCCAGAAGTAAACTCTCACAGACATGGTCAGTTGTTTTTTCATAAGGTTCCAAGGTCGTCCAGTGTGGGAAAGGACAGACTTTTCAACAAATGGTGCTGAAAAGCCTGATTTTCACTTGCAAAAATGAAGTTTGGTCTTTACCTCACACCATATCCAAAAATTAATTGAAAACAAATCAGAGACACAGATGTAAACGTTAAAACCATAACACTCTTAGAAGAAAACATGAAAGTGAATCTCTGTGACCTTGAATTAGGCAGTAGTTTTCTAGACAAGCATAAACATAATTAACAAAAGAAAAAATAGATAAATTGAACTTTATCAAAATTCAAAATTTGTGCTTCAGAGAACACCATCAAAGGATAACCTACAACATGGGAGTAAACATTTGCAGGTCATGTTATAATAAGGCTCTCCTATCCAGAATGCATAAAGAACTCTTACAATGTGATCATAGAGTCAAATTACCTAATTTAAAAATAGGCAAAGAATTTGAGTAGACATTTGTCCAAAGAAGATATATAAATGGCCATAAGCACATGAAAAGATACTCAACATCATTAGTTGTTAGGGAAATTCAAATCGAAGCCAGAACGAGATACTACTGTACTCCTACTAGATGGCTATAATCAAAAAGAGGGGCAATACCAAGTGCTGGCAAAGATGTGGAAAAATGAGAACATTTGTATGTTGCTGGTGGAATGTAAAATGATGCAGCCGCTTTGAGAAACAGGCAGCTTCTCAAAAAGTTAGAGTTACCATATTATCCAAGAAATCCACTTCTAAGTATGTACCCAAGAAAATTAAAAATACATGTTCACCCCTAAACGGGTACATGAGTATTTGTATCAACATAGTTCATACTAGTCAAAAAGTGAAAACAACCCAAATGTTGGTTGAATCGATAAACAAAATGTGGTGCATCCATACACAGATGAACTATTACTGGGCCTTAAAAAGGAATGAGTGATAATGTTACAGGCAAAGGTAAAAAGGTTTGTTGAAAAGGTTATGTTAACTAAAAGAAGAAAAACACAAAAGACCATATGATTCCATTGATAGGAAATGTCTAGAATGGAAATATAAGGTAGATTGGAGGTTGCTGGGACGGGAGGGGGCGATGCCGAGTGACTGCTAATGGGGGTTGGGGTTTCTTTGGGGCTTGACGAAATGGAATTAGATAATAGCGATGGTTACATAACTTTATGAATGTACTTTAAAACATTGAATTATATACCTTAAAAGAGTAAATATTATGATATGTGAATTATATCTCAATTTGAAAGGTTTAAGAAAATATTTTTTGAGCATCTGTTGAGTTTTACACACTGTCTAGTTTGGACCTGGGTAGACTACCATGTTCAAAGTCCCTTCTTTGGCGGAGCTGACTTTCTATTCTGGGCATAAGATAGACAGTAATCAGTAATCAGGAAAGTACATAATATGCTAAGAAGAAACAGGGTGAAGGGCAGAGTGAGGGGAAGACATGCTGTTTCAGATAGGATGGTCAGATGTGCTGTTTTGATAAGTGGATAAAGACCTGAGCTGTGAAGGCAGCAGGTCTGTGGAGCTCGGAAGGAAATGCATTGTAGGTGGAGGGGACAGCAAAGAGGCTGGGCTGGGCCTGGGGAGGACCTGTGTGCCTGGAGAAAAGAGAATGTGTGGGGCAGGGAAAGTGGTGAGATAAGGAAAGGCATGTGTATGTGCTTATGGTGGGGGCCAGTTGGGTAGGGCCTTATAGGCCATAGGTGAGAACTTTGGATTGTCTTTTGGATTTTCCCTTTAAAGGCAATGGGAAGCCATTGGGGGGCTCTGAGCGGAGGGTGGATATGATTTGATTTAGAGTTGACAGGATGCCTCTGGCTACTGGAGGGAGAGGGGAGAAGAGCTAACAGAGGACAAGAGTGAGAGTGGGACTGTCACTTGTTAGGAGGCTATTGCAATAATCCAGGCAAGAGATGGGGTCACTTAGGCCAGGAGCATAAAAGTGGAGATGTTGAGAAGTGGTCAGATTCCAGATATGTCTTGAGCCATTACCTGGCTCAACATAACAAACTCAGCCTTGTAACCACCTGAGCAAAACCCAGTCCTTCCTTTAGAATGTGTATTTGAGAGGAGTTGGAAGGAGAAAGAAGAGAGGCATTGGCTCACACTCAGGTTGATACTTTCTGAGCCTATCAGACCTTCTCCCATAGACCTATAGAATATTTGTGTGTTCTTCCAAAGTAAAAGGGGCTCAGTATCTCTGTAGGATCCAGAGGCTCCTCCCATTCAAGTCCCACGTCCCCTCTCTTCTTTTATATAGGTCAAGTAGGATTCTTCTTGGGTGTTTGATTCCCCTGAAGAGCTAGAGAGATTCATGGGAGCTTTGTTGGGAAAATCGAGCTTTGCTTACAAACTGTTGGCCTCTTGCAATTTCTGATTCTCTAAGTAGTGCTCTGCCATCTCTGTCAGGACTGCACATTGCAAAGTTTCTTACTGTGACCTTGAGTCCATGAATAATCCCTGATGGTGCCCCCTGCAGACCTTCTCAGAGTATCTGGCTGTTTACCACATGGTGCCATTTAAATGGTGATATCTTGACAACTTCTCAGGTTCCTGACATACTTCCTTCTCCACCCCATGAAGTCTTCAGGCCCTCAGAGTCTCCACCAGCAGTCCCCCAAATCATACACTGGTTTACAATGTCTCCACTGACTTCCTTTCCCCATGCAGAGATCATGCCTCTAAAAACTCAAGAAAATCTGAGACCACAAAGGTTTACAGTTATTAACAAAATCAGTTAACAAAGTCAGTTTCTAATTGCAGCTTCACAAACATGATTCTCAGACTTCTTCAGTTTAGTGCATTCATATGGTAGGGCACAAGTGTGGTTCTCTGCCTGGGACAAATGGCCCTAAATGGTGTATTCTTCCAGGAATTGTGACACTTATCCTGGAGAGGTCTCTACGTTTACTTCCAAGGTGGTGATTTAATCCGAGAAGCAGCTGAAAACTGGGTCTTATGCTGCCCCTGAATGTGGCTGAGCTGCTTTGAGTTTCAGCTCAGAAAAATGGTCAAACAGGCAAATAAAACCAAAATAGACCAATAGGTAGAAAACACTGTGAGCCTGATATGGAGAAGAAATCACAAAATTAAATCTTTACCAAGGCATCTGCTAAAACACCAAAGGATTCTAATCAAAACATATAACAAAATTCACAAATCCTCAATCCCTGTAAATACCTAGGACAGAATCATAGCTGCCTCTCCCACGTCAGTCGTGCTCCTTATCTCCAAAGCACCCCAGATTCTGCCTCCCACCTTTCCAGGTGGTGTCTCCACCTCCCACCCCCTACCCCTGTCTCTGCTTCATGCATTTCTCTGATCAATACAACCAAAGGCCAGGCCTGTCTGAACAAAAATATTCCTTCTTAGACATGATAGAGAGAGGGAGGCGGTAGACATTCAGAAATTAACTTTTCATCTTAATCCTGCTAAAAAATTTTTTTGTTTTATCATTGAGAACCTTCTATGTTACAGAATGTAGAACTATCTCCATGGGGCAAGGACAAGAAGTACATGCCAGGAAGCTGATTCAGATGTCAATGCAACAGGTATGTGACAAGGACAGTGGCTCCCACTGCAGCATCACTGCTCAGATGTGGTGATGGATGATGCATTCGTCCCGGGATGCTCAATCCTCATTTCACGGTTTTGTTTATGTATATACGGTACCATAAATCTTTGATTACCTGTGAATTTTAAACCTCCATCGAGTTTCCTCCTGACATTCCTATGAAAAGCTTGTTCCATTTTCTGTAGTATATGCACTATTTTATTTTCACTAGTTTGTTTGTTTGTTTGTTTGTTTGTTTTACAGTTTGGAAGAGACACCTTCTAGCTCCAGAGAATGCAGCCTAGCAGTCTTGGAATTTCATGATCAATATTAATAGATACTACTTAGGAAGTGACAGATTGAGACAGTTAAATTTCAATTTTTGCTTAAAGGCAGGCTTTCATTTTTCTTTAATGGATAGTTTTAGGCAAATAAGAAATATGTTTAAATATTGATAATGTTTTTTGTTGAAAATTGCAGGCTGAATGGAATGTTGAGAAATATTTCCCATCACACCTAATAAATACACGGGACGTTAATTTTCTAGCAATGCTCTATTGATAGCCATTTCAGCTATAGTCAGAAATTGCACCATTTATAAAAATAAAATAAGATCTTGGTTTATGTTTAAGCTTTTGAATCTCATAATGTCTGTATAAACTTTGGTGCAGCTTTTCCCTGGGAATTAATGACCAAAGAGGGTTAATAGGCTAAAACTCTGCTTGGGTCATCAAATTTTTAAGCTAGCCATTAATTTCCAAATGCCCTAAGCCCTAATCTTTATCACTTAATTAAATTCAATAATATATTTAATTTATATATATTGAAGCAATTATATATAATTATTTTTTACACAGATCAAGTGTTTCACTCTACTGAGTGATTTGACAGTTTAACGTTAGGCCTTAAATAATTTCAATGAGTGAGAAATTTTTAAATTTGAACACTGCATTCCCATTAACCTTCTTTGGGATACTAGTTTTTATATCTCCCATGTTCTGTCCAGGTGGGGTAATTATTGACAATACTGGCATTATTGTGGGGAATAAAACCACATGGACAGGTGTAGCCATGCTGCCACCTTGAGACACACCAGATTTAGGATCAAGCTGACATTTGGAAGTGCAGAACAGGGAACCAGGGAGTCACTGGGTCTATGGTGATACAAACTAGTCCTGCATTTCATCGTCCTCTGAACACCCCAGTTATGTAAACCAACACATTCCCCTTGCTATATAAGCGAATCTGGGTCCTGTTTTCTCTCCAAGTTGAAGGCATGATGTATATGTCTTATTATATATCTATTTAGCTCACTATTTTGTAGTTCATTTCGCTGGGTTCTCTGTAAGAGAATAAAACATTAAAGTGTTCTCTGGTTAAGAAACTATGTTCTTGTAGGGCAGTGATGGCTATGTGACTTATATTGTTAAAGGTAGTTTTAACAAGCATTTATTTAGATAATACTTAATAAGTTACGTGGGTTCAGGAGTGTGTGGGAAGAGTGGTGATAAAGAAGAGGGTTTAGCTTTATGGTAGCAAATGTCACCGAATGTATCGTCTCCAACTTTCACGAGACAGTGTGCATCTTTCTTTGTAACTGAATGACTAGCAGCCAGTCATAAGCCGGACAACTTAAGTTATTGATTCCAAAATACCCATTCTGACCATTAGATGGTGCACACACTGTACTTACACGACTCTGCCTTCCAGCTTTGATTTCTGTTCCTTTCTGAACCAGGGGTGGCAGAATACAATCAGTCTGAGCCCATTTGATTCCAGGTAATCAGAACAGAGTATTCACATGTTCTAAGCAAAGGTTTTTTTTTTTTTTTCATTTGTGTTTCATTCTGTTAGAATCATAGTAAAAAAGTTACAGGAAATAAATATGAACTCATTTTTGGATACAGGGTGGTTGGGTATTGCTACAAAATTGTCATCTTGGCCTGGAATTCATGGAAGAGTTACTGGAGACGCTAAGTACCATTGAAGCCAATGACGATTCTTTCCGGGTGTGGATAACTACGGAGCCTCATGACCGATTTCCAATTACATTGCTCCAGGTTTGTTACGGCAAGATAAGTGTCTTTTCATTAAGAGTTACATGAATAAAGATGGTACATTTGCAATTATCGAGAGACGGGAACACAATGAGGACTTTTTGGTGCAATAGCGTCCACACTGCAAAACCTTGTACCGTGATCCTCAAAATCTTGACTATAAACATCAAGATTGGACAATAGTAGATATTTCCATAAAAGAGTTCTAAGACTCAGTACTAGTTTATTGGGTTTCAGCTCTGGTCAACGTAATCAGTTTACACAGGGCTGAAATTTAGCCCTCATTTTGTGTATTATAAGCATATTGTTGCCCGATGTACTGGTTGAGCATCCTAAATTCGAAAATCAAAATCTGAATTTCAGATTTTTTAATTTGGGATGTTTATCCAGTAAGTGTAATGTTAATATTCCAAAATCTGAAAAAAATCTGAAATCTGAAGCACATCTGGTCCCCAGCATTTCAGGTAAGGGGCGTTCCACCTTAGTGTAATGTAATTTCTGCTGTGTTCTTTTAGAGTCATTAATAGAAATAAAACAACTGTTTGCTTTATTTATTTAGTTCTCTTTTCATTGTTTCCTTTTGTGACAGACTTCCCTCAAGTTCACTAATGAGCCACCCCAAGGTGTACGCGCAGGTTTGAAAAGAACATTTGCTGGAATTAATCAAGACCTCCTGGACATCAGTAATTTGCCCATGTGGAAGCCGATGCTTTACACAGTAGCCTTTTTACACTCCACTGTGCAGGTAACGTCGGAAAGCGGTTTGCACGTCTAGGGGGATGGGTGATGCTGTGACGTGGCCTCACTGCAGAGGGTTTGGGGGGAGGCCCTGCTTCCTCTTCCCTCATAGCGCCCTCCCTGCCGGGCACATGTACACTAGTTTGCGTATTTCATGCCCCCACTCCTGCCCCTGCCCTGGCCACTGGAATGTCAACTTCTCCAGGGCCAAGCTTGTCTGTCTGTAACTGCCTGGGCCTCCCACTGCCACAGCAGCAGCCAGGACAATGCCAGAGCTCGATAAATATTTGCAGGATGAGCAAACGGATTACGTACATGTTTTGGAAAGTGCCTGTGCTGGCCAGGAGTTTTATGTGCACCATCTTATGTAATACTAACAACCACATTTCAAGGTAGGATTATCATCATCTCAAAGATGAGGAAATTGAGACTCAAAAAGGTTAAGTACACTTTCCGTGTGGTAGCTCTGCAGCTGCCTGGCTCTGATTTATATAGGTTTTTGACCCTTTTTATTGTACGGTAGTAAAATTGGCGGTGGCTTTGGAGGAGGAGAAGTGCCGGCGACTAACTAGCTGTCTTTCTAAGGCTGGTTGCCATTTGCTTTTATGGTCTAAGCACTTCTGTAGTAATTTAATACCTTTATGGTTGCGAAGCATAAAAATTTGTGTTATTGTTTTGTTTTGCATTTGCAAGCTGTGTGATTTCAATGTACTTGATCCACTCTTGATCTCACAGAGAATTTGAAGGTGCTCCTTTAACCCCTTCCTGCATTTCTCCCCTCCCTAGAGCCAGGGTAAAGGACAAAATGAGTCAGTAGCAGGTCCCCAGAGTTGTGCTTTGAGCTGTTCACAATGGTGTGCACAGCTTCGCCTCACTCTCTGCGCCCTGCCCAAGGACAGGGCAGCTGGGCGCTTTTCCCAGAAGACACTGGGTGTATTCACTCCTGGCTCTTCATCCTTCCCACTTTGCCAGATTCCACGCTGACCAACAGGGAGGCTGCGGGATTTGTCTGCCTCCCAACCCAGAGAGACTTCAAATCAAATTAAATACTTCGTGGGTGGTTCTTTTTACTAAGTTCCATTGTGGCCTTTGGATTGTAAATTACAGCTTTCAAGTCACGGAAGCCTATTTCATACATTCTTATCTAGGAAGTGTTGGTTTTGCTAGCCCTTATTGTGCTCTAATACAAATATTGTTTTAACTCTGTTATTTAATTCCCAATTCATGAATAATGGTTTTTATGATTCAGTTCCTAGTAGTGATGATTCAACTCTTCCACTGTGCTTATCATGGAGATGATTGGGGTATTTTCCATATGGTTAATGCAGTGCCCTGTGTTTTTAGTGGCCATTATCTAAGTGCTGAACAGGAGAAGAAGAACAGCACTGTGGTCCAATTATGAGGCTAAAGTGTGCTTGTGCATAACACGATGTATTTGGGTTAAAACAGAGAAAAAATATTTCCTCTGCTAGGGCCATGAAGCTAATAATAGCTGTCCATGAAAAAAAAAAGTTGGCTATCTCTTAAAATCAAATAGTAGTGTGCCAGAAATAGCATTTCAGTGAGAGTCCGGACTTAGTACACACTGTGAAGTCAGTTATCTGGGTGAGCTTGATCAGGTTATGCCTCTCTCAGGGCCTCTGTGCAGTGAGAGGCTGAAGTGGGTGATCTTTCAAGATTGTTCTCATTTCCACGATCCTGTCATCCTGCTCTCTGACAATACAATGCAGCAAGTGTAGGTAATTTAAGCATAGTTTCCTTTCTTCGTTTTTCACTAATTTCAGAAATGTTTACTGTGATATTTCAGAAATCTCATGGAAATTTCAGCAATAGCACAGAGTTGTTTACTGTGCTAGTGCCTAAATCCTTTTTTCATTTTTGAGCTTGGTTAGGATAAAGCCAGCCTGATAGAAAAGTCCGGAATTCTTCAGGGACTGCTTTCCTGGGCCAGCAGCATTGGCATTACTGGCGAGTTGGTGAGAAATGAACCCCAGGTCCCACCCCAGGCAAGCTGAGTCAGATCCTCATTGTAATGAGATGCCCGAGTGATTTGTGTGCAAATAAAAGTCTGAGATGTGGCTATTATAGGAAGGAACACTGTGAATTAGAGAGTGGCTTAGGTTTCTTTCATCTCTGTAGTATTGAACATAAGAACCCCAAACCTAACTTGTTAATTGAATCATTGAGTCCTCCACATTAACACAGGTATCCCTTCCTGCACCTCCTACAGAAGGTCAGAACAGCATTGTCTGAGTTTTTGCCTGTTTGGTGGTCAATGCAGTGCTCTTTGAGTGATGTGTTAGACTAAGCAAATGTCTTAATCAATGATTGTCAGCCACTGTTTGGGCAACAGACCAGGCCTCTTCAGTCAGAACCCCTGGGAGGAGCAGAGGAAGGAGGTTTTTTTTAACTTTCAAGTGATTCTGATATGCAGTGAGAATTGAGAATGATGGCCTAACAGCCACCTTGAGGGGGGAGGAGTCTTCAGCCATTTGACCTTCATTTCCTGCTTTGGGATTTTTCTCCCCATCCCTTAGTTGTCACATTGAACCTCACATTTCTGACTTTTCTGACAGCTAACAGCTTTTACATCACTCTGAGGTTTTGTTTGTTTGCTAGTTATTGATCAGGATCTCGAGGGCCTGCTACGGCAGGTGCAGACTTGGAAATTTGATCAAAGCCCTTAAAAATAATTTAACTATTCAGTAAAAATGGCTGTATCTATAGGGCCCAGGGAATCCCACCGTCGGTACTTCTTCATTAAGAAAAGTCTTTACTTTCCTGTATTTTGTTTTCTTCCTCAACTTTGAGTCTTAACAAACATTCCTTTCAAATTTAATAGTGTATGTAAAGTACTTACTGTGTTTGGAGAGGCAGGATTTAAAAAATTCTCAGTTTAAATGTCTTCCAATAATTATGATAATATAATACAGGTTTATCTTTCACACTCTGCCCTAGTGTTTCCTGGTGGTTCTATTTTTGCTTATTGTTTTTACCCATTAAATTTCCCTTTATATGGTCTAGAGTGGAATTTGTTTTTCATTTCATATTACCTGCAGTTATTGGAGTTAGTTACCGCCAGTTGTCTTGCTTTGAAGATTTGCAAGTGAAGAGATTCTGCGTGGGCTATGGGAATTGCCGAGGTAGTTCATGAAGCACAAAATTGGACATAGCTTTGACATCATTAAAATGATGACTCCATTGATCAACTTTTCATTAGTGTTCTAAGGAGTTTTTCATATTTCCAAGTTTTCTATATTTCACTAGCAGTTCTGGGATTTATACATTCTTTGAAATAAAAAGAAAGCTATTCGTATCGGTCAAATTACGTAAGGAGTAGACTGCTTTTCCTAACATCATCACTGTCCAGCTTCACAATATATAATTCCCTTCTGTTGAGTGAAGTTTTAACATTCAAATGTGTCTGTGTTCCATGCCCGAGCACCTGGTGCTGCCCACCAGAGCTGGCCGTCTCCTGCCACGGACCCTTCCACCTGCAGCTTCCTGCTCCATGAATCACAAGCTTTGTATTCCTCTCTGGCTCATGGCCTTTGCCAAGCCTGGAAGACTTTTCTCTCCTCTTTTTAAAGGCCAGCTTCAGTGTCATTCTTCCTAGAGAGCGCTAATGAAACATCTTTAGGTTTATTGCCTGTTACATTTCGACAGTTAAATTATATTCACCCTCACATTGTCCTCTCCTTGGGGTGAAGTCTTATTTTCCCAACTTCTTAAAAGTACATCTCTTTCAGCATTTTCCTACTGTACTACATAGGACTCATCCCCTGGTTTCAGAAATACTAATTGGACTGAAACAATTCAATATTCTGAGTAAGTCTAGCAAGACCTTTTGCTTTTGAGCTTCTAAATGAATCCGTAGGTTCCAGTGATTTCAGTCTATCTTGATAGTATTCCAAGGCAATAAAAAATAGCAGGAAGGTGAAATCACTTCTTTGGTAAAAGAAAAGATACCCTCCAAGATTTCATCTTTTTCAAGATGAGCTGATCAGTTTATGATGTTAGTGAACCAACTTAAAAAGTAAATGCTTTAAATGAAAATTGGTAGTAAGAAAAATGTGAAGCAAATCTCAAGCGTTGGGGCAATTTTCAGAGCTCACATTTTAAAGAGCAACTAAATTGCAGTTGCTCAGTGCAAATAAATGGGAGTGTTCCCATAGAGCCAATTTTTAAGCAGCTTCAGTAATGGAAAAGAATTTTTCATTCAATCTTCTGTCTAATTGAACATTAAGTTTTAATAATTAGGTAAAACTAATAGTGTAGATTTTGATTCTCTTTCCGCCAAATGGAAAAACATTCATATTTCACTAATAAGTATTAGTATTCTTCAAAGTCCTCAAGATGGAAGAAATTCCAGGGACTAAAGTGTTAGCTATGTGTATTTTCACGTTAATATCCCAGGGACTCTCTTAACCTGCTTTTGCTCCTGGAATAACCTGGAAGAGGCTCACCTTGATGTTTCTGAGCTCCGCTCCAGAAATTCAGAATGCTGGATCAGCCTTGAAACGGACTTCCTAGAGGGTGAGGGGACGTTTCCTCTCCTCCTGACGTTGTTGTTCCAGAGGGAAATAACTGACCCATGTTTGTCAGGCAACAGTGACTCTTTTCTCAAGGTGCCAGTGCACAAGGGGAGACAAAGTTAGAAGACATGTTTTTTACTGTCAAGCCTCAAAATCTAGTTATAGGATCAAATATTTCAACATGAAACAACTAAAAAGACGAACAAGGCAACAAGGATGCTGGGTCCAGGAGGCAGAAAGCATCTGGAGACGCAAATGACTTGTAAGAACCATTCCTGCACCTGGGACCACTTGGTCGCTCCTTCATCAAGGTTGTGCCCCCTGTTTGGTGGGAGATGGCACTTCACAGCTCCTGAGTTTCCAGATTTTCCTAGTGTGCCTATAAACTCCAGATAGCAATTCTGAACCCTCAGTCCAAATTCCTGGGAGAAGGGATCTGGCCAGCTCTTTCTGGGCTGATGGTCCACCCTTTATCACCTTATCTAAGGGACGTGACATGAGTCATGTGAAAATCTCTAATGCCAGACAACCTACCCTAAAAAAAGCTCAGGTCTAGAAATAATGGTAATACTTTACGTTTTTAAGAGTTCTTTTTTTTTTTTTTTTTTGCCCTTGGTCTGATCTCCTAGAGACCCAGAGTCTGATCTCCTCTGGACCCAAATTAATGTTAATGGTTTATTTAATACTTTAAAAGCATGGCCTGAAAATGAGTAATTAAAAGCTTTGCACTTTCTGAATTTCTTCTCTGACTTGTCCATGAACTTGTCCAAGTCAAAATTTATTTAGATTACTTTACATGGTAGGATTATTCCAGATCCGAAACCTGGAACAGCTTTGGTAAGAAGGACTGAAATGGCTTGTGAAAACAGCAGTGCCTGCATACATGGATGCGTGTGTGCGTGTGTGTGTGTGTGTGTGTGTGTGTGTGTGTTGGATTGGGGAGGACAGAAAAGAGAAAGAAATGGTGGTATATATTTAGAGTTAGAGAAGCAGAATTAAACATTGTGACACCTGTGTAGGAATTCTACTCTCCATATGGTCCTCACCTCAGGTGCCAAGGGGCTGAGGAGCTAGTCCTAATAAATGCCTGGACCCTCCTTCCTTAGAGGCTGGTCATGTGTGAAGATCAGGAAAGCTGCTGGCATGACAACATCAGCCTCTTCTCTGTGGTTTTCTGGGTAGTCAGTGCCTGGAGATACGAGTTCTAACACTTACATACCTTTAACACAATCTGCAGAATAGCAAAGCCATTGAACTATTTGCTCTGAGTCCAGTTTGATTATTTACTGGTAATATGGCACTGATAAACACTCACTATTTCATGGGAGTCTGGTAGACCCTATTCAATTAAACAGAAGCAAATGAGAGTTGTGTGACAGTTTTAAGACAGATATGTCCATGTGTACAGCAGAAATTCTTGATTTTCAGAATCTGAAATGGCACAAAGTGAAGCTAGCAGGGAGTCTAAATGCTCTTGTGTGGTCAAGTTATCCACTTGAGAAATCCAGACCCTTACAACTGACGTCCCCAACTTTCAAGAGTCTCATTTAGATTAGCAATTCAGCAGACTTTTATTGAGCCCTCACTGTATTTTCTGAATTGTCAGTAGACACCTAGACTTTTTCTTTTAAACCAAAGAACTCAAACTTGGTAAATATTTGAAGGTTCATTTTTATAAACCATTTGGTTGTAGAGCCGTGAAGTACACTTTCTAATGGTTAACACACTTCTGTGCTGCGTAACAGTGTTCTGACAGTGACGGACTGTGTAGAAGGTGGACGTCCCAACCCTTATTTGTACTGTACTTTTCCATGTTTAGATACACAGATACTCAGAATTTCCTGCAATATTCAGTACAGTGGCATACCATAAAGGTTTGTAGGCTAGGATAAGCCTTCATATAACCTAGGTGTGCAGTAGGCTGTCTTATCTAGGTTTGTGTAAGTACACTCTATGATGTTTGCACGACAACAAAATCAATTAATGACACATTTTTAGAATGTAACTCCATCATTAAGTGATATCCAAAATTGTATATACTATTCTATATATATGTAGCATATAGAGTATATAACTTTCATTTTGTTCATAATAAAAACAGAATCAGCTACGTGTGATTCTAAAAACCTACTCACTGCTTGCTTTTCTTTGCTGTTTTTAAGGAGCGACGAAAATTTGGTCCCTTAGGATGGAACATTCCCTATGAATTCAATTCTGCTGACTTTTCAGCCAGTGTTCAGTTTATTCAGAATCACCTTGATGAATGTGATATTAAAAAAGTGAGTGAAATTGTTTCCTTTTCCCATTTTTATTGCTCTCCTTAAATCAGAGTTCTACTAGTCATTTTTAGTTGGTGATACACATTGAACTTGCTGAGGTGCCGTCAGCCCCTTCACTTTAATCTAGTATTTACAGGTCTGGCCTCCCACTCCCACCGACACTCAACATACAATAGAAGCTGACTGTCAGGGTGGAACTCAGTGTGTTACAAAATAGCACAGCCTTCCTCATGCACCCTCAAGTGCACTTCAAGGAGCAGGTATGTCTCCAGGCAAGCTCTTCCTCTCTCATCTTACGCCTGCCTCCTCAGAAGTGGCAAGATCTCTGCCAGCCCATGTGAAAGTTCTATTTTCCCCTAAGTCCCTTCTTAACTAACTGTTAGGCTTATGCACATAAATAGCAATAATCTCTAATCATCATTTTCAAAGTGTTCCTGTAGGCTGGGCCTCATTATTATCGTCAGGACTCTGTATGGTGGATAAAGAAGGCATTACTATTGTCCCCATTTTATTGATGAGCTAACAGGCAGGAGAGACTAAGAGCCTTTTCAGATTGTCCTCTCACTTTTATAAAGGGCTGGAGGTTTGGTTTTCCTACAGTCTTGGGGAAGTTAATGTGCCTCAGAGCCTGTTTCCTCATCTAGAAAATGGCCATGGTTTATGTGAGGAATGAGCAAGTTAGTATTTGTGAAAGTGCAGCATACGGTACATTAGAGGGGCTCAATAAATACCACCTTCTACTGTCTATCCCTCTCTTCCTCCCCAGGATGATGGGCAGCTGTGATGAATGTTTACTCTAGAACTAAACTGTCAGTTTTCCTTCAAAGGACAGAGGGTTATTAAATTAAGAATATGAATGGGCGCTGTGTCTCATGCCTGTGATCCCAGGTACTCAGCAGGCTGAGGCAGGAGAATATCTTGAGCCCAGAAGGTCAAGACTGCAGTGAGCTAAGATCGTGCCACTGTACTCCAGCCTGGGCGACAGAGTTAGACTCCCATCTCTTTAAAAAAAATTAAGGGCATGGCAGTTTAACAAAAAATTACATTGCGTGGGTTCTTGTCATCTTGGTAAATACAAATAATAGTTACCTTGAATTAGGAGATTTGAAAAGCAATCAAGCTGAAAAATAAAATTTTAACAACAACAAAAAAGTCAAGCACCCTCACTTCTCCTACCCCAAATGTAGTGAGAGTTTTTTTTAAATTAAAACTATTAATAGCTATAAAATATTGCTAGTATAAGAATACTGTAGAAATTAATACTTTGCTGTGGTTTTAGCACAGAGAGGGATGGCAGAGGATTGCAATGTCTACAGATAAATAATTTTCAGTTGTTCTCATACTCATTCCAGAAAATATGTTACTAAGAGGCATATTAAAGTGTTGGCTACTTGATTTTTCTCCTTTCTTCACTAAGCACTACTTTTCCCCTCTGTAACACCTTGGCATTACTATAATGAGCATTGTAGGTAATTATATCCACAGAGTGAAAAATAGTCTTTTTCCCCCATTTTTAATAATCTATAGGCAGTATATCTCCCAGTATTTAGTACTGTAGATTTTTCTGTGGTGAACAAACTACAGCAGTTTCAGCCGTGTAATAGCAAAAGTTATTAATACGAGATAATGAATAATTTTAAATTCGGCCTAACAAGTGTTTTCCTTTCCAGACCTTTCCTCTAGGGAAAGACCTGGAACGTTTGTACTTGTTTGTTTGGATTATCAATGAATTATACTTTTTTACTTTTAATAAAGGGCGTATCGTGGAGTACGGTTCGGTACATGATTGGAGAAGTGCAATATGGAGGCAGAGTGACAGACGACTTTGATAAACGTCTACTCAATTGCTTTGCTAGGGTAAGTCAATCTAGAAAAAATTAAACATGGAGACACATTTCATTGAGTTTTCCAGTATTTTTTTTGTTTGTGATAGGTATGCCAAACTTGAGGGAAAGTACAAAGCAGAACTACAAAGCATTAGCAAGAAATACACAAGCACACACAGCAGCAACTAGCAATTTACTAGTGTCCAGAGCAGATGGGTGGTCAGTTCTCAATCATCTATGGCTTTCCCCCTGTACAGATGAACTGATCATGCTGGGGTCTCTCCCTACCACCTCCCCTCCATGTTCCATATGCCCCTGCACCCCACTTTTGAGGAGAACACTGGACATCATTTCTTTGCCTCCTTCTCTGAATTTACATTCTCTGAATGTAAATCTCATGGTGATTTCAAGTCCCAAAATAAATGATCGAGGAATTAATCATAATTGGAGTTTCTCATCTCTTCCATTGGACTGGACAGTTGAAAATTGATGAAGTGTTCACCTTTTCTCCATGTCAAATAAAATCTACCCCTTACTAATAAACATTTTCTAGAGAAAATTATTTCTTAGCAATTAAGGTTTTCACATCAAGGGTAAATACTATAAATAATACCTAACAGACTCACACTCTTCTTAGAATTTTTTTTTACATATTAGAGAAGCAATATGCATCTCCTAGGTAGAAAAAATATTAGATGTAAGTGTTTTATGGCTATTGAAATCTTTATATTAATTAAGACCTATATTGGTCATCCTCTGCTTTACTGATTTTTTCCCCTTAACACATTTAAAGCCTTGACAACAAAGCATAAGCTTTGGGGGTATTTTGGTAGGGTTGGGGTTAACCAACAAACTGATTTTCTTTAGCCCTTGCATATTTTTGCAAGTTTTTCTTAAAGCCGTATGTGGAGAAAGGTGGGAAATAATAAGTGTTGGTGAGGATGTGTAGAGGTGGGAGGGAGCCCTGCTGCTGGCAAGTCACACTGATACAGACCTCTCCTGAAATGGAGAAGATTACAGGGGTACACATGTTTTGGTTACATAATTTGCTTTTATACATTTCAGGTCAAAGTTATAAGTGTGCCCTGCAACCAGAATGTGTGCATTGTACCCATTAGGTGTGAACCCATCTACTTAATATCTGTTTTTGTTTTTTGTTTTTTTTTTTTTTTGAGAGAGAGAGAGACTCACTCTGTTGCCCATGCTAGAATGCCATGGCATCAGCCTAGCTTACAGCAACCTCAAACTCCTAGGCTCAGGCAATCCTCCTGCCTCAGCCTCCCAAAGAGCTGAGGCTATAGGCACCTGCCACAATGCCCAGTTAATTTTTCTATTTTTAGTAGAGTCAGGGTGGTCTCAAACTCCTGAGCTCAAGTGATCCTCCTGCCTCAGCCTCCCAGAGTGCTAAGATAACAGGCAGCCGGCCTGATTTCTGTTGAGTTTTATTTCCATGTGTGCATAGCAGTGTTGATCTAGTAGTTGTAATTTAGTGTTGAGTACATGTGGTGTTTTTTACATTCTTGAGATATTTCACTTAGAAGAATGTTCTTCAGTTGCATCAGGTTGTTACAAAATATCTAGATCACCATTTTTTATGGCTGAGTAGTACTCCATGATATACCTGTACCATATTTTATTAATCTACTCATGTACTGAGGGGCATTTGGGTTCCATTGTTGTACTTGACCATTTGAAATTATGAATTGTGTTGCTATAAACATTCAAGTACCAGTGTCTTTGTTATAAAATATCTTTTTCACCTTCGGGTAAATATCTAGGAGTGGATAGCTGGACCAAAAGATAGCTGTACTTTTAGTTCTTTGAGGTATCTCTATACTATTTTCCAT
This sequence comes from Otolemur garnettii, assembly GCF_000181295.1. NCBI lineage: Eukaryota > Metazoa > Chordata > Mammalia > Primates > Galagidae > Otolemur > Otolemur garnettii. The sequence continues at coordinate 9,737,568 of NW_003852426.1, forward strand.
AAAGGATGTACTAGTTTGCAGTCCCACTGACAGTGTATAAGTGTGTACCAGTGTTCCTTTCTCTCCTTATCCACACCAGCACTTGTTGTTTGGGGACTTTTTGATGAAAGCCATCCTCACTGGAGTTAGGTGATATCTCATTGTGGTTTTGATTTGCATTTCCCTGGTGATTAGAGATGTTGAGCATTTTTCATGTGACTTTTGGCCATTAGACCATCTTCATTTGAAAAATCTCTGTTTAAGTCTTCTGCCTACCTTCCAATAGGGTTATTTGATTTCTCCTTGCTGATTTGCTTGAGTCTCCCGTAGATTCTGGTTCTCATCCCTTTATCAGATGTACAGCATACAAATATTGTCTCCCACTCTGTAGGCTGTCTGTTTACTCTATTGATTGTGTCCTTGGCTGTGCAGAAACCCCTTAATTTGATCAGGTCCCAATTTGTTTATTCTTGTTGTTGCTGTGATTGCTTTTGGGATCCTTGTCATAAATTCTCCCCTAGGCCAATATTTATAAGAGTTTTTCCACCATTCCCTTCTAGAATTCTTACAGTTTCCTGCCTTAGATTTAAGTCATGCTAGAATGCCATGGCATCAGCCCAGCTTACAGCACCTTCAAACTCCTAGGCTCAAGTGATCCTTAATCCATATGGAGTTAATTTTTGTGAGTAGCGGAAGGTGTGGATTCTGGTTCAGTCTTCTATCATACATGTAGCTTTTACAAATACATGTCATCTGGCAACATAGAATTCAATGGGGTCGTTTGTTACCTGCATTCTGAAGACCCATGGTCTCCCTAGGGCATTTTTGTACAATTTAAGGCATCCATGTTACTAAAATTCTAATCTTTCTAAATACTGACCATGCTTGCAGCACTGCTCTCTTTAATAACTTTCAACTGTTCCCCACTTCTTCTTCTTCTTCTTTTTTTTTTTGGCTGGGGCTAGGTTTGAACCTGAGACCTCCAGCATATGGAGCCAGCACCCTACCCTTTTGAGCCACAGGCGCTACCCTGTTCCCCACTTCTTAAATGAAGCATCACTCCTCATCTGACATCAACAAGCCACCTGTATATGACCTCACCTCACCTTACCTTTCCTGCCCTGTCTCTTCTAACCACATTGTCTTACCCTAGACTTCATTATTCCTCCAACTGCCTCCCATTTTTGCATCAGTTATTCTCGTCATTGCTCACATGGCCTCCCCGGTCCCAAGTTCTCCTGTCAAAACTCTCCCCTTCAAGACTTTATCTCCTTTATAAAGCCTCCTCTGCCATCTACCTGGCGATTCTTTCTTCCTGCTTTAAGCCTTCTTAGTACTTTGCTTACTTTTATTTCCTCTGGCTCTTACCTTAGTGCACTTTGTATTATGGTCATTAGGTAATTGGCTTATCCCTCTATTGGGTCACAAGCTCCTTGAAGGAAAGGACTGTGTGTTTCTCATCTTTGCATTCTGTTCTGTTTCAAAGCTCAGTGCCTGATGCACAGGAGATGAATAGGCTAACACTGAGAGAGAACTGGGACATAGGGTATCTCAGAGCAATCGCTGGACCTAAAAAGGGCTGGAAAAAAGATACAGGGGAAGATAGTAGAGAAAGTGTGCCAGCCAGTGTCTGGCACAATCCCTGCTCTTTCACAGCGAGTCCTCTGAGTGATCCAGACAGACATTGTGCCTGTATTTCTGCTCCTCCTGCCCTCTCATCATTTCCCTCCCGACTAGGAAAATGGCTCCATTAGACCCAAGGCATTGCCTCAAAGCTGGCTCATAGGCATTCAGCATCCGTTTTTGCCTCTTCAGAATAAGTCTATTCACACCAAGCATATATTTGTTCTCTCTCTGTTTTGTTACAGATAATCAATTCATATGGAATGAGAAAAGGATGTCTAAAGGCAAATAGCAAGGCTGTTGGATATGTTTGCTTCTTGTGGACAGGGACATAACTTAATTAGCAAAGGAAGCTCTCCAGCTTGGGGTGGGAGGGGATGCGTTTGTGAGAAGTCTCCCTGGCCTTGTGCTGGTGCTCAGTGGTGTGTGAGCAAAACTGCCCAAGCACAGCTCCCTGGTGTCACTGTGTGGGGAAGAGTGAGGCAATGGAAATGTCCAGGTGTGCCCTTAGGGGTAGGTACGTCTGCATCAATTTAACAGGATCTTCCCACTCCTCTTCTGCGGTGGAACGGAGGATCGCTAAATTATTCCAGTGCAGGATGGGCTTGCAAAGATGCTCACCCCTCTTCACTCGTAGCAAATACCTTCTTTGGTGTTAGAGGCCAGGCCTCATTTTTTTTTTTTTTTTGTTCTGGTTTCTCTCTTTTCTTCATAGATATGATTATTCTATCAGTGGTGCTCTCAAAATCAACATAAAAACTCTCTCAAAATAGGAAGAAGATGACCCCTCTTCTATTATAGTGGTGGTTCTCTTTTTTTCTTTTATTTATTTATTTATTTATTCCAGATAGAGCCTTGCTCTGATACCAGGCTGGAACTCAGTGTTGTGATCATGGGTCGTTGTAACCACAAACTCCTGAGCTCAAGCTCTTGCCTCAGCCTCTTGTATGGCTGGGACTACAGGTGCAAGTTACTATGCCTGGCTATTTTTTTTTTTTTTTATTTTTGTGAAGATGGAGTCTTGATATGTTCCCCCAGCTGGTCGTGAACTCCTGGGCTTAAGCTATCCTCCCACTGCAGCCTCCCAAAGTGCTGGGATTATAGGCGTAAGCCACCGTGCGGGGCGTGTAGAGGTCATTCTCACTTAGATGCTCATTAATTTTACTTCTCTTATTTTCTCACCCATACAGGTCTGGTTCAGCGAGAAGATGTTTGAACCAACATTCTGCTTTTATACTGGATATAAAATCCCTGTGTGTAAAACTTTGGACCAGTATTTTGAATACATCCAGTCTTTGCCATCCCTGGATAACCCCGAAGTCTTTGGACTGCACCCTAATGCTGATATCACGTAAGTTCTTGGCCTTTTTGAATTTGAAAGAGTCATGCGTAATTCAGCCTGGCAATGACTGTGCATTTCATTTTCTCTCTTAATCTCTCTCCTTCCCCCGCCCCCTTTTTTATTTTACTGTGAAAAATAGCATTGCTTCCTGCCTCCCAATTACAACTCTTGTCATATCTTAGCCTGCTCTCCTCTCACTAAATCCTGACACTCTGGTGTTTATGACAACGGTAGGCTCTAATTTATGCATTGATTATTGCTCCTCTGTTGTGTCAGAAAGCCAGTTGGTGTTAGTGGTGCCGATTGCTCTGTTGACAGGAGCTTGGGCTCTTGGCTCCTCATCTCTTTCTTCAACATTTCATTTAAAATGTGATGTTTGGGGCGGCGCCTGTGGCTCAAGGAGTAGGGTGTCAGTCCCCTATACTAGAGAGGGTGGGTTCAAACCTGGCCCCGCCCCAAAACTGCAACAATAACAACAATAACAACAAAAATGTGATGTTCGTCATTGGGACCTAAAGGGGCCAGACGAGCCCAGATAGGAGCACGGAGAACTGATTCCTGCCCAATCCTCTCTTTTATGGCCCCTTCCCTTACTTGCTCCCCTATGTCCCTCTGTCATGAACTGCCCTTGGTGGGCACAGTGCAATAAGCCACGAGCAAGAAACATAGATGCAGAGCCCAGGAGCAGAGAGTGGCCAGTCTCAGCTCAGCATGAGGTCCCCACACCTATTGTCAAGGTCAGAGCCATGAGTGAAGAGGGTAGGAAATGCTTCCCAGTCCTGTGGACGGCACCTGTGGCTCAGTGGGTAGGGTGCCAGCCCCATATACTGAGGGTGGCGGGTTCAAACCTGGCCCCAGCCAAACTGCAACAACAACAACAAAAATAGCCAGGCATTGTGGTGGGTGCTTGCAGTCCCAGCTACTTGGGAGGCTGAGGCAAGAGAATTGCCTAAACCCAGGAGTTGGAGGTTGCTGTGACCTGCGACACCACAGTGCTCTACCGAGGGTGATAAAGTAAGACTCTGTCTCTTAAAAAAAAAAAAAAGAAAAAAAGAAATGCTTCCCAGTCCCAACCCCCTTCTCTGACCCACCCTTCAGATGAGGTCTCTTTTCTGCCTAAAAATCAGACCACCCAGCTCTACAGGGAGGGTTTGAGAAGCCCCAGCTGAGATGCCCCTCTGGAGGGGCATTGCTTCGAGGCCCATCGATGAAAGCCACCAGGTTTATGTCAAGGAGCATGGTTTCAGGAAATGAAAGAACCAAGATTCCCTGGCACATGCTAAGCTGTCATGGCTGAGCAGTGTGGTGTGTCACTCTCCCAAGTCCTGACCTGCTATTATGAATTTAATAACTCTCTGTAATGAGGCTTGGATGTTTTCTGCCTCTGGTTCTCTGGTCTTGCCAGGTGTCCCAGTTTTCTGCCAATTCCATCGTCTTTCCCCCTTGGAACACCCATCTTGCCCCCTGTGAGAGGCATGCCCTTTTGATGACCTCTTTATACCCACATGGCTTCAACCTTCCCCCTCTCCTCTAACCTCAACCATACTGCTTTTCATCTTCAAAGATGTGGACATGACCAAAGCACCTGTGAATGCAAATACTCCTTTTGGACCCCATGATGGAACCACTTTGGTGGGAGCTCCAGTTGTTATTAAGGAGGGTGTCATAAATTAGTAGCAAAGAAAGAAAAAGGATTCCTCACAGATCAGTTTGGTAATCAACTTAACCACTGTATGAATGAGAGAACACAGTGAAGTAGTTTTGCTTTAGCTAAGTCTTTAAAAATGGGAGTCAGACCACACCACCTCTCTACTGAGAACCCTCCTAAGGCTCCTGTCTCACTTTGAGTCAAGGTCAAACACTGACAGTGACCTACATACAGCAGTGCTGCCTGCCCCTCACCTCCACCTTCACTCTCATGCCTGCCCAGCCCCAGCTCTCCCTAGCCTCTGTTTCAGACTATAGTCACCTTCGAAGCACTCCTCTTCACCATCTAGTGATGGTAGTGATATGTAACAATGAGGTATATAGCACTTTTTCTAGGATGAGTTCATGACCTTAATTGTCAAACTCATAGTCTGTTTTAATTATTTACTTGTTATCGTTTATCAGCTGCCACTAAAAAGTAAGTTCCATTACGTCTAAAATGCCTGTTCACTGTCATGTCCCCAGTGCTACAGCAGTGCCTGCTGCTCATGAAATACTTGTTGACCGAGTCAGTGATACTAAGTTCTTCTAAATCGTGAAGAATCTGATCTGAGGCTGATCTATAGAAAGATCTCATGTGTTGACAGGAGTGGGCAAACAAACAACCCATGAGTATTAATGTTGCTTGTAAATTTGTAATTGAAAGTGTTCCCAAATGTGGAGCCTGAGGAGTCATGAGAGCTGGTTCCTAGAGAATCCAGTCCTGCCAGGTTCTACAGGATTCTACAAAAGAGTATGTAAAACCAAACTGAAATCTCTCCCCCGACTCAGAGTGGTGGCGTGTCTGTGCCTTCATTACTACCGTAGGCTGTTTCAGCCACCAGCTATCAAGAAAGAAGAATCAGGGCTAAAAAAAGTACAACTAAAATGGTAAATTGAATTGGACACAATGATAAAGACAAACTATTTTTTCCTTGGCTTTTTATTTTGAGCTATCACAGACCTTTGGAAAAGTTGCAAGTACAGTGACCATATACCCTCCACTTAGATCCAACGGTTGTTGACGGTTTGTTTGATTTGCTTTTTCTCTTTCTATGTCTCCGTATGTTTACATTTCTACAACTATATCTATATATAAGCACCTCTACCTCTGTGTGTGCGCATGTCTCAGCAGACAGAACTAGGAAGTAGGTACTTTTTAAAAAAACATCATGAGCATGTTATACACACAACTCTAATTCCAATTGTGTATCTCAGGGTTCCTCCCTGTCTCCCTCTATTCCATGTGGATATCTCCTTTCTTCTACACTGAAAACTCTGGTTTCAAGAAACTTCCATATATTTATTCATTTGCTTGCAATTAATACGCCAATACCACTACTGGCAACAAACCTACTAAGCAGAGGTCAAGAGTTCTTTGCAGTTCTTTTTGGCCTTAGAATATGTTCTGCTGAGGTGTGCAGAGTACTGTACTCAAGGGTTGCATAACTGTTTTGTTCTGTGTGATTGTGCTATTAATTAATGTAGGGTTGTGTTCCTTTGTTTCTGTTTGTATCACATTTTAGTTTCCTCCCCCATCTTTGTTATTATTTTGAGTATGTAAAACACAGACCTGGTTCAGAAGCAACAACTAGATAGTAAGTTGTTCATAGAGCAGCCTCACACCCTTCTAACCCATTCCCCGCTTCCTTTGTGGGTAACCACTGTTCTGGTTTATCTTTCCCGTATTTCCCTTTGCATGCATATGTAATGTTCACAAATTCATATTACCCTTTCTTTCCTATACAAGTTGCCATACTCTATGGATTAGTTTGCCTCCTGCTTTTTTCTTTTTTTTTTTTTTTTTTT
>NW_003852426.1:9744400-9756525 GCF_000181295.1 Otolemur garnettii
CACAACGCCCAGCTATTTTTTTTTTGGTTGCAGCCATTGTTGTTGTTTGGCGGGCCCTGGCTGGATTTGAACCCGCCACTTTAGGTGTATGTGGCTGGCGCCTTAACCACTTGAGCCACAGGCACCAAGCCGCCTCCTGCTTTTTTCACTGAACAGTGTATCCTGTAAATCACCACATGTCAGTTCATGGATATCTTCCTGGATATTTTTTATTGCCGCATACTACTCCACGATCTATTTGTGTCATAGTTTATTCAACCATTGTCCCAGGGATGGGCATTTAGGTTGTTGACAATATTTTACTATCTCAGATAATTCCTCAATTGATAACCTGATGCTTGTTGTCTTTCATATTATTAGAGATATATTTTTAGGGTAAATGGTTATTGATGGGATTGCTAGACCAAGGTTTAGTGACTGTTGTCAGATTCCTTTACATAGGATTGGACTGTTTTACACTCTTACTTACAATATATGAGAGTGACATTTCTTCAGAATCTCATCAATAGAATATTGGTGAAGCAGTTGAGTTTTCACCAGTATGACAGTGAGAAATGGCATGTCTGCATAGTTTTAATTTCTTCTCTTGTATTTTGAGTAAAATTGAGTAAATATCCATATTACTTAAGGGCTATTTATGTGTAGTTTGCCCATTTTTTCCAATAAAGTTTTTACTCTTTTTCTTTGATTTTATTTATATATTAGAGATATCAGTTCTTTATTAGATGCATTGCAAATCCTTTTATCTCAGTCTGCCATTTGATTCAACTTTGCTTATGATTTTCTTTCTATCGGTCAGGTAGAAATGCTGCTGCTGCTGTTGTTTTGTTTTATTTTACTTTTGTTTTTATATAGTCAAATTTATAAATTCTTTGTGATACTGTGTTATTAAATCTGGATTTTTAGTATTAGTAAGAAAGCCTTTTCCCACATCAGGTTATAAAGGAATAATCTATATTTTCTTCTAGTACTTTTATGGCTTCATTTTTTACATTTAGTTCTTCTTTCCATTTGGAATTTATTGTGGCATAAGTATGGAAGATACTATATTTCTCCAAGTAGCAATCAGTCATCTCATTGTCAGTAATTTGAAATGCTTCCTTTAGCATACATAGAATTTCCATATGTGCATGGGTCCATTTCTTGGCTTTCTATTCTGTACCAATCTGTTTTAAATTTAAAGATGTATAGTGTGTTTTACTGTCTTGTTGGGCTAGTCTTCCCTTATTATTCTGTTTTTTCTGGGCTAGTCCCAGCTACCATTGCATTTTTATTTTTCTGTTTATCATAAATCAGTATTGAATTTTGTTGAATGCCTTTCAGCATCTATGGATATGATCATATGATTTCCCCTAAACATCTAGAAATCTGGTGAATTATATTAATGGATTTCCTAACTCAATTTATTCACATATAATATGAAATTAATACCATTTGGTCCTGAAGTACTATTCTTTTCTTAATGTGATGATGGGCTCTACTAATAGTTCATTGGGGATTTTTGCATTAGTATTCATAAATGAGATTGGTCCAGAATCTCACAAAGAGATTTGTATCTTTATCACATTAATTATTAAGTAATGCTGTATTTGCTTTATAAGAATTTGGAAGTTTTCCTCAGCTCTGGGATAATTGATATGGCACTGGATACTTGAAGATTTGGTGGAATTCTCCTATGAAACCATCTGTACCCAGTGCTTTTTGGTGGTGCTAGTTCTTTGGTATCTTTCTTGTTCTTCTGGAACCATTGCAGTCAATTTTTTGTGAGTTGTATTCTCCTGTAAAATTATTGGTTTTCTCCAGGTTTTCATATTTATTTTCACAAGGTTGTGAGTATTTAACTTGCTTAAATGTGCTGGATTCAGTACACTGCAGGAAATGAAGTTGGACTTCACTGTACTGAATGCAACTCATTCAGTAAAGTTGTTAAAGAAGGGTGGATATAAGACTAGCTCTGTAGACCTTGGTCTAAAATCTGATGACAGCTTGAGGTCCCTCTAGTTTCTTTGTGAAAGGAATGTGCTAGCTCTGTTGATATAATCTATTAGGGCAGGTCTTCTATTCAATCACTATGCTATGGTGTGTCAATACATTCCAGAGGTATGGTGTGTCAATACATTCCAAAGAAACAGGTGGGGAGAACTTAGCACTGACACTGATAAATACTCCTCCAGATCCAGGGTTCCTCTTGAATGAGTTCTCCTGCTGTCCAGCTCAGGAGGTGCCCTTCAGAGTATTGTGCAGGTAGCAGTCTGATCTACTATCTTTTATGCTGACAGACAACTTTCCTCTATTGCCCCTGTAACACCCACACTCTAAGTTATTTAAGAGTTACTTCCACCCTCTCTCCTGAGTTGAGCTCATCTCCAAAACATCAGTATGCCCAGTTCATGTTGTCTAGACCTCGTCTATGTGCCCCACAGTTGTTCATACAGTTTCCATGTGTTGTCCACTTGAATGTCTTTCAGGCAGCGCACACTTAAAAAGTTCAAGCTGAACTCTTCCTCCCCTCATCAGTGGACTCCCACACTTACAAGAAAATTCAGCTCTCTGCCATCACTGACAAGGCTTATCTCCTCAACCTTATCTAGGGCCCATAGTCATTAATATGTAGTAGACCATCTTGGAGATCCTGTGGGTAAATCCAGGTGTATTAGGATGCAGGTCTGGATTCAGATGATGACGGGATGGAGTGAAGCTTCAGGACAGGGAACTGATAGGATTCAGTGAATACAGAACAATGGCTGAGAACCTTTTGTCATTTCTATCAATTCATTGGTGCTAACTGAATGACGGTGAATAGAGAGGGCATGGCAAGCTGCCTGTCTTTCATCTTTCTCTCTTCTCAGCTTTGTGCCATCGCTGGCACACATTGCCATAAGCTAGCTTCTCCTGAGATAGGATGTCAGGATCTTACAATCTTTTACCACAGCAAGTGAAGTCAAGTAGAAAGCCCAGGGTCTCTGCCTCGAATAGAAGGTTAAGTTCACTGGAGGCGACTGGCAGGCTGGTGAGGCCCGAGGCTCTCCCACTCTGGGCCCTTCATTCTCAGCTGCACATTTGATCTGCCCTAGGGTCTTCCCTACTCCTCCTGTTCCCTTCTCCCCAGCACCTCTTGGCCCATTTCTGGTTGCTTGTCAGGCAGTGTACTGGCTCTGTTCTGCAGCTCCATGTTTGGTAATTTTCTTGGTTCCTGAGAGAGCTTTGTCTGAGGTTTGATTATTCTTTCTTCTGGGCTCTGAGATCCCTGGGGAGAGACCCTGCCCCCCCCCCCCCACCGTGCTGGTAAGTGAATGCTCCTTCTTAGAGGTCTTCACCTCGCTGTTCCTGCACCAGCCACCAGGAGGCAGTAAGTAATAACAGATGCCATTTCCCAGCTAAGACCTACCTCCCCTCTCTTCCCAACTATACATACCCTTCTCAGTGGAGGAAGAAGTAAGTTTCCAAGTTTTGTGTGAAATGAAAGACACCTCTGACATTTCTGGTCTGGGAGGTGGGATAGTGGAGGAATTAGGAACCAGAGTGCATTTGAAGGGAATTCATAGTCCTGTTGAGATGGTGCTGAGCTGGGAAAGACAGTGGGATACAGCTAAATAGGGTGAGAAATGTGAGCTAGAACCCAAGCCAGAGATTTGACTGCATGTGTGCAGTGATGCAGTGATAAACCACAGAGGGGGAGGACTCTGGGAGATACATGGGTCAGGTCGGTGTGAATGTCCCTAGCCAGAGGAATCAATTTATCTGCCCATCAACGTGGTTTAACAGCACTCTTCCATCTAGATAGGCTCAGGGCTGTAACTGGGCCACAGTGGAGGCAATCTCAGAATTTGGACTCTGAAGTCAGCATCCATAAATTCAAGAGAGGAGGGAGATTGGGGAAAGGGACCACAAGTCTCTCTCCTGTGTCCTTGGTTAAGAATGCAGAATCTTTGAAGAAGAGAGAGAAATCAAGCTGGATAAATGCTTTAAAATAAGTAGTTAAAGCATTTAAAATGCATAGTTTATTCAGATTTTATTATGTAGATATGTAAGATACCAAAGACTCTGCAAATTCAACTATCTCAATGACAAAACAGTTATTTATTTTCACTTTTTCTCATTAGTGGTTATGCATATTTTTCTACCTTTTGAAATTCATCAAATGGCTTATTATAAATTTTCTATTCATTTCCATACAGGAGAAATCAAAATATATTCCTTTTAGTATTAGCTGACATTTTTAAGATTTAGATTTTTTTAAAAAAATTTATGCTCATTGATATTTCAGGCTATTTGGATATGACAATACACTAACATCTCATTAGATAGCTAATTGTTTATTTTACAGGCAGTTCTGTTTTTCAGTTGTTTTGCATTTATATTATCTGTGACACTGATTCCCCAGAACCACCAAGCTACAAAGGCAATATGAACTTCTTGCCATATTTACTCCAAAGATATCTTCTTTAAGAAGTAACTTGGGCCCAGAGTATGGGACTTGCATTTATGTTATCAATATTAACAATGAAATATTATTGTTATTCATCTCAGAGCATTTATGGGGATTGTTCTCCTGAAAGCCCATGGGCTTTTGTAGCATACAGAGATATTTGCAAGTCTCCATTATAGCTAGGCTTTTGCCTTTCATATCTTTGCAAACATAGAATCACCATATGAAAAGAAGAAATGTATGTGATGCAACCCTGGAATACAAGGAAATGGCATTCTGTGCCTAATAAAATGTGTGGTGGGGAAATGATCTGGAAGGCTTGCCCAGCTCTTATTCAAAATGGATCAACTTTGGAGGGCTTCTTCCAAACTTCAATGCTTTGAGGACTGTTTTTCAGATCATCTCATTGAAAAAAAGTAAAATCGCCCACTATGAAAGTCATTTCTTAGGTGGGATCCCATAGCGGCAGCATCTCCATCAGCCTCTCCCTGGGGCCCTGGTGAACTTGGCCAGAGCCAGCAGAGAGCAAGGTGGCCGACGCTCCAGTGTGTGCACTGCTGGCGCCCAGCCCCTGGTGCAGAGTGTGCTTTCAAAGAGGAGCCAGGCTGGAGGGAAGCACAGAGAGCTCCTGAGGGTCTCAGATATGGGGTCTTTCCCTTCTTCCTCTTTCTTATTTTCAGTTAGAAAAGATAGGAAGAATGAACTCTGATTTTTCTTAGAAGCTTATTGTGGTTTTCTTCTCTTTGACTTTTAAAGATATGTGTCGATAAAATAACATAATAATAAAAATAGGCACCTTCAAATTATATCTTTCTGATTCTCCTGTATTTTGAGGACTGTGTCTCTCTATGTATAGCACAAAAGACATTTGCAACCCATTCCTGAATTTTTGAAGTAGGTAACGGCCCCAGTTTTTTAAGAGCCATAAAAAGTATAAGAAAAATACAGATAATTTGAAGGAGGAAAAGTCTGTGAAAGTAGCCTATGAAAACAAAGTGAAGTTATCAAAAGTCAGGGACCCAATGAGGTTATATATACACATCTACATACATCCCTTTGTATGTGGAAAGCTGCTGAGGAAATAGAAAAATAGTAATAATAATATACTATACTTTTACCATAAGAAAGAAGAAATAATTAAATGTTTATGCCCTTTAAATATTGGAGAATTGTTCTCCTTTATATTTGAGGTTTAATAAAATTCAAGCCAGTTGGCCTCCATTCAACAAATATTTATTGAGAACTTCCTGTCTGGCCAACGTGGGGATTCAGAGATGAGTAAGATCCGGTCCCCGTCCTTGGTGCTCGTCATCTACTAGGGACAATGGATGAATGGCAAATACTTATGTAATACAACAGGGTAAACTCTGGAGTCCGGGTGTGTACCCACTGCTGGGAGAGCACCTGTGAAGGAGCAATACATTCCAACTTGGGGACCACAGGCCAGTAAGAGAGGCTCCATTCAAGGGTGCCTTCAAGGAAGCACAGGAGTTGTCAGCGTGGAGACAGGGCAGGGAGGAAGTGACTGCAGGACTAGAAGCAAGAAAGACAAAGCACAAAGCAGGGGAGTTATGAGCAGTGAGGACCAAGACACTGACTGGGGGACGTGCATAGAGGGGCACACTGAGGAGAGGCACCAAGATGTTCTGGGAATGGGAACCAAGGCCAGTGAGCCTGGAGCCTGGGGTGGGGGTGGGAGGTTACTACGTAAAGAGATGGGTAAGTGATAGAGGCACAGTATGGCTCCTGAAGGTTTGGGACATTGAACCAAATGTGAAACGGTTCTGAAGGCAGTGGAGATGACCACGGAAGTGATTTGGAAACAGAGAAGTCTTGGGGAATCACATCGAGGAGGAGGCCATCTCTGAGGGTTCTGGGTGGGGTGACTGGGTGAAGACATCCATGTCATTGAAGGAGATGGGGCCAGAATGGTGCAATTGGGGGAGCAGGGAGAACTCAACAATGGAGCTGGAAACAGCGCTGGGACGCCAGGGAAACGCAGCACAGACTTGATGATATAGGCAGAGTTTAACATTCTCCAGCCTTGCTCACCTGGCATTCCGTGGCTCTCTGTAAGATGTCAGTGCTGCGGACACTTTCGTCTCCTCTAACGCAGCAGTTCATCCGCATATTCTATCTAATACTCGATGGAGATCATGCAGTGATATCAACCCCATACAGACTTACATTTCTGAAAAACTTGTACAATAACATGTGGACCCCTGATTTCTGATAACTTCATTTTGTTGTTTCATTAGCTATTTTCATAGGATTTCCCCACGCAGTTCTTTGTATTTTCCATATACAGCATTTTATGTAACTTTTAAAAAGTAGGATTGTGCCCTCTTCAGAATTCAGGAATGGGATGCAAATGCTTTTTGTGTCATTTTACTTAAATATTCTGTTCCCTATTCATATGTTCAGTGGTATGTGTGTTTGATATATTCATCTTTCACCTGTTAAAATGAGTATCTTTGGGGAATATTCTAAAACTGTAACATCTAAATAGAGGTTGCTCACAAAAAAAATCTAGATTTTAAAAATTATACATAAAACGGATAATATACAATTTTTCATTTATTAAAAATCGACTGTTGCTATATCAATTTGTATTGTGAAACTCATGTTTAAAAGTAATTTGGAATTAATACCCAACTCTGGGTGGAGCTATAAATGCTTGCTCGCCTGGTGCCAGGACCCTTGTAAGTCCAGTGTGTAAAGCAAGGTGCTGTGTGCATTTACCATGGCCATGACTTCTGCAAAGGAGGCAGGTGTTTGGATTTACGTCTTTAGGTTCAACTGTGGTATGCTAGCTGCTAACCAAATAAAAATGCTGAAGGCAGAGCATCTCCTCGGTTCTCCAGCTTCATTTCTAAATGAATTCAAAGGCCAGCTGTATAGGATTCCCTCTGTTCCCCCCAAATACAGCTTTTTCATAAGCAGAGAAGCTGGGTAACTTTACCAAAGTAGCTCCTTAGGATTCTGCCAGTTAGTGTGGCAAGTTCCACAAAGGATTGTTTAATTCACACCTAGGAACTAGGAGGGAGAGGGGTGTAATTCTCTCTTTCCATGTGCCGTGGAGACAAGGCAGACGGGAGGCCTTGCTGGCCGAGCATCCAGGGTAAGGATGTGTAAGATGCACTTCTGGGCACCTGAAGCATTTGTCACTGTCTCTTCCCTGTCCAGTTCTTGACCCTTGCTGTGGCCTTTGCTTATGGGTGTTTATCTTTTCTCTAGTTCACAAAATAAAAAATGTTTTTAATACTTATTACTGTAAAAATCATGCTTTTTTATTGAGAAACTGCAGAAAATGAAATGCAGAATGTAACAATTACAGAAAAAGCTCATCATATGAAAGTCCCATTATTAATGTACCTTTCTAGATTTTTTCTATGCCTATAAGCACAGTATTATCCATAGAAATTAGACCATACCATCACTGGGGTTTGTACCTTGCTATTGTATTCCACAGTTTCCTAATGACACCTCATCATATCAATGAATATAGAGCTTACATTACTGTTTTTATTGAGTATATAGGTTTTTTTTTTTTTTTGAGACAGAGCCTCAAGCTGTCCCCCTGGGTAGAGTGCCGTGGCATTACAGCTCACAGCAACCTCCAACTCCTGGGCTCAAGCGAGTCTCCTGCCTCCGCCTCCCAAGTAGCTGGGACCACAGGCGCCCGCCACAACGCCCGGCTATTTTTTGGTTGCAGCCATCATTGTTGTTTTGGCGGGCCCGGGCTGGGGATTCGAACCCGCCACCTTAGGTGTACGTGGCTGGCGCCTTAGCCGGTTGAGCTATAGGCGCTGAGCCGAGTATATAGGTTTTTATAGAGCTTTACCAGGATGCATTATTATAAATACTGTTATGAAGTCTTATATGTACCTCTTTGTATGCTTGTCTAATTATTTCTTTTTAAAACTACATTATTAAATATTGAATAAATCCAAAAGAATATTTATAATGTATGTATAACATGTGAAGAATGAGTATAAGGTGTTGCTTTTCTTGGCACCACTATTTCTATCTTCTGCTACTTTCTTCCTTCTTCCTTGTTGGCCTTTTACTCAATAAGAGTTTTCCCTTTCTGTTTTTTCCCCTCTGCTCGTTTGGAAGTTCTGTGCCCTGTTTCTGTTCTTTAGTTACTCTGGATGTCTTAACATCCATTCTTAACTAAGTCAGAAATCAGTATGTTTATAATTGTCTTAAGCAGAAACTCTTAACCTTAGCTCTGAACCTTCTCCTGCCATTTCGGCATTTTAGTTTTATCTAGTTTTTGCAGCCCCACAATTAGAGATGCAATTATTGTTTCCTGTCATGCCTGTTTGGATTTGCCCATGCCTCAGCCCATTGTCTTCTGCACCTCGTACTTTCCATCAGAATCATCTTCCTCCTTTCTGAAGCACGACCTTTAGAATTTCCTTCGTGAGAGCCTGTTGATGATAAACTCTTTTGTTCTTGTCTGAAAAATGCCTTATTTTGACCTCCTTTTTTGGGAAACAGCTTTCATGAGGTGTTATATGCTCACCTTACATCCCTTCATTTTACGTGGGCAATTAAATGATTTTAAGTTTAAGGGTTGTGAAACCATCACTGCAAATCTACTTTTGGAACATTTCCATCCTCTCTCGTGCCCCTTGGTAGGCAGTCCCCACGCCCATTTCCAGCCGTTGACAACTGCTGATCCACTTTCTGTCTCTATAGATTTGCCTCTCCTGGACGTTTTGCTCAAGTAGAATCTCACACTATGTGGTCTTTGTCTCTGGATTTTCACTTAGCATGTTTTTTAAGTTCACCCATGTGGTAGCCTGTCAACACTTCATTGCCTTTTCTTGCCAGATAGTATTCCAGTGTGTGAATATGCTGCGTTTTTTGTTTACCCATTCACCTGTTGATGGACGTTTAGATAGCTTCTACTTTAGGGCTATTATGAATAATTCTGCTATGAACATTTATGTAGAAGTCTTTGTGTGCACGTGTCATTTTATTTATCTTGAGTAGATAACTAAGAATACTGAGTCATATGATTAATCAATCCTTAACATTTTAAGAAACTGCCAAAGCATTTTCCAAAGACACTACAGTCCCCTCCAGCAATTGTGAAGGTTCACGTTTTTCTGCATCCTTGCCAATATTTGTCATTGTCTACCCTTTGATTATAATTATTACTGTAAGTGTGAAGTGACACCACATTGTGGTTTTAATTTGCATCTTCCTCATAATAATGAGGTTAAGCATCTTTTCATGTGTTTTGTGTCCATTTATATAGTTTCTTTTGGTGAAATGTCTATTCAAATCTTTTGTCTTGTTCTCATTATTGAAAGATAGTTTTGCTTGGCGAAAAATGCTAAGGCATACAGTTATTTTATCCTAGAACATGAAAGACATTATTCTGTTTTCTTCTATATTTCGTTGCTGCTGTTGAGGAATTGGCCATCCAGTCTAATTGTCATTTTTTCCCCCAGATAATCTATTTTTTCTAACTCTGGCTCTTTTAAAATATTTTCTTTGTTTTCGGTGTTCTATAGTTTCATTATGATGTGTCTACATATCTATTTATATATTTTTGTTGTTGCTGTTTGCCTATCCTATTTTGGATTGAGTTTCCTGAATTTGAGGATTTAGGTCCTTCATCAGTTCTCAGTCATAATTTCATCACGTGTTTTCTTTTTCTTCTTTTTTTTCCCTTCTATCTTTCTGAACTTTTGCTGACGTGTGTTAAAGCATATCACTGTAGTCTATTATCTTTCAAACTCTCTTATACTTCCCATTTATTTTCTCCTCTGCAGCATTCTATAGAGTGTCTTCAGATCTGTTTTCTAGTTTTCTAATTATCTCTTTGACTGTATTTAATCTGCTGCATAACTCACTATTAGGTGTTATGGTAGACAGAATAAGGGGCTCCCCAGGATCCTAATCCCCCAAATCTGTGAATTCATTACTTTAGGTGGCAAAATGGACTTCCCAGATGTGACTTAGTGAGGGACCTTGAGGCAGAGATGTTACCTGGATTATCCAGGTGGTCCTGATCTAGTAACAAGAGCTCCTCAAAGGGCAAGAGGGAGGCAGAGGAATGGGCCAGAGAGGTAAAATGGAAGAAGGAGAAGGAGAGATTTCAAGGGGTAGAGGGACTTGACCTGCTGTTGCCAGCCTTGAAGATGTAGAAAAGGGCCATCATTCAAAGAGAGCAAGTGGCCTCTAGAAGCAGGGAAGAGCCCTCAGCTGTGAGAACCAGGAAGGAACTGGGGATTTCAGTTCTTTAACCACAGGAAGTGAATTGTGCCAACAACCCAAATAAGGGAGGAAATGGATCTTTCCTTATACTCGACTACAAGGATTCTAGCCTTACTGATGCCTTGATTTTAGCCCAGTGAGACCTGTGTCACACTTATGACCTGTAGAACTATAAAATAACAAATTATGCCATTCTAAGCTGCTGATGTTGTGGTAATTTGTTATAGCATCAATAAATCACTAATGCAGGTTTTTAATTTTAGGATTTATTTTTAAATTTCCAAAAGCTCTTTTGGCTCTCTTTTATTGCTGTGTATAGTTTATAGTCGCCTATGTAATATTCATATTTTCAGCCACTTTTAAATCACTTCAGTATAGTAAAAATACATAATGTGCATCTGAAAAATTCATTGTTCGGGATCTCTGCACATCTGATTTCCATTTCTTTTGTTTCTACAGGCCCTTGCTCACAATGCCTTGTTTCCTTACAATTCTTTAACTTTTTTTTTTTTTTCTATTTAATATGTTTAATGACAACACACTCAATAGTACACAGTAAGATAATGCTGAGATAACTTCTGGAACCAAAGGTATCCTTTATTCTATAGTACCCTATTTAGGTTCTATTATTTTTACACCAGACTTGAAGTACTGAAGATATAGATTAGTAAAATAAAAAAATCTCAATACAAAATATGAAATACATTTAATAAAGCAAAAAACAAAGATCTGAGAACATCCAAGAAAGCAAGACAAGCTGTAGCCAAAGTCTGGACTATCCAAAGAGCTACTCTTTTGAGTCATACTCTGTTAATAAGCACATCAGCCAAGGAAGGCCAGTAAAAGGTTTGATGTTTTAAAATACAAACAAATGTAGGCTTATTTAGTCCTGTAGAAAGTGCTAATTTGAATACATCCATTAAAATAGAGAGTTTTTGAGAAAGATTATTAATAAAAGTAATGGTCATTCAATTCAAATTAATGTTAAACATTTTACAGCATTTTATTGCTAGTGTTTTAAGTCTGCGTGAACAATACAAAGTACTATGTAACTAGTCTCAGAGAAAACCCAGTACAATTCCAGGAGCTTATCATAAGCTTATATGAAATATATTAGAAATAATTACTCAAATGTTACCAAAATACTATGGTCCTCAAATAGGCCACCTCCAAGGAGTCTAATAACTAACTACAGATCAGTAAAGTAACTATATAAATGTGTCAGAGTAAAGAGTTATATACATAGGGCATACTTAATACTGGACCTCTATTTCCAAAGCTTCAACAATGCATGCAGCAGAAGGACGGTCTTTAGGGTCTTCATTAGTGCATACAGAGAAGAGTTCAATTACTTTCTGGTATGATTCATCCAATTCTTCCATATTAATAGGTGGCCTAGTTCCCAAAGCTGCATAGTATGCTTCATCATCAAAGTCACTTTCATCAAAAGTTTTATCTT
>NW_003852426.1:9756959-9829879 GCF_000181295.1 Otolemur garnettii
CCTATAATGTTTGGATGGTGAAGGCTTTTCAAAATCTTAGCTTCATCGATTAATCTCTTTTGGTACACACTTCGATAATGATCATTACATACAGGATTAATCTTTTTCACTGCCCAAGGAGAATGAGACAAACCCTTTGGAGATCAGATTTATTTTTTTCAGATAATTTACTTGGTGTCTTGAAATTACTGATTCCTTCCATTATAGTAACCACTCTAGGTCCAGAGTCGCACGGGTTGGGAAAAGAACGAGGCCTCTTGATACGCGGTCCCCGGCGGCCCCCAGGAGGACCCCGCAGCTGCCCCGGCGTCCGCGCGCGGAGGCGGCCGTTGCGATTTCACAATTCTTTAACTTTTGAGTGTGAGCTCATGTCTATTAGAAATTAACTATTGATCTTTGAGACTGGAGTTGAAATTATATGGTTCTGGGAGGATGTGTGTTTGTTTCCATTAGGTGTCACCCAGGACTTCCAGGGACCACCTTACAATAAGTTCTTGCCTCGAGTTTTTCTTTTTAATTGCATAGATAATGTGAATGAATGTTAATGTCACAAACCTTATGGATTAAGAATTTCCAGGAAAGATTTTTTCCCCCACCAAGTGCTGAGCTGCATAGAATAAGTTAATTAGCAGCCCTCCTGGCTAAAGTCCTATGGCATTTCAGACTTAAGTAGGAATTTCCTACTGGATTTGCCACCTTGGATATCAGGGCTCACCCCTTGTTTCATTGTATCCTCCAAACAGAAATTCTAGAATACCAGCATGAGCTGATGCCCCCAGGGTAAAAGCAGGTTTATCTCTCTGGATTCCAGCTTTTACTCTATATTTTGCTTGACTCTGAGGAGTTCCTATGTCCTGCCAGTGCAGCAATGTTTTTAAAAAGATGATTTTCATCTCATCCAGCATTTTTAGTTGTTTTCAGTACTGTCAGAATGGTAATGTCTGATTCTTCCTTTAGAATGAATTCTTAGACGTAGAATTGCTATATTAAAAAGTATGCAAATGCCAAACATTAATAGGTATTGCCATATTATGAAGGCTTGTTTACTGTTCAACAAAATAAAACAGAAAAAGAAATCACTAAATCTCAAACATTTTCTGAATTCCTTTCATGTTTGCCTCTAATGCCTGTGAAAGTAAAGGTGAGTGTGGTTGATACCAGCACAAGAGAGAAAATTTACAAATGAAGCAATAATGCCTCAAAATCAAACTATGTGATATTTATGGGTGGAGTTCAGAAAAGACATAAAATTTAAATCTTGTCACACTTGGCTTGGGAAGTCTTCAGTTGTTTCCACTGACGCCAGTAGCTCAGACAGCTGGGGCACCAGCAACATATACCAGAGCTGGTGGATTCGAGCCCAGCCCGGGTCTGCCAAACAACAATGACAACTACAACCAAAAAGTACCCAGTGGGATAACCACCCACTACAGACCGGTGGGTATCTACTTGGGAAGCTGAGGCAAGAGAATCGCTTGAGCCCAAGAGTTTGAGGTTGCTATGAGCTATGATGTAATAGCACTCTACCAAGGGCAGCATAGTGAGACTCTGTCTCAAAAAAAAAAGAAAAGAAAAGAAGAATCCTTAAAGTAGACCAAGTGACCCTGCATGGCTAGCCCCGACGTTCCCTCCATCCTCTTCTCTCCTCTCAGCTTACAGGCTCCAGCCACATTGGCCTTATCTCTGTTCCTCAAATGCACTGACATGATTTTCACACCTACCTGTACTCCCATTTGCCTCCCCCCATCTCCAATCCACCCTACTTTCTGCTGACTTATTCTTCTATTAGGCCTCACTTTACTTGTGACTTTTTAAGAGAGACTCACTGATCTTCTAGTGTAACTTACTCCAGCACACAGATGCATGCACGCACACACAAACCCCCGCCTGAATATACAGATAACTACTCAGGCTAGGACGTTGTGGGTTTCTTCTGAAGACAGAGAGCTTCTCCTTTCTGTGCTGTTCTCGGTGTCCTACTAGGAGGCAGTAGAATGGATCTCTAGGTTTTTCATTCCTGTAGACCATTGGTAGTTTCTTTGTTTTTACTTTTTTGTGGCTGGCTTTGATTTAAGTGATCCTATCGGCTCCTTTTAGTTTGAACAGATTCTCTCTTCCATCAGGTATCAGAGTAACACTGCTTCTGCTGTTCTTGATACAATTACCAACATTCAACCCAAAGAGAGTGGAGGTGGTGTGGGAGAGACCCGGGAAGCCATCGTTTACAGATTATCTGAAGATATGCTGAGCAAACTGCCCCCTGACTATATCCCTCATGAGGTAAGCTGTGCTCTGTGCCCACTGTGGACAGGGCCATTCCCACATTCAAACAGCAAGTCTGACCACTCTGGAGAGCAGCAGCTCACCTGTGGCCAACTGTGTGGCAGATTGCCTGCGTGGTAAATTTCGTTTGATTTTATTACTAAACTCTGTGTCTCTCGTTGTTCATGTAACCTTGTCATCACTCAAAACTCAAAAACTCAGAAAAAAATATCATTTTTCTATGATTTTTTCCATTGCTGTCTTTTAGACATTCCTCCACAAGTTAGTCCCTTCCCAGTCCAAGCTTAGACACTGACCCACTTACATACTGACTTCTCTTGTGCCTTAGGTTACGCTAAACAGCAATTCAAAAAGCAGTAAGGCCAGAAAGCAATGGTGTTGATATTTGGTATTCTTTAAGATGTTCCACGATATTTTAGCTGTAGATAGATGACCTGTTTACTCTATTTGTAATCGCTTTGGCAACTGGTTGAATACAGTGGAACAATTAGCAGAGATATTATTAAAAGCCCCAGATAGAAAGCTGAAGTTTTCCAAGCACTACACTTTACCCAGTCATCAGAACGCAGCTGGCGTTTTTCTGAATGCTCATTATAAGCAGGGCCCTGGGCTAAGTGCTGTATACACATTATGCCCTCCAGTGCTCTGGACAGTATCAGCAGAAACCAAGCTAAGTGGTAGAGCAAGAATTTGAACACAAAGTGATCTGATTCTACTGCCTACTATCTTACCCATCATCCAGTTTTAGCAAGCATTGAATGCTCCCCATAATGGAAATATTTTCTTGCCTCTTAAAACAATTTTTGTTTTCATTGTGTAGAGAGGTACTAAGACATTTGGTAATGATATTGAAATCAGTGGCTTTATGTGGGAATAGTTAAAGAGAGGACTTATTTTTTAAATGGATAAATACTGTAAGTAGTTTATTGTATGTGGCCTTCAAAAGACAAGGCAGAATATTTGCCTTTAAAGGTTTTAAACCTAGCCTGCGAAAATGAGATAGAGCTTATTCTATATGACTAGACTGCAGGGTTAGTTTCGTTAGAGGAAACTTTCAAGACCTTGTGATAATTTGAGCTGTCTGGGCTTGGCAGGGACCACTTCACCAACAAGACCTCTGTTCTGGCGATTTTCTAGCAGAAACTGAGCATCAGGGATGTCACTACATGGATTCCTGTATAGGAAAGAGTTTGCACTGAGAAACATATAAAGCTTCTCCCTATTCCAAAATTGCTTCTTTTTAGTGTTCTTTATTTAATCACAGAGATGCGTTCTTGAAAATGTGGCTGTAAAGTGAATTTTGTAAATCAAAGTATAATTATACCATCACTGTGGAAGAGCCTACCTAGTTCTAGGAACATAATGAAAATCCTGTATCAGACCATAGCAAATCTTAAATTTTATTACTCAAAAGACAATTTTAGGCTGGAGCAATAATCATATTGAAACTAAAATCAGTACTAAAATTACATTTTCTAGGGTCCAAGTTTTTCCTAAGCACATATCTATCTCAAATAGAGTTGCTTTTTTAAAACCCCCAAGCAGGACAAGGTGATTTGTTTGGGCTGTGGGCATAAAGATCCCTGAGCTATTGATTGGACTTTGTAGTCAATGCCTGAGCTCAGTTTTACACTCATGGGGTGGCAAAAAGTATTTCTATAATTTCCCTTTTCTTCAAGAGTGAATGTCCACTCTTGGGATGGAATGATGTAAAGGAGATGCCATATTCTGTTCAGCCCCTGAAAGCTGAAGACCTTGGGAAGAGATGAGAGCAAGTCACTGTAGATGGCCCAAATGGAGGTTCCAGACCCAGGAATTCAGGAAAATACCTGAAGGCTGTAATGTCAGACTGGGTCAGGGCCCGCCACTGGCATGCTTGGCTGTGATTTTAATATTATTTACCTCACTTACAAAGGTAGCCCCCTTCAAGCTGTTCAGATTTTTAAAAAATTTTTCAAATTTATTTATGAGGGTACAAATGATTAGGTTACAATGTGTGTATTTGTTAGGCAAGGTCCCTGTTGTAGTTGTGCCCCTCACCCAGGAGGTGTGCCAGGTAACCTTACATTGTGCCCATTAGGTGAGAGCACACAATCCCTCCCTTCCTACCTTCTCCTCCCTCCTCCCCTCCCCCCAACTTCAATTAAATTGAGTTTCTCTC
Source organism: Otolemur garnettii (assembly GCF_000181295.1). Taxonomy (NCBI): domain Eukaryota; kingdom Metazoa; phylum Chordata; class Mammalia; order Primates; family Galagidae; genus Otolemur; species Otolemur garnettii. The sequence goes on from NW_003852426.1 coordinate 9,761,404, forward strand.
TTGTGTGGGTGTGTATTAGTTTGTCTACTGGCTTCATATCAGTATTGAATCAATTGGGTTCTTGTGATACTTCACTAAGGAGAACGTTCAGCTGTTTAGTTTCATATCCCGGTTGCCCTCTGAGTTCGTGCTTCCCCTCTTCATCTCTTGCTTGGTAGAAGTGACCCAGTTGCAGCAGGACAGAGGTGTTCACTGATAAAGGGAAACTTCAGTGTCATGTCAGGGACCTATTCCATAAAATGAGGAGGATGGTCCAGCTGGCTTTAAATCCCATTGTCTCTAAGATCCCACACCTCAGGACGGGGCAGTGGGCCTGTCTGGAAGAGAATCCTATGGTTATCAGCTTCCTGGTGATTGTCTGGACTGTCCTGGTATCTTCTGTCATGGTCCCTCAGATTCTGGCATCTCTTTGATCGTGGCCAGCAGAAAGTTCAAATCTTTATGAGTCCTTGTCAGTATTTGTAGTCAATCTTTTCCTGGACATATGTCACTGAATTGAAATGGGTATATGTATTGGCTTATTTTCCAATAATTGTTATATCTTATTTATACAGCCAGAGACTTTTGTATTGATCTCTTCAAAATGGCCAGTAAATGATGTACCAAAAGGAATGAATGACAGGTGCTTGATGGCTCTTCCATGAAGTCAGATATTGACTAGTCATTGATTAGATAAGGAAGGGTTCTCTTTAGCCACCATAGCCAAAGAGACAATGATCTTTGGAAAAATACAGCCAATCATATTCATTGGTAACTGTTCTATAAAGATTTTGGCTGTATTAACTTTCTGTAACATTTCTAATAACATCTCTGCAAGCATAATGAAAAAAAAATTCCACTGTACTCTCATGAAGGTTAGGTTACCAAAAAAATATTTAACTGACACATAGTACTTAATCATTTGAAAGAGGAAAAGGTACAATTTTATTCTAGCCTTTTAAAATACATTTTCAATTATCAACCAAGTACAGTCAGTAGGAAATAAAAATCATTTTAGTTGAACAGTAGTTTTTGGAGCCTAGAAAATGGGGAATTTAATGGCAAGTTTGGTTCTGCAAGAGATATTTTAGAGTTCATTTGGGCTGGTAGAGACACATCCAGAGGAAGAAAAGGAACTGAGAAAAGAGAGGTCATTGGAAGAGAAATAACAGATGTTAAGAGCTGCTTTATTGCATTGTATACTTTGTTTTAGGTGAAAGCTCGTTTGATAAAGATGGGACATCTTAATTCAATGAACATCTTTCTTAGACAAGAAATTGACAGAATGCAAAAAGTCATTTCAATACTTCGCAGTAGCCTGAGTGATCTAAAATTGGCCATTGAAGGAACGATCATTATGAGTGAGGTGAGCTGTTATTATCTCAGTAGCCATTTCCCTCTTTAGTGAATGTTTCTTATTCATGCATTTTTAACTTTATCTTCTCTAGAACTTGAGAGACGCCCTGGACAACATGTATGATGCTCGCATACCTCAGATGTGGAAGAGAGTGTCCTGGGATTCGTCCACACTGGGCTTCTGGTTTACTGAACTGTTGGAAAGAAATGCTCAGTTTGCTGTTTGGATATTTGAAGGAAGGCCTAATGTGTTTTGGATGACTGGTTTCTTTAATCCCCAAGGTATGTGCTCATAGGCAAGTGGGCAAACTTGGAACTCGTGTGTACTGGGTAGTAGCATCGCGTGTTAAATGTATACTACATAAAACAATATGGAGGTGCTGGACTTCTCCTTTCAAAGGTTGGAGGCCACAGATAATCCTTCTGTTTTATTTTAGCCAACTCAATCTGAAATTCTTTCTGTCATAGTTCTTCTACAATATGCTGCCCTTTTTCTTTTCATCATCTCTAGCAAACCATTAATCTGTAGTTAGAACCCAAGAAAGAGTAAAAAAAAAAGTTTCTCTCAAAAGTTAGTTTTTAAATAGTGTTGTAAATGTCAAAAACAAAGCTATAAAAGATCCAGAAGATTCTGGAATTCAGACAATTTGCTTTAAAAAATAATCATTTGGCAAAAGGATGCAGTGAGCTTCATGGGTCTTTCTTCCCTCCTGGCTGTTACTGTCGCTTTTTCCCTGCAAGACCGCTTTACCATTCTGCTTCGTTTATTCCTTCATTCTGGAAACGTCGACTGCAAGTTACAGGCTTGATGGCACAGAGTGTATAAGGTTCAGAAACAAGACAACTTTTTGACTTTCCACAGGGTGGATAGTTTAACTTCAAGTAACGAGTAATTCTTGGCTAAAAGGAAGAAATGTTAAATTCCTTCTGGCTTAGCGTCTTATAGCTCCCTTGGAAATACAATTTAAGAAACATTTACACTTACAGATTTAGGATGAATTATTGCTACTTCCAATGATATGGTCCAGTCTCATAAAGTAATGTTGAAAAAAGAAAGTCAAACAGAAAACATTATGTATCAGGATTCCAATTAAACAAAGAATAAGAACAGGCACAATGGACCTATGGTATTAACAGTCCGGGAGGGCAGTGATTAGAAAAAGGCACAAAGGGCCTTCTGCAGTCTGGGAATGTTTAGTATCTTGATCTGGATACTGGTTACAAGGCTAGATCCCACTAGGGAAAATTCCTTGGGCTGTACACTTATGATTTGTGTGGCTTTCTTTGTATAATAATACTTTAATAAATACTATACTCGAAAAGTATATACTTAATGGTCCTATACACATACGTTCATTCACTTTGTGCATTTTCAAATGCCTTAAAATTTTCTAAAATCGAAACACCCGTGTTGATTTCTATGAACATACTAAATGATACCTAGGACATTATGATGTCAATACCATTTAGATTTGTGAAGAGATTCAAATCTCTTTTGAATCACTTAATCTGTTTTGCTCACAGAATTTTCATTGAAATTGGGAAGGAAAATTTTTATTATTCTCAGATTTCATGTTTCTCCTTAGGAGTCCTTTTCTTCCCTAAAATCCTTCAATTTGAGTAGGCAGTCACCAGGTAATTCCTGGCTGGGGAGCCTGAAGAAATAGCATTTAACTTAATAAGAGTCATTTGGCCCCCCTGCATTGGCCAGCCCCTCTGTGAGGTGCTTTCAGTAGAGAAACATTTGAGATCTGGCTCCTGCCCTAAAGGAGCTAGTAATCTGGTTGGTAAGACAGAAACATCAGCAACCTTAACATAATGTGGCAAGTGTCCCACGGTGTGAGGACTAAGTACCTCTGTAGCACAGAAGACAGAGAGGGTAGCTCTGCAAAGAGCCTCATACGGGAAGCAGCAAAGGTGAGGATGCAGAAAACGGGGATAGCAGTCAGGTAGAGACCTGAGCCAAGAGAAGACATGTCCCAGGAACAAGGATACTCTGTGGCTCAGGCTCAGGAAGCAGGGCTGGGAGTGGCGGGGAATGAGGCTGGAGTATGAAGCCTGGGCTCTTTATCAGAAGATAATCCCCAGAGAGGCAAAGGGTAGATCAGAATATAGGGGCCCAGTGCAGTGAGACTCTTACAGAATCCAAGGAAGAGAGCCTGGGACCTTGGCCAGGTGCACAGCAGAAGACAGATTTGATGGAGTGATTTATTGGGGATCTCTGAGAGGGCAGGGAGAGTGGGCTGAGGCTGAAGGCAAGGTCCAGGACAGACAGAAAGGCAGGAGCACGGGATCTGTCAGACAGTGCAGGTAGGGCATCCAGGTGGAGAGGGCTGGTGGCTGACTCGGAGTTCAGGGAAGGTGTAAGGACCAAGGATTTTAAGAACTGCAATGTCATCAAGTATAATTTTGATATTGAGAAACCGAGGGGGTGGGGTCGGTTCATCCCGGTTTTCCATGGACCTCGATGTCTAGGTCACATCATTCATCACAGAACACCAGTTCTTTCAGTGGTTGTTTTTGTTTCCTTTTTCATCAAAAATGTAACTTAAAAGAGCCGAGTATTAATGTGACATGATCTCTGCCTGCTAATATTTGTTAAGAAATTTTACAAACTGAACGCTATTTCGGGAAATACAAATGTAGGTACGCATTTCAGTGGAGGTTTTACTTACCTTCATTGTTAACAATATTAATCCCTTGTCTTTTCTTACACTTCTGTTTCCAAGTTAGACTTGGATTCCTTCTCTCCTGCTCTCTGCAGCTTGCAAAGCCTGCACATATTCAAGCACCGTCCCGTCACACCCCAGCGCGCACGCCCTTATCTGTGATTGCTTTGCTTTCTATTAGTTGCTCAGAAGACTGGAAGTCAGCTCTTCCTGGACACTGATCACTTCTCTGCTTTCTTTTCCTTGTCATGACATGAGGGACAAATTACTTTCTGTTCCACATCACCTGGCCAAATCTGAAAAACCCAAAGATGACAGCAGCTCCATGCATGTTCACAGGCGGTGGGGAGATAGAGTCCTTTCCAACTGGAAGCCCGTCTGCCTACCGTTTGACACCAACAATGGATTCCTCAGCGGGGATATATTTCCTGAGTTTTATATCTTCTAACTCAGACTCCTCCCACAAAATAACTTCTTTCTTTGGTTCAAAATATTTAAGTAGCGATGGCTTTACAAACAAAACAAAACAAAACAAAAAAACCCACACATTTAAGTAAAAACACAATGTAGTTTACAAAGAGGTTGTGACACGTATATAGACTGTGGTCAGAATCACCTAGCCCAGAAAGGGGATATAAAGCACTTGAACATGGCTATTAATTTTTATCACCTTGTAAGGTGGCATCTGACGCTGTGAAGTGTGTTTCCCATTGCGCCTCTGGTGACTGCCCCTCAGGCCTAGGTGACTGAGAAGGACCCATGACACGCTTCATTTGCCCCCAGTTACTCCCAGCTCCTGCTGTGTGAAGCGCAGCTGTTCGCCCTGTGGGCAGCCTGCTGTCTCGCCTGTCATATCTGAAGAGGCTGAGTCAGCCACCGTGGAGCTCACGTGGCCTTTTCAGCCCCCTTCACAACCGCCTCTGTAGCAATTGGCAAGTTCAATGGTGTGGCAGTTTGGCTTGATTATTCAAATAGTCAAGCTGTCTGTATCCGTGACTCTGTGAAATATTGATTCAGCGTGCAGCTTTTGTCAGTGTGTGGATGCGCCTCCCAGGAGGTTATTCATGTCAGAAGAACCTTTGTGCACCCCTGGCTTTGCCGGCACTTACTGGTGCCCACATTCACGTGGTGTTGAAGGCGGTGTGTTTAGAGTTCTCCCAGGCCGCTTTGTTCTCCTTTTCCCACAGGCATCGCTTTGCGGTGGCTCACACACACGTGATTGAGATTTTGGTGTGTGGTTGGGGTGTGTGTGTGCTGTATATGAGGATGTGTCTAAACCCAAAGAACTTGAGTTGTCATGAGCCCGCCTTCCAGCCAGGGTGTTGATTGCCTTTCAGAACTTAACTGATTGTCACACTTTGCCATCTGATGTGTGGTATGACTCACAGGTGCTGCCAGTGACGTGGGGGTGGGGGCTGAGCATGCTCCCTGGGTCTCACGCCTCTGTATCAAATCGAATCATGCAGTGTCATTATTTTCCAAATGTTTAACTCAGTCTGGAGCTTGATGCCATTTAGATGCCAAATTGTGCTAGTTTTTTGTTATTTTTTCCTCGATATCTTGACAAGCCATGCCATTCTGTTATAGCAGATATCAGTGACAACTTACTGCTCCCCAACACAAATCTAGAGTTTTTTTTTTTGGCTAGAAAGGATTGTGCTGAAGCAAGAAGACAGATAATTTTTGTCCTGTTATCTTGTGTTTCTGGAATAATAATCTCCAACCTCTTCCCTGTGTGTTTGTTAGGAAAGCGTCCTCAGCTAGCCAGTTTCTCAAGCTCTCCTTGATCATAGTTGTAAAATTCATGGCCTTCTCCTCACCTCCACCCCCGTCTTCACTTTCTTCCCCATTTAGTGTAAATCCATCCTTTTCATTACTTGGCCATTTCATCACAGCTTTCCTTGATCATAGTTGTAAAATTCATTGAGGTGGGAAAGTGTACCCAGGGTTAATAGAATTTGGGGATTGGAAGGGACTGGGGGATATCTTCTAATCGAGTAGCAATTCTAAGCATGCCCCAGTGCTGCTGTTTGATGAACGAGAGCTGCCCTTAGTGTCTGCAGGAGTGGAATGAATGAACTTCGAGGTTCTAAAGCACAGTTTGAGCAATAGCACTAATCTGCCCTGTCCCCAGATCTCAGGACTTCAGAAATGCTTCGGAGTGAGCAACAGCCCATCCTGCGTGCCCTTTGTGTGTGGGGGCTTTTCTGTTCTGGCCTTAGACATAACCACATCCTCTTGCAATTCTTGTCTCTGCACTCGTAGACCTCCCTAATCAATCACCCTGTCTCTTGTAATGGCCAGCCTCCTCACTATGCTGAAACTGCTCCCTGCAGGGCCACCACATCTAATGACCTCCCTGTCAACGTCATTCCCCTGGCTGTATCCAGGATGCTGACTCTGGAAACTCACTTGTTCCTTGGCACCCACCCTTCCTTGGCTCTCCCTGCCTTTTAGAGGGCTGTTCTGAGCCCACTCTCCATGCTCCTCTTGTGCCCCTTGCAGCGTCCCAAACTCCCAGTTCCTTGGCCTCATCACTTTGTATGACTTCTCCTCACCTCCACCCCCTGTCTTCACTTTCTTCCCCATTTAGTGTAAATCCATCCTTTTCATTACTTGGCTGGCAAGACCCCAATCATGGAGGCATCCAGAGGTCCCCTTCTCTCTCCTATACCAGGCTGCTGAGTGGTCGTTGCACAGCTGCTGCCACCATACTGTCATCAGAGCCTCAGCAGGATCCTTGATGCACTTACCAGCCCTTCCTTGTCCCCCTATCTGTCTGTCTTGAACTTCTCCCACTCTCCTTAAATCTCTCCTCCAATATCTTTTTGCTTTCAAGATGATGTCATCTCCTTCTTTAGTCAGAATGTAGAAAGCATTAGGTGGGAATTCTCTTAACTTCTTGCCACCAAGCCTACACTATGCTCATTCACTATGAGCCTCTATCTCATGCCTTCCTAATTACCCTTGTTACAGTGGGTGCCGTGTCCCTCCACATGCCTGGAGCACATTCTCCACTTGTGAGTGCTGTGTCCACTCTTCCTCCCTGTCTGCCGGCATCACCGGCTCTCTCTCTCTCCTGCGCCTTCCCACCAATGTTCAATGCTCAAGCCTATTTTGTCTTTAGAAGAGAAAGATAGAAAACCCTGTCTTCTTAGACCTACTCCTTCAACTTGCTCTTCTCCTCTTCAAAGCCTAATGTCTGGAGAGAATTATTCATGTTGTTCTTCCTCATTCTCTGTCTCTCCATTTCCTTGTTGCCAGGGTGCTTAGTAAAGGTGGGCAGATGGGCAGATGGCAAGGACAATGATGGAGGGTCACATGGCCGGAGGCTGTGGTCGTCAGCATGGCAGAGATTCTCACAGAGGGTGGAGGAACTGAAAAGGGCCAGGTCTTTAGGGCTGATCCAGGTTCCAGTATGGGCGAGAAGGTGGAGAGAGTGCTCTGTGAAGAGGTGGAAACTGGGGGAGTTTGTCAATGAACTCTGCCAGAGGGAGCAGCGGAAAGGTCTGGGAGACGGGGAAGAAGTGGGAGGTTGGTTAAGGGAAAGGAAGCATAAACCAGCACAAGGAAGACAGACCAGTGCAGGGAATTTCATTCTGTAATGTGGGATGTGTGGGTGTCTCAACGTTGACAGGGGAATTATAGTGGTTTCCTATTTTTATTCAAGTTGTGCTGGAATCAACATTTCAGAGACTGCATGAATCTCAGGAGGCCCTATAGGGGCGCCCAATCTTTTTTCTTTTCTGCTGCATATTGGACAAAGAAGAGTCGTCTTGGGCTACACATTAAATACCCAAACACTAAGAAAGCTGAGAAGCAAAACAAAAAACAAACAAACAAAAAAACCCCAGTTTTTGCATAATCTTTGCAGTATCTGACACCACAGATAGGCAAAAAAGTCCTCAAATAATCTGCAGACAGCCCATGGCCACAGGATACCTCTGCAAGGAGCCAGCTCATCCTACCTTCAGCTTTCCTAGTATCATACTCCTACTATGAGCCTTTCTCTTCTCATTTAAAAATTAGTTCTTAAAACAAATATGAGTCAGTGGCTTTCTATGACCTGTCTTGCATAGCTTTTTACAGAGAGGTGATTCTCAGAAGTTTGTCCAAAGTAAAATTACCTGGGGAACTTTTAATACGTACCAAGGCCTGGGGGCCCAGAACAGTTACACCAGCATCTCTGGGAATGGGTCCTTGAGGGTCCATACAATCAATTTTCTTAAAAGCTCTCTTAGGCATTCTAATGTGTGAAGAATCTTGACCATAGACTTCTGCTTCTCAGTATCTGGTCCGCCCGGCAGCAGCATCAACATCTCCTGGGAACTGGATACAACTTCAGATCTCAGAACTCTTGATCTACCCACAGACTCAGAACTTGCATTTTCGTTACATCCCCTTCCCCAGGTGATTCCTATGAACCCTGATGTTGGAGAAGCCATGCCTGCCTGAAAACAACACTGATGCTTGGCTCCCGCCTCCAGAGATCCTGATTTCATTGATTTCGGCTGTGACTTGGGAATGGGGAGTTTTAGGAGCTTCCTGGGTCTTTGTAATTTTCAGCAGTTTGAGGTCCCTGCCTCACAGCATCTAGCAAAGAGTCAGGAGAGGTGCTTGGGGCATTTTTATTCGACTGGGTTGATCAACCCCATCTTTGTTTAATGATATCTGACCTTTTATTTAACTTACCAATGAACTGAATTTGCTTCTCATTTGGGGAAAAAACTGCCTGTCATGAACTTGTGGCAGGAACATCATTTCTCCTCATCTTCAAAGATGCTACGGAGAGGCTTTGAAACTGATTAGACAGGAAATATTACACAACCTAAGGCCCACAACATAAAAACCAGTTCATTTATTAAAGAAAATAAAAGTTGCCTGTTTTGGGCATAGGACCATCATTACAGAATACTAACCAACTCCTTATACACTTGAGAATAGCATATTTCCTGATTAGTTATTTCTTTCATCTTTTTAAGACTTTGTGTGAAATGATACTTAAAAACACTGTACAGGTTTCTTAAGCAACTGATTGTGCAAGTTAAACAACAGTAATTAGTATGCTAAAATGTTGGATTACTACTAGTATAGGAATTAACACAGCTCTTTTAAAGAAAAATGTATCAATACCCTTTTATGCAGGCTTCAGAAAGAAACAGATTTTGATTCCATTAGACTTGATATTAGTCTACTCACAGAAGAAAGGAGGTCATTCATTTTAAACTCAATAATGAACAGTCCACTGTATTCACTACCCTCCAACACAAAACCGTCAAGAATTGAAAAAATATATATCTTGTGTGTGTTTGTGAATGTAGGAATGGCCCATGGAGCAGTTCCCTTCCTAATCGGGGAAGGTGTCATAGTGTGTCCTAGATTCCTGCTATTGGCATACTAAGAGGGCTTGCGAAGCATTAGAAGGCTTATTGCTGAAGTCGGCTGGATAACATCATGTATGCATACTTGCTAGTAGGGAGAAGAAAGGAAATAGTCTCTCCTTACAGTTTTTCAAAGCTGGCAATGACCAAAGTCTTTGAAGCAAGTGTGCTACTCACGAGGGAGTACAGCTCCTGTGGTATCATCCTGAGTCCCACGTGGAGTGGGGTCAAATTCGCAATTAGTTGGAACTTAAAATGTTATAGACTCAATTATTCAATTTGTGCAGATGGATGGTTAAGACTAGGATTCATGCTTATACATTATGACCTTGTAGATTTATATATCAGTGATGAATTTTAAAATACCATAGAATGGGGTCAATTCCAAATACTCTATTTGGATATGCCATGTCTAATTCACCTCATGGATGCACACTTCAGGTTCAATAGTGAAAATGATATTTCCATGGAATGACTCAGAAGGGAGAGTTGGGATTTGTTCTTGTAGTCATATCTGTCAATGCCGGGCAAATACGTAAAAGTCTCATTACCAAAGCAGGGGATCCCCTGTGCTTATCATGGAAGTTAGTGTAATCTCATGCTGATCAAATCACTCAGACGACTCCACGCAGAGTACAGGACAGGCACTGACCGGCAGTTGCTGCCAGGCAAACTTCCACTGTGTTTTCTGCCCTCTGTAGTCACCATTTGGTGTCATGAAAGGATCCTTTCCTATTAGGCACTCCTGGTGTCTCAGAACTACGGCTTTATAAGAATCTCCTATAAAAGTGCTTTCCTCAGCTCCTCTAGTTAATTGATCAACTTTTCTTTTGGATTAATGTAAGGGCCTTTCTTTAGCACCCCAGATCCTGTTTGAGAGAGCACTCTGAGTAAGCTTTCTGAGATGAGGGACAACCAAATCATTTGCTTACTTCAAATATTCAGTGCCTTTCACCATCCACAGAATCAAATCCAAACTCTGACTCTGGAAAACGTCATACCAGCACCTTACCTGCCCTCCCAGGCCCCCACGCCTTTGCACGTGCTGTTCTTCTAACTGGAACTGTCCCATCCAGCAAACGCCTACATGTCCTTCAAGTCACCTTCAACTCCATTGTCTCCATTACACCTGCGGAGTTACACCATTCCCTAAGCTGTCCTCCCAAGTGGTTAGCTTTGTTCATAAGGACACCGTGTCAGTGTCTTGCCTCCCTCCACATGCCCTCTAGAATGTACGGTCCATGAATGGCCTCTTCATCTTTGCGGCCATCCCACCCAGAGCAGTACCTGGTACATGGTGGCCACTTCAGATAGATTGGACAAATGAATGAACGAATGAGTGCCTCTCCAAGTGTCTAATTTAATAATGGGCAGAACTTGACTTCCTCAGCAAAGCCAGACTAGGGCCTTATTCCTTATTTCCAACTTAAAGGGATTTTTTTTTTTTTGAGACAGAGTCTCACTCTGCCATCCTCAGTAGAGTGCTGTAGTGTCATAGCTCACAGCAACCTTAAACTCTTGGGCTTAAGCGATTCTCTTGCCTCAGCTTTCCGAGTAGCTGGGACTACAGGCACCCACCACAACGCCTGGCTATTTTTTTGTTATGCCCAGCTATTTTTTTGTTATAGTTGTCATTGTCATTTAGCAGGCCCAGGCCAGGTTTGAACCTGCCAGCCCTGGTGTACATGGCTGGCACCCTAACCATTGAGCTATAGGCACTGAGCCAACTCCAAGGGATCTTAACTCAGTGTTTGTAATTATGCTTTTCAACTCCCCCCTTATCCCACTCCCATTTAGACCTAATAAAATGTTATCACTTGTGTGTCGGCTTGGCTTTCAGAACTCAGTAATCTAGGAGTGCCAAGGATGAACATTCCACAGTTTTACTCACTAGAGAGATTCATGATTTTCAATATTGACATGGAGGCCAAAATATAACATATAGGTCACAGATAAGTTTTCTTAAGCTTTTGAAGTCTAGGGTATTTTTTTCTAACATCAAATGCAACTCTCCAAAAAAGGCTTCTCTTGTTGAATGGAATGAACAGCATGGTTTGCAAATATTAAGTTTAAAGAAGTTTAAAGAAAGGGCACAGCGCATGGAACGTATTGTCTTAAATGACTGCATTGTGTACATTAACACATGTAACTTTCCTCCCCAGTGTGATTGCCTTGATCAAATTGAAAGTCAGGTTTTCTATTTTGGCATTATGCCTTATTTCCTTGGACTAAATGAAATTGTTCCATTATAGCAAATAGAAGCTTGATAATGGTTTGATTCAAGTTTAATTGGAATGCTGTTCTCAGAATAGTTCACCATTCCGGTCTCATTCCTCGATGTTGTGTTTTCACATAGAGATTATGAGCTGAGACTGGGTTACAGTCCTTTAGGATTTGAGCAGTTGAAATCCTGGGAGCATTTCAAGGCAAAGCCCAGTCTGACACAGAAAAAGTGCTGCTTTCTTGCTGTCAGCTGGTAAGAAAGATTTAGCTCATTGCAGGTCCCCCTAGAAACAAAGCACAGAGGGACATGTCCCTTTGGGGATGGTCTCAGCTCCTCTTGGGATGGACACGATGTTTGGAGATTGATAAGCAAGTAACACTTAATACTGTTGCCTTCTCCCTCGTTTCTAAGGTGGACTGCACCAAGGCATCTAAATCTTTTCTTTCCATTTTTTTTTTTTTTAAGGCTTCCTCACAGCAATGAGGCAAGAAGTGACTCGTGCCCACAAAGGCTGGGCACTGGACACTGTGACCATCCACAACGAAGTTCTGCGACAGACCAAGGAAGAGATCACCACACCCCCTGCGGTAGGCACTGTTGGGCACCAGCAAGGACTGTTCTGGAGCTGAAAGTTCAAGTTCTGCTTACAACTGAGTTATTGTGCCTTAGTTAAATCCATTGGCTTTGCAGTGAGAGTTCCCATTGTCATGACCAGAAGATCACAAAGCCAAAGCCCTCTTCATCTGTAGGAGTAGATTAATGGCAAGGTCCAGCGAGTTTTGGGGACTCCCCAGATTGCATTTCTTTATAAAGTACAAGTTATGCTTGTCTTTGCTAAAAAGCATCTTTGACACATCCTTGGCTACTGTTGTGGCCTCTCACAGAATCAGCTGTGGGCAGCAGAGCAGCTCCGAGGGCAGCAGAGACTAAGAGGGCCAGCAGGCTGGGGCTCTGAGGCTGGTTCCCGTGGTGTCCTCACTAGCTTTAGACCCTGGGTGGAAAGGTGCCTGGCTGCAGGAAGAGCCCCTGCCTGACACTGTTCTACCCAATGAACTCGGGCCAGTTCTTTATCTTTAAAGTGAGCAAGATCGTTCAGCCTTATCCAAGGAGTCGTGAGAATGTAAACGTGATTGCTTAGGCTTTGTGCAGGACCCCGTGTAGACTCCCAATAAGTCTTGGTCCCATTTTCCCCTTTTCTGATTTTCTCTCCCTCATTTGTCAAATAAAGGGGCTGGACCAGATGACTTCCAAGTTCCTGCCAAGCTTTCCAACCGTTTGTAACATGGGTTGCCTTTCCTCCAGGCTTTAGGAACACGTCCTTCATTTCTGCCTGAGACCTCACCAGAAGCACCTTAACTTCCTTATTTCCACCAATAATCACTGCAAAGCGATTTCAAAATCCTTCCAGCCTCTACCTATTATGCAATTCCAAAATCACTTCCAGTCTTTTAGGTATTTGCTATAATAGCATCCTACATCCTAGTATCAAAATCTGTAGTCATTTCCTAAGGCATAAACTGAGTGACTAAAGGCAACAGGAATTCATCTTCTCACTGTTTAGGGGACCAGATGTCCCAGTCGCAGTAGAGTCAGTTTCTTCTAGAGATTTGAGGGAGAATCTTGTTTCTTGCCTCTCTCCCAGCTTCTGGAGGTTGCTGACAACTACTGGCACTTTCTGGCTTCTAGCCGTGTCCTTCTAATTTCTACCTCCATCCACACATTCTTCCCTGTCTTTGTGTGTCTGTTCTGCTTCTTATGTAACTACCAGTCACGTTGTATTTAGGGCCTACTTTGATTCAGTGTGTACTTATCTAACCTGATCACATCTGTGGAGTCCCTATTTCCAAACAGTCACATTCTGAGGTTTAGGGTGGACATGAATTTTTGGGTGACACTATTCTATTTATCACACCTTCCATGACTTTTTAAAGTTCTGATACTGAAAGTACCCAAGAGAGGTATAACAGTTTACTATCTGATGGCTTTTGAGTGGTCACATTATTCATGCAGTTTATTGTCACCCACTGAGTTAATGGTGGTAACTGAATGCCCTGAGACTGCCCATGGTTTTATCGTCAAACCATGTGCCTTAGTTTTTGGTTCAAAAAATACAGTTCTTGACCTGATGTGATGGCTCATGCCTATAATCCCAGCACTTTGAGAGGCCAAAGTGGTAGGATCCCTTGAGGCCAGGAGTTTAAGACCAGCCTGGGCAACATAGCAAGAACTTATCTCTACAAAAAAATTTAAAAATTAGCCTGACCTGTGGCTTATGCCTATAGTGGTAGCTACTTGGGAGGCTGAGGTGGAAGGTTTACTTGAGGCCTGGAGTTTGAGGCTGCAGTGAGCTGTGATTCTGCCACTGCATTCCAGCCTAGGTGACCAACTGAGACACTGTCTCTAGAAAACCCCCATGATCTTTATACTAGAGGGCACAGTAATATTACTATCTTTTATGATAACCTACATTTCCTTCCCTTACCTGACCCTCACTTGAAATGGAGAAATGGCCGCCATCTTGTACATGAACATATTTTATGAGCTTGCAGGGTTATTGGGGCTTCCCCTGAGCTTCCTCCCAGGATTCCATTTTTTAAATAAATAAATGTTCTGCGGCTTCCTACCGCCTACAAGGTAAAGTTCAAACCCTTCAGCTTGGCATCCAGATTCTCCCATAGTCAAACCCCAATTTTTTTTACAACTACTAAACCATCTGCTAAATAAAATGCTCGGCCTTTTCCACTCACCCTGCCCCCTTTGTATTATTGCATGGGGCGCCTGCCTCCTTTCCTCTGTCTTCCTGAGCACAGCCCACCCTTCCAGACTAGCCCTCCACTAAGGACCCCAAGCCCACAGGGATGTTTCACCCCAGGAGTCACTGCCCACACCCTCAGTGCTGCTCTCCAGGCAGCCCCCGAAACAAGTGGGTGCTGCTGTTCAATTCCTGTCTTTTTAAAAATTGTCCTGTGTCAGTGTGTGTCCTGTATCCACAATTAAATGGTGAGGTCCTCAAAGGCAAGTCTTACAGTATGAGAGACGGTGGGGAGGGCGTTCAGACGCCGCTGAACAATTCTGCACCCCACCGCCTCTGTGCGCACCCTAGCTCTACTTCAACCTGTCCTCAGGGGGTGCTCTGACTCCCTGCTGGCCAGGGTTGGCTGTGGCAAATCTCACTTCACCGACTGAAAGGAAATTGAGCCTACTAGGTTGGCTTGACCAGGGCAGGCTGAGATCCCATGTTTGACCAGCTCCAAATCCTTTTTCACATTCCCACCTTACACCAACTCAAAACCAGACCCCTCAGAGACTTTTAGCTCCCTGCAGAGGTGATTGGGTGCTGCCAGTTGAGTCTGTTGCCCAGGCAGGCCACCCCTACACACTCAAATAACCAATAACAGGATGGGTTCTGGAGGCTGGGCTCAGTGTCTCACTAATGCACCGCACCCAGTGATGTTTTCTTTATCTGTTAGCATTTTAAAATTGGTGTACGTTTTCATTGCAAACTGACCATCTTTATCACATTAATGGAGGTCCATCTTGCAGCACTTCATTTTTTAAAAAGTCCTTTTACCTTCTGCTTGGCTCTCCCAGGAAGGTGTGTACATCTATGGGCTGTACATGGACGGAGCGGCCTGGGACAGACGGAATGGGAAGCTCACAGAATCCACCCCCAAGGTGCTCTTCACGCAGCTGCCTGTGCTGCACATCTTTGCCATCAACTCCACGGCGCCCAAGGACCCCAAGCTGTATGTGTGTCCTATTTATAAGAAACCCAGGCGCACTGACTTGACTTTCATCACTGTGGTGTATTTGCGAACAGTGCTGTCCCCAGATCACTGGATCCTGAGAGGAGTGGCCCTTTTGTGTGATATCAAATAGGTTCATTTCCATCTGCTGGGGGCACCAGGAGCCACATTGACCGCTCATGCTGTTGAGAGACTCTATGATGGGGGTGTGTGTCTTTTCTCCCTGATTACAGCTTGCTTACTCTTTCTAAATTAAAAAGCTGATGCTCTAAAATTGCCTGTGTGTGTATTTTCTTCTCATATCAATATTCAAAAAGTTGTTTCTAAATTGGTGCTTTTTAATCCAGAAAATCATATTCCATTCTAATTACTTGATAAAGTCCAACCTTGACGTTATAACACTTTGGAAGGTTTGAATTTTAAAAATCTGTAACAACATAGTGGCATGTTTGTATCCTAAAAGAAACTCTAGCAGATAAAATAAATTTCCCTCTAATAAAAACTACTTTCCCTCAGATAAAATCTGCCCATGTCTCGGTTTGTGCTACTGTGTTATCATCTGCTCTTCGGAGTTTGATCTGCTCTCTAGGCCTCTGCAATGGAAATTGAAGGGGTCCAGTCAGCGCCCCTCACTTAACACAGCTGTGTAGCATAAAGTATTTGAGACAATCTACTGCCATGGCTGATCCTGTAATATATTTTAATTTTATTTAATACTGTTTTATTTTATTTTTTAGTGCTCTTGAGGCCCAGGGAACTCGAGCTCTCTAGCTCCCTCCCAAGCCCAGTTCTGCAGGAGATAATGAAACACATTTCTAGGCAGCAAATGGAGAAGAAAAAAACAAACTCCATCAAATGAAATTAGGTTACATGCTGAATGTCTTAAAAAGCAAAGTCTTTAAAAAGTGAAGCTATTTCTCACTCTGTAGCTAGTCTAAAACTCAGTTTGAGCCTTTATTTCCTGCTGAAGGAAATTGTCAATTTAACAAAACAGATGGGGTTCTACATTGAATGCTCGTGTGGCTTCAGGATAGTGAAGAAATTTTGCTACCCATCTTCTCATCTAGAACCCTTTTGCCTACTACCCCCAGCTAAATGCACAAACTTCATTCCTCTGTCTATTCTGAAGGAGGGCTTGTTTCAGGCTGCTTCGTTTCTCTCTCCTCCTTCTGTGCCCTGATCAGAGATGCTGATGATAAACAAAACAAGGTGGCCATGCAATAGGCCAAGCAAGGTGTCCAGGGAAAGCCCCAGAGGAGATTCTGCCAGTCTGGTATACTTTCAAGCAGGAGAAAACGTATTATGAAAAGCGAATTGTAGCAGTGGCCTCTGGTATTCTCCTGATATTGATTTGATGTCAAAGCCATAGAACTTTTAAAAAATAATGGCAGTTTAAAAACAAAGTAGCCAAGTCCTTGGTCTAACTGCAGATCTCTAAATATATTCTTCCCTTGGCCAATACATCCACTAACGCAAAGAAGGAATTCTCTGGAAAGAATGTCCTCCTGAACTGAGGTGGTGTTTGGAAGGCCTGCTGGTCTGGGTGGGCACAGAGAGTGGGCAGCATCCTGCCATTATAGCGAACCAAACTACACGCTCCAAAATAAAACACATTATTGTACTTCTGTCCTGTTGCTAAAGGAAGTCAAATGAATATTCTAACCCCTGGATATCACGATAGGTTCTCAGAGAGTAATAACTAGATTCAGTGTTCTCTAATGACCTGAACGTTTTCTGCGGAATTGGGGAAAGAGCAAAGATGTAAATCTAGCAAAGATCAGTGATGAGACTGTTTAGGCTGTGTGTGTACTGTCTGTCTCCTGGGAACTGTTGCCGCTTATTTTGCTCTGTGTCAACACAGTGGAAAGTGAGATGGGCGCCAAGGCCCAGAAGTGGGCACCTGGCATCCAGGCAGTGCCCCAAATGGTCCTCTTTATAGTGGCTACTTCTCAGCTGTCTCTAGTTCTGTCAAGAACTAGCCAGAGCCCAGTTCTTCTTTCTCTAGGCCCAGCAAATGATTTCCTTACACATGTTGAGCTATCAAACTTCCATAAACACATAAACATTTTCTCTGCAAAATTGTTGCTTTCACTAATTACATAATTGTTCCTACTTGAGTGAGAGAGACCTGGTAAGTATGATAGAGCAAAAGATGTTAAGCCAATGAAAACTGAAAGAGGCGAAATAATTGTTCTTCCTCCTTGGCTGGAATCAGTCCACATCTTATTTTGGTCTCAGCAAATGAGCAATGAGATTTATACCGCCATTGATTTATTTTTTATTTTTTATTTTTTATTAAATTGTAGCTGTGTGCATTAATGTAATCATGGGGTACAATGTGCTGGTTTTACCTACAATTTGAAATATTTTCATCAAACTGGTTAACATAGCCTTCATGGCATTTTCTTAGTTACTGTGTTTAGACATTTATATTCTACACCTAGTAAATTTCACACGTACACTTGTAAGATGCACCGTAGGTGTGGTCCCACTAATTGCCCTCCCTCCATCCATCCTTCTTCTCCCCTCCCCTCCCTTCCCTCTCTCCTTTCCCTTTCTTCGTGTCATTAAAATTTGGGGAAAAGAGAAGCTTTGCTGGCTATATGCTCATTAATAACCACCGTGGTCTCTGAAGGAGACAGCAATATGTGTGCTCACGGTGAGGTCTGTGACTTAATATTGTAGTGTGACCTTGTGCCAGGCACTGTCCAAGCACTTAACAAGAATTAATTCATGTCATCCTTATACCAACCCTATGAGATTAGTACTGATTTTATTGTCTCCATTTAACAGGTTAAGAAATTGAGGCACAGATGCTAAAGAACTTGCCCAAGGCTGGTGAGTGATAGAGCTGGGATTTGAACTCAGACTGAGGGGCTTCTGTCCATGCTCTGAGGTACTTTGCAAGACAGTACCATGTGCAATGCCATGAGCCTCTAAAATTCATAATAGTACCTGGAAATAGTAGGTCCGTGTTTCTCTAACTTGTTCATTTGAGCAGTCGTCATTATCTGAATGGAAAGGATGATGGGATAGAGGAGAAACTACAGAAGCAAACGTTAGCATGTGTGTGGTGTGGGAATAAATGTATGTCTGAAAACAAAGGTTTTGAAGAGAAATAGTAGGTTCATTTAAACATACTTTTTCTTGAACATTCTAGAAATGTCCAGGAGGTACACTGCATGTTAACTGGAAGGAACATGGCTGGAGAAATTGGCCTTAAACTCCAAGTGAGAACATAGGGAGTCTAGTCCTGGACCGAGGCCTTCTGCGGGACAGCTTCCTTATCCACATGAAAAAGTCATAAAAACGTTATTTTCAAGAACATAGTTCAGCAAGGTATAAAAGAGAGCAAGGGTGTAAAAAAATAATTCACTACCCTAAATGAAAAAAAAGATTAAGAAACTATAGAGATCATTTCCATTTGAAAGGCCTAAAGAGCCACTCGTGGTTAAAGTAACTCAGTGACTTAATCCTTGGTATCTCATAAAATCTTCAGCGTTACCTTTTTGTAATTGTTTTTAAGTGATCTGGCTTTAGATGCAAGAAGGTTCCACATGACAACACTCTAGAAATAGTTAGGACATATGCATAAATCCAGAAAAGTGCACTAATATTGAATAGGTAATGAGTCCACCAAGAGTTTCTCAGGGCTATGTACATTGGCTTATGCCTTTTCTATATTTGATAAAAATTGTCCTACTCACTGAGAACACTACAAACTCTCCCCCTCCCTGTCTTGGGTCCTGCTGTCTGGTAGCAGCCTCTGAAATGGAAATTTGTGTGCAGGTTTCCCGGAAGTAACTCTTGAGAACAGCATCCCTGTGCTCGGGCCTGGCGTCCGTGTACTACCTTCCTCCACGTTCTTCTCCTTTCCCTCCCATCCTCTTTCCCCACCTCCTTTAATTTAAAAACAAATCCTGAGCATGCTTTTCCTTGTCTCCTCCTCAGGCTCTCCTCAGAGGATTTTAACAACCTAATCGAGAGTATTTCTGACACCTGCACGCAGACTTCATCTCTCTGAAATGCCGGGAACTTTCTGGAACATCTGAAGTGGCAGGAAAGAGACCTGAGGGATGCAGTTGCTGACCTGTCTCAGAGGCTGGAGAAGAGGGGGTACCCGACTTGGGAAATCCTTGGACTGAGCAGAGTTGACAGGAGAGATTTTGAAGACTCCCAAACACAATGACAACTGAAATCTGAAGGCCTGATGTTTTTCTCAGAGCTATTAATTCCCTGAGACCTTTGGAAGAGCTGTATTTTGCCTTAGGAAAATTGCTCTTGTGTCATGAGCACGTGGAAAGGAGCTAGTCACCTTCGTTGCTTCTGTCTTCCAGCATCTGGCTTTGACTATAGAAAAGAAATGTACAGGCTTAGAACACGCGAGTCGTGATTTACATCCAGCCTTCCGAGATGAATATAAATACTTTGGAGTAATGCTCAAGAAATGAAAACGTTCTGTCTACCCCAAGTCCATACCAATTCCTTATGGGAGCTGTTGATTTACAGACGATTGCCCTACCTGCTTCCATTCTCCCCAAAAGGAGCCGGGGAAGGAGGGGCCTACAGTTCCTTCCATCCCTCCAGGGCTTGCAAGATCACTCTTCTCAGGAAGGTGGGATGTGGTGGGGTGACAGGGTAACAGTTGTATAAAGTGTTTTAATTAAACAAGTATCCTCGGGGCATGTGGAAATTCCTCCCCGCATCACACTGGTGGTGTTGGCAGCTCCCTGCCTCTCCTGACAGAGCCGCCTCCCCTCTCATTCTCACCCAGGATGTGACTGATTCATTAAGCACGTCCTTTCTGTTTCCAGGCAAAATCCTCATCTGACCTGGCACAGCTATGTGTGCCTCTAATTCCCTGGCACCCTCACCAGCTTCCACCAGGTGGGGTCCACAAATGTGGGGCTCTTTTCCAGTCTCCCAGATGACACATCCACAGGCCTTTCTGTCACTAGAACCTCAGCCTCCTCAGACCTGTGATCTGGGAATTCAACCTGTGTCTGAGGGATAAGGACACCCATCTGTCATCTGTGGTTTCCTTCCTGATTACGCAAACTCTTCCTTTCTATTGTCCCTCTTCCATTGTCACCCCTAAAGCACATCTGGTGTCCCATCATGATAAGAACCTGGAAGAGAGGCTACCAGAGGAATAGAAAATGCTCTTCTCTCTCTTTCTCCCTCGCCCTCCCTCCCCTCTCCTCCCTTCCTCTCACCTTCTTTCTCTCATTCTCTCTCCCTCCCCTCCCTCCCTTCCCAGAGCAGACCTAGCTATTTGGCATTTAGCTGGACTACATCAGAAGCTTTGTCTATTATGTGTCATCCCTCTCCTGGGGAAAATAGTCACTTTTAGTTTTTTTCCAGGTTTGTGGAATTTTTTTAGAAAGTAGACCTTTCTACCTGGTCTGTTCTCTCTGAAATCCCCTGACAGCTTTCAGCCACCAGCAGTTTGCTGTGGTGTTCCTTGGTGGGCCTGAGGTCCCTCATTCTCCCAGGTCCCTCCCCTGCCCATGGAAAACAGAGCTGAGGGGTGGCTGGCCCAGGAGGTGAGCAGGTGCTGTTTCTGGGGGGTGGTCCTGCTCTTGCCCCTCACGCCCACCTAGAGGTCCTGGGAGCACAGGGTGATGCCCGCAGGAGAAGGTTGTGTTCACGCTTGGTTTGCTCACATTACTCACTCTGGGAGCCAGGCCAGGAGAGAGCAGGTGGCCCCCAGCAGCCCCAAAGGCCACTTCTCTGAGGGCCAGGCTGTGATGTCTCTGCATTCTCCTCCTGTCCTGGAGGAGGGACAAGCTCCATGGGGGAAGTAGAGGGCACAGGCGGGAAGGGACTAGGGAGCTGCCACACCTGCCTCATAACATCCTCCTAACAACCCTGGGACAGCTCCAGTACCAGTGGCAAGATGGCACCAGCTGGACATACTACGTGTCCACCTAAACAAAGTATGTGAGCACGACCCTCTTCCAGGAAAGTGTCTGGGCTCTTTCAGTACTCAGAGTCATCTGCCTGCAGCATCTTTGGGGAAACTCTGACTCGACTGGCACATGATGTGCAGGCATCTGGCCATGAGCACCACAGGCCACGCCCCACACTCCATTCTCATCTGTACACCATCCTGTAGTGTATATGTCTCTGGTCAATTTGTGTATTAATTTGTCACTTGATGCATAATATTTAGCACTGTGATAAAAAACAAATAAGCCATTCCTATGAGGAATTGATTTTCCCTTCCACATCTGTTCACGAATACATAAATCTAAAGTTGTGCTACTTTAAAAGCCTTCAGTGCAGATATAATCTAAAATGGCTAGACTTTGAGAATGGGCTTCTCTGCCAAAAGCTGTTTATAGACCTGATCCCTGGTGCCAGGCCACTCATATTCTACCTCCAGGCCCCAAAGACATTGATTCCTTCTGAGGTCCTTTCTAATTCATTACAATCAAATCTGATGGTGACATGTGACTCTGGTGCATGATGAGCTCTGTACAAACATTTAGGAGGGATGCAAGAGCCACCAAGGTGTGGGCCCTGCCCTCAGGCAAGTAAGTGATACAGCAGGGAACACAAATTCTGCTCACGAATGGCCACCATGTAAGTCAGAAAGTGGTCATTGTCCTACAGGTGAAGTGACGCAGGAACACGGAGAAAGACTTGAATTTCCTTGGAAGGATCAAAGAATGTATTTGGAGAAAATAGAATTTAGATGGAACTATGATTGATGGATGGATGGATGGGATTTGACCAAAGAAAATAAGGAAGCAGAGCATTTTAGGAGGAAGGACAGAGGGAACACAGGCCCAGAGGAGGCAAAGGCTGGCCAAGTGGAAACCAGGACAGAGAGTTTCATTTGGCTACAGCACAGGACGCATGAGGAGAAAGCGGGGAAGAAAGTCTGTGAACACTGTGAACGTGTAACCGTGGAGTCTGACTGTGATCCCTTATTCCCAGGTGGAATTTTGCAGTTTTCAAAGCTCTTTCATCTGCATTCTCCCATTTCCCATTTAATTTTCACAACAATCCTGTAAATAGGCAATAGTGGGATTATTACTCAGATGAGAAAGCTGAAGCCCAGACAGTGAAAGGGACAAAGAAAACTGGCAGAAGAACCAGGATGAGACCAAAGGGGGTCAACACCCTGACCAGGAGATAGGAAGGAGCCTGCAAGGGAGCTTGCGGCCACTCTCCTCTGTAACTTCTCACGCTGTGTGTTTGTGGAGTTTGCGTTTGTTGGTTTGCCTTCAGGCTTAATGTGCTGGTTTTTCTTGTGTCAAGGCACTGTGTGGCAGCCACCCTAGATACTCTGGTGTGAGTCAGTGGGTTCTTCCCAGGGAGACTTGGGGAACAGTCTCTCCAGAGGGAAGCACTGCGGGTCTTGGAGATGGCACCAAAGGAGGCCTTGGGAAAGCTGGTACAGCAGTAAAGACCTACCAGCAGCAGCCACCTCTGGGGCACAGGGCCCTGAGACACGTTAGCACAGGGCCACAGCATGGTCACCACGCAGGGCACTGTGTGGGGCTTGCTCATTTCAGTCCCCCATAGTCTAGCCCAGGGGTCCTCAAACTTTTTAAACAGGGGCCAGTTCACTGTCCCTCAGACTGTTGGAGGGCCAGACTGCGGGCCTTGGGACGAGTCGGCTGCTGAGCAGGACAGGTAGCGGCGGCAAAAACACCTGGCAGGCCAGATAAATATCCTAGGCAGGCTGCATGTGGCTCGTGGGTCGTAATTTGAGGATGCCTGGTAGCCACTCCAGGATGATGGCGAGCACAGCAGGACAATGGGCCTGCAGATGGCAGTGGCACCTCCTTGGGCCACTTGACACCCAGACTGACATTATTGCTATAGTCCCTGATGGTGATGATTGCCTTGAACCTGGTCCCTTGGCAGTCTAGGTCTGCTTTTCATAAGCATGATCTTTAGAACCTTGTCGTTGAGGGAACAGGTCTCCGGAAAAAGTCATAGTTATCTCAAATTCCTTGAAGGGCAAGGAGAAGAAATAGATCTTCAGGGATTTAATCTTCATGTCTTTGACCCAGAAACTTGGCTGGTGATGGAGACCCATTCCTTGTCCTAGATTTGCCTCCACTCTCCAGAGCCTCAGCCTTAGTGCTGAGCACAGCCAAGACCCCGGCCACAGCAGTGCTGCCAAAGCCTCCCCAGGAACCTCCATGGCCTCCCATCCTAGGAGCCCTGCGTCCTCCAGCCCCTCCTGTGGGAATGGAACCATTGGAGAGCTGTTTGTGTACTTTCATATCACAAGACTGTCATGCTTGGAATTGACTCTGTGAGCCCACCCGGAGGGCCCCCCCACCCCCCCACCCTCCCACCCCCGAGAGCACCTGGACGGCAGGGGTTGGACATCTGAGTCATTAGGTGCCAAGCAGGTTCATCAGCTTTGTTTGCCATCCCATTAGGCAAATGAGCCAGAAAGCAGAGCATCACTGAGTGTGCTGGGGGTGAGGGCTTTCAGAACAGGGGAGGAAATGACTGGAGAAGGCTGTGAAGGCGCAGCAGTGAGGTAGGCTGTGTCCTCTGAAAATGACACCTGCTGGGCAGAGCCGCAAGTCCACTGGAGGCCCGGTCTAGAGGTCACACCAGAGCAATAGAGGGAGA
The DNA here is from genome assembly GCF_000181295.1 of Otolemur garnettii. NCBI lineage: Eukaryota > Metazoa > Chordata > Mammalia > Primates > Galagidae > Otolemur > Otolemur garnettii. The sequence goes on from NW_003852426.1 coordinate 9,785,366, forward strand.
CTCCAAGCTTTCCCCAACCAAGGGTCAATCTTGAATTCTGGTGCTTTTAACCATGTCACAAGTCAGGTGGGACTGAGATAAACAACCTGGGAAGGAAAACTTCTGGGCTGCGACCCTGTGGAGGTGTAGGAGGTATCTAAGGATCAGCCCTTAGTGATGTGTGTGTGACCCATGAGGTCCACGATGGCTGGAGACGACCCCGGAGCCCACACTCAGAGAACCTAGGCCTGGTGGTGCCGGTTGCTGAGAGAAGTTGGCTCAGGACATTTTAGAGTTTCTATCTTCTTTTACTTAGCAGGGAGGAGGGAGTGGGTTATCAAATTCCTTTCCTCTGGGGCGGAGGGGGTGGCTTTTGTCCGGCCTGGGTGTGGTGAGTGAGGAGACCCAGAAGACTTAGAGGTGAGAGTCAGCCCACCTGAGAGCTCCTCCTTTCTTGCCTTAGGGGACCCCATGCAGCTTTGTAGTGACCTCTACTCTTTCCTGGGGGTAACCCTAGTTTCTGAAAGCCTGAAACAGTTTCCCCTACCCAGGCTCCAGAATCATTCTTTTCTGAGAAACTTCTGGTGCCTCCCTGCCAGCCTGGTTTGAGAGATGATGAGGGGAAGAGCTGGAAGAGTTTCTAGGAAGGAGGCTGCTTGGGCCACTTAGCATGAGTCTCTGGAAATTTCTCACTTTAGACCTGAGAGGGTTGACATTGGTTTCACTTCTCATTTTGGTCACAGTGGGTTTCTCAGTCATGATGGTGGCTCTGAAAGGCTACAATGGCAAAGCCTCATGTGATACTTCTTTTTCACTTGATTTCCAAGTGTGTGAAATTTGGTACATTTCCACTTTCCCCACAAGAGCTTTAATCCTGTGAAGGGGCAATGGGGGCTCTGACATAACCACCTCCTCCCCAGATCTCCATCTTTTCTTCAGAGAAAAAGGCAGACAGGTGAGGAAAGCTGGGGGGTGAGGGGCAGAGAGGGGCCAGGTGGACAAGAACAAATGAGTCTGCAAGTGATCATTAAGGAGCCAGAGCCAGACCCTGTGATCTTTCTGAATACGGTCAAGGAAGCAGGGGAAGATGAGATGGGCCCAGAGTGGAGAGCCCCATCTACTTAATTGCAGCTGTATAGAGGGGACTTCCAGAAACCCTCTGCCTAGACTAGCTAACCCTGCCTCCAGACAGGCTCAGGGGCACATGCCAGCTGCGTTTGTCAGGGTAGGCTAACTGCAATGACAAACAGCCCCCAAATCTCAATGGCTTAGTGCTACAATCCAGCAGAGGTCAGAGGGAGGCTCTGTTCCACACAGTCATTCAGGGACCCAGGATGCTGCTGTCTTGTGGTTCCATTGCCCTTGGCGGGGGGCCTTGGTGTTCTCCCCTTGATCATCTATGTCCAGAAGGGTAGATGGAGGATTCTGTGAGAGGTTTTATGGGCTAAGCCTGGAGGTGGCCTATGTCACTTTTTTTCACAATACATTGGCCACAAAACATCAAGGGAGGCTGAGAAGTGTGGTCACAGAATTGTGTGGGTTGAATTGTGCCCTCCCCCCAAAAAGATATCATGAAGTCTTAACTCTCAGGACCTTATCATGTCACCTTATTTGGAAATGTGGTCTTTGCAGAGGTAATAGTGTTAAAATGAGATCATTCAGTGAGCCCTAATCTAAGAATACTGACCTTCTTTTTCTTTTCGTCACTGATGAAGCTCATGGCATTCTTTACATAAAAGGGAAATTTATGACTCGGAGAAACATGCACAGAGGGAAAGTATGTGGAGACACAGGGAAAATCCCATCTACAAGCCGAGGAAGGCCTGAGACCATCAGAAGCCACCAGAAAGTCATGCAGACTCTCACTCAGGGTTCTCAGGAGAAACCAACCCTGTCAACAACTCAGACTTCTGACCTCCAGAGGCAATAAATTTCTGTTGTAAGCCACCCAGTTTGTGATAATTCTTTATGGCTGCCCAGGAGACTAAAATATGCTGTGCGCCCATATTTGGGGCACATCCAGCCAGCTCTGCTAGACAATCTTCTTGTCAAAAGGAAGAGAACAGATGGCTCTTAGGGCAATACCCACCATCCTTGCTGGTTCTGCAACTCTCAGGGAGCCCCTCTCCCTGTGACTCCCTCCCTCCCTGGGTTTTTTCTCACCTTCTTCCCACTCCTGCTACTAATCCCTTCCAGGAGAGAAGGAGAGAGCCCTCATCACTACTGGCTAGACTCCCTTTGCTGTTCTCACCTCAATTTTGTTTCTTTTCTTTGGTTGAGAGATGCACAACCCCCCACCAGCACCTTCCTAAGGGACCTCTAGCAAATCCTCTCTTGTGAGATTCAGTTCCCCTCCCGGTAAAGTGAGTGTGATGCCACTGACTTCTCTGTCAACAGTGGAGTCAGTTATGAAAACGATGCTGTAACACTTTGGAAATACAGCGCGCTGCATCTGCCCAAGAGAGCAATAATCACTGTAGCTCAAGAGGCTGTAAATCCTCCCCAGCTGACTGCCAGGAGCTGGACAGGGCCTAGCACCTGGTAACCGCTGGTGAATAGGCGGGGGGCAGTAATAGTGCACCGTGCAGCATGGGGATATGGCTCCTTTAGTCTGGCAAGTCTCTTCCCTTCTTGACCTGGGGGATCTGGCTGGAGCCACCTGGGCCAGGGAGGGATATACTATGCCAGAAGTATAGGCACTAGCAACTGTACCTGCTGCCTTGCGGAGAACAGGCACAGATGATGCACCAGGGAAAATGGAGGACTGTGTGGAATACTAGTGGTGTTAATGCTCCCATTTACGGGGGTCTTATTTATGCCAGCTTCTGGGCAGTGCTGTTTCTCCTCATCACACTGTCTTGCAGGGTGGCATGTAGGATTGTGGTGTCATTGTGTGCCCTGATGGTTTGCATCTAGGCTTTCTTGGGCTGTTTCAAGCCATCTTGGGCTAGTTGCTTAGCTGCTTGGGGCATCAGCATCCTCATTTGCCAAATAGGGATAAAAATAATCCCACTACACAACCCAAGGTGCTCCTGGGAGCTCTGAGTGGCAGGTGGAGGGCAGGGTCTAAGAAGAGAACCAGAAGGCGGAGGGATGGAGCCCCTGTCATCCTCCCATGACACTTCTTAACCCCAGGACTTGCTGGCAGCCTGGTTATCCTGGCACAAGGCAGATTCCTGGGCCAGGATAACCTGGCTCTACCTCCGGCAGTGAATTCTCTACCTCTTCCCAGCAGTGAATCTTCAGACTGTGGTGATGACTAGGCTGAGAGCAATGGTGAGCATTGGACGAAGTAATGCACTTAGGTCCCAGAACAGCACCTGACTTGAGGCTAATACTTGATAAATGTTGGCCCTTATTATTGTACCCATTTTAAAGATCATGAGGCCCAGGCTTAGCAACAGCAGGGGTATATAGTAAGTAACTGAGATGAATTTGAATCTAAGACTGGAATCAGATTCCAAGCTCCATGTGTCGGGATGTGTGTGTATGTGTGTTTATATTAGGCTCAAAGATACTGGCTCTTTCTTCATCTTGTCACTCAGAACCTGGATGTGATCTTCAACTATGGGAAGTAAATGATTTTCTTAGGAAATTGGAACTTGGAAAGGAATCTGAACTATATGAGCAAGAGACACCTGTCCTTTCTAGCAATTCCCTCTCCCCCCTCTCTTCTTTGCCCTTTCCCCTCCTTCCTTCTCTCTCTCCTGCCTCTTCCCAAGTAAAAGATCTGTCCTGCCCACCCGCCAGGTATTCCTACCAAGGACAGAGTTTTCCTGTCAGGGACACAGGAAGGCAGGTTGGCCTGGTCTCAGGTCAGTCTCCCTGGGGAAAGGGCCTTGCAGCATCTTTTCTTCCGGTGCACACACCAGTTGTTCCCACTCCCATTTCTGAAGACAATCTGTTTACCAACTTTGCTCAGTGGGAGCTGATGTTGCCCTACCTTAGGGCCACTGGAGAAGCCTTGGGCATGAGGGTAAGTGGCAGTTCCCAGAGCTCAGGGCTATAGAGGAAGGAGCCACAGGGGAGCTGCTCCCAAGACAGGTTGGCAGAACTTGAGGTACATCCTCTGTGCTGCCACAAATCTCGCTGCCTATCAGGAGCTTCTGCACCAGCTTTGGGGGTGGGTGAACCTGGGATAAATGCTAAGTTTGCTTTTATGAGCAACTTCCTCTTAATTGCTTAGCCTTGGTCTCTTCATCCATAAAATGGATGAACGTGTACCCATGATACTGGATGAGATCAGTGCACACCAGGCATTCAGCAGCTCCTGCTCAGAGAGGAGGCTTGATAAGTAGTGGCTATTGTTTTATTTTCCAGGCTATTAATAGTTTAGCAAATGATATTTCATCCATTCAAATCTCTGTTCTTTTGGAGCATGTCCTTGCACTGTAATAAAAAGCCTGAGCAAGGGGCCTGATAACAGTGTAGGGAAAGAAGAAAACCATATTTCCAAGTATATACTCCGTCCTACCATCGGAGCAAACTTAGAGACCCATAGATGTTAAAAAGAAAGACTGGGCTGTCATTCTTCCTTTCTTTCTTTGGGAAGCCATGCAATTCTCTCACTCTCCTCCTTTTCTCTCTTCCCTCTCCAGCTTCCCTCCTCTCTCTGTTGTCTGTTCCCATCTTTCTCTCTTTTTTCATTGCTCCCTCACCATTCTCCTCCCTCTGTCTAATATAAAATAAACTTAAACTTTTATATTCTAAAAAAAGAGAAAGAGACATCTCTGGACACCCTCATATGCCCACTGTCTTCAGCTGGGATCTCTCAGAAGCAGACTGTAAGATGAGGATTTAAGAACAAATACTTTATTTATATTTGGGAGGTGACCCCAGGAAACACTGGTCCCATCCTATTAGAAAATGAGACAGGCAAGGAAAGAAAGCCAACACTGGGTGCATTATTGAGCAGGTGACCACTGTGGGAAGCTGGGGCTCTACTGCCCTGGGGACTTCAAGAAGACTGTGGTACATACTGCTGAGCTGTCCAATCCAAGGGGCAAGAAGCTGGGGGGCCTACCCTGCACTCGCTGGACACAAAAAGCCTCCTCCTGGCCAGGGATAGCCCCTGGCAGAAAGAAAGTGTTTTTTTTTAAGGACTGAGGGCACTTATCACAACAGTGCTTATCACAAATGTAATATAAATGATTCTAATAATTATTTGTTTAATGTGTCTCTCCTGCATTAAAATATAGTCTTTCTAAACATAGGGACACCATCACCATTATATCCCCAGTACCTAGCTTAGTGTCTGGTATATGGCAGGTGTTCAGTAGACATTTCTTAAGTAAATGTAATCTGCAGATTGATAAATTCATGGCAAAGACCCTAGTCCTGTCTGAAAACCTTCTCTATCTCCTTCTTTTCCTCTCTCCTCTCCCCCCACCAACCCTGATGTAGTAGAGCCTGAAAATTATTTCCCAGATTCTTTTACTTTGGGGATCTTCTTCTAGAGTATTAAAGCCCCTAAATTTAACCCTGCCCTTGACTGCCTAGAATAAAGAGTATTTTTCCCAGCCTCCCTGGCACTTAGGAGTGCACATGAGACTAAGTTGTGACCAGTGGATGTAGGATTGATCCTATCCATTCAGGATATGGCCTCATGGGTGGGATGCACCCATCTTCTTCCCTTTCCTCCTTCTTGCCACCTGGGATTTGGATGTCATCGCTGGAGTTGGAGCAGCCTCCTTGGGTCAGTAGGTGGAAGCCTTGGACCCGAGAAGACCCCAGTACTCTGATGGTCAGGGAGCAGCCACTCCAACCCTGGGCTAAACCTCTCACCTAGCTTTCTGTGAGAGAGTCCTTGGTTATGCTTTTGTTATTTGGGGTGGAGATTTCTGTCACTCAAAGCTGAACAACCTAATTCTAAGTGGCACATAGTAGGTGCCTGTTTGACCTCTGGGCAGAAAATGAATAAGTGACTGTGGAGGGTGGAAGTAGAGCTTGATGGAAGGAGGTGGCCCCTGCCACTGGCCTTCTTCCTCCCTGGGCTCAGACAGGCTGGGTTCCTCTCAGGGCAGTGCAGAGTTCTGTTTTCTCCCCCTGGAGTAGCTGCTCTCACAGAATCCCTCTCCCTTTGGAAGGGTCCAGACATGCCCTGTGGCAGGGCCAGGGCTGGGCACCTGAACTTCTTAACGGTGCATCAAGGTTCTTTGGAGGTCCTCTTTTTCCACCCCTATCTCTCCAGGGCATTAGGGACGATATGGTCAGTGCCCTCTTCCGGGTGTGAGAAGGAGACTTCGGAGCCTGGCCTGCTCTCCTGCCTTGTACTGTGATTAGGGACGAGGGTGGAAACAAAGGCAGATAAAATGGAGCTCCCACTAAGCAGGGAGAGAGAGACACAGAGGCTCAGAGGACAGGCAGGAGCCCGCGTCGTCGCACTCCCCCAGGTCACCAGAGCAGCAGGCTGGGGCTGCGAGGGGTAGGTAGGGAAGCTTCATCCCTCCCCGCGTCTCAGCTCTGAAGTTCCCAGGTGGTGGGGAACTTTTAGACCTTGTGACAGTCATGGCTCTGTCGGTCCATCTGTCGTTGTGTCTCCATTCCCAGCCTCGACTGTCCCGCGCCTGCCTTCAGAGCAGAGCATGGAAATGAGAGGACTGGGGAAAGGGACCTTCTTACTAGTCAATCGCTCCTCTGGGGATGCACTTTCCGGGAGTGATCTGCTGAGCCGCGTGACCTTGGACAAGTCCCATCCACTCTCCGGGCCTCAGTTTCCTTCGCGTTGTCCTGAATAGGCAGGTGGAGGGTGGTTTGGTTTTCCTGAGCTGGGGATCCTGGGAGGAGGTTAGGGGTGCAAGCGTGGGAGGCGGGCCACTTGTCGCTGAAATCTGGCCAAGAGCACTGCTGGAGCTCAGAGCTGGTGGCCAGGCTGCTACGCTCGCTTGGAACCGGTGCGCGGGACCTCTGGGCCCAAGACTGTGGCGGGGTGCGGCTGGGCTGGCTCAGGGGCCTCGGCTCGCCAGGACGGAAAACCGGGGACCCCGCCCGGCTCCTACCGCGGGCGGGGCGGCCCCGCGCCGGCTCCTCCCCCGGCACCCGGAGCCCGCCCTGGGTTAGTCGCCGCGCGCGGTTCCGCAGGTGGCAGCGATGGCCCAGTCCTGAACGCCCCGCCATGGCCGGCACCCCCGGCCCGCTGCGTCTTGCGCTCCTGCTGCTCGGGGCGGTGGGCAGAGCCGGCCCCCGCCCCCAGGTGAGACCCGGGACCCCGGCAGCCAGGGGGTTGGTGGCGCTGCAGGCTGCAGGCGCAGTGTCCTGGCAGGGGCTGCCAGGACTTGAGCGAAACTCCGCGCCTGCAGGCGGGAGGGATCCGACAGCCTCAGGGGGAGTAGGGACTGGAGAGTTGGTGTCCTTGGGCTGGGAGACCAAGGTGGGGGGTTGGACCACGGTGACTCCCGCAACCCCAGCCAGGAGGTACCACTTCTTCGCGGCGCGGGCCGCTCTGCCCGGGCACCAGCTGCCCCGCGCCGCCCGCGCTGACTTCTGTGCCGCATCTCCCTCTCACCACACCACTTTCCCAAGCCCTTTCGCTCCTAACCCCCTGTCAGCAACCTGGGAGCAGTCCGGAGTTACCCCCGCTCTCCCCGAACTCCCTCAACCTGCCTGGACCGGACCCCTTTTCCGCTATGTCTCCTCCCCCACACCGCTCACCTGCCCTAAGACTCCGTAAGGCTCTGGGAGAGCCGAGAGGGCCCGAGTGTGGACACTGCTCCTTCTGCCTCCTCACATGCCCCCTGGACAGCCTTTGATTCAGAGTCTCCAGGACTCTGCAGTGGCAGCTCGTCCTTCCCAGTGACCTCCCAGACGGCACTTGAACCCTAGCCCCGTCCTTGCAGCACGCTTGCAGGAGGTTCTATGACTTTCTGGAAGCCCTTCTCACACACTGCTGACCTCCCATCTGACCTCCTGACTGACAACAGGCACCAGAACACATTCTGGGACACACAGGAACACCCTGGCTTCTTCAGTGCCACAGGAGAGCAGGCAGAGGGGGGCCCTTGAAGCCTCTCTCTCCTGCCCTCCCTGGCTTTCCTGCCCCAGGCTCTTGGGCCGGGAGTGGTAGTCAGCTGCTTTTTTAAGAGCAGAGTTGTCCAAAGATGCTGGAACATGTTTGAGCAGAGAGGAGGGTGGCCTGTCCTGGTCAGGAAACAGTCTGGTCTGTTCCTACCCCCTCCCCACTCTTGCCCCTAGACATAAGGGACTGAGATCTTCAGGCCTGGCCATATACGTCTTGAGATTTGTCCCAGAACAGGTGAGAGGTAGGATGAGGGGCCATTGCCTTTGTGAGAGAAGACTCCACCAGGCTGAGAGTCCAGATGTGGACAGATGTGCTCTTAGCTAAAAGGTCAGCACATTTGCAGCCCCCAAATTCTCTTCCAGTCTCATCCTCTCCCAGTTTCTGTTCCTTTACTCAGCTACTACCCCTAACTCCAGGAGACAACCCCCCTCCCAGGGCCACTTCCCAGCAACCCCCAGCCAGGCTTTGGCTTTCCTGGTGTAGGTGGGATTTGGGGGAGGGGGCAAGATTGCAGACCCACTGTGTGGTTCTTGCTTGTTTTTACCTCTTCTTCTGGGCTGCATATGAGAGGCTCTGCTTCCTGGTCCCATCCTGCTTCAGACCAAGTTTGCAGATCTGGGCTGGATTAGGGGAAGAAAGCAAAAGGAAGAGGAAAGCTTCTGTGGGTTTCTGGTCTTCTTCTCAAAGTCCCTATTCTCAGAGATGCCAGGAGTTCGAACTTGCCCTTTCCTCTGATCCCCTCTCTTTCCTTAGCCCTAGGCCTCAGGCAAAGTCTGAGTGTCCTGGGGCCATAACAGGACTGGGTGGCAGAAAAGGACAGGAGACAGGCCCTGAGCAGAGAGGGTGGAGCCCTGAGAGGATGTTCCTGCTATAAAGCGCTGAGCATCCCTGGCAGTTGCAGGGACCAGGGCCCCAGGGGGCTTTGAGGATAGACTGCCGTAATTATGACACAACCTCACGCATGCGGATGAGACTCTAAAGAATGGTGAATTTTGCATTTTATTTTCTGCCTATGAGGTCAGCAAGATTAGTGTTGATTGATGAGGGATGGAAGCTCAGAAGAGGGCTCCTGTGTAAGGTGGCCAGCACCTCAGGGGCAGGGAGGAGCAGGGCCTGGGCTCTGGGCCTAAACCTCCTACTCAGGCAGGGCTGAAGGAGGAACTCTGAGAGTGAGCTGCGCACTGCACTGCCGGTCTGGGAGGCTGGGAGCCGGTCTGGGAGGCTGGGAGCAGCTTCCCTGCAGGGAGGGGATGGCCGAGTTGACTTCTGAACAAGGGGCCCTGGGCAGCTCCTTCACTGTTGCTGAGAACGCCCACTCCCCTGCCCTGTTGCTTACAACCCTCAGCCCCCATGAGGAAGCAAGTCTTTGACACCCAAGGTTAAAGCCAGATGGACCTGGGTTCAAATATCAGCTCTGCTATTAGCTGATGATCCTGGCTGGCACACTTGATCATCCAAACCTCAGTTTCCTCATCTGTAGAGAGAGATCACAAGCTCTAACAGAGGGTTATGGAGAGGACTATGATACTGACACACTGGATGGCAGCTTTATTCACTTGGGCAACCTGACCCATTTGTCCTTGGGAATCTTGAGGCGTTCTCCAGAACTGCAGAATAGGACCTAGAGAGGGGCTATTGGAGGCCCCTGGGCCTCTGTGCTCTAGCAAATGGCAGGTGGAGTCCAGGGCTGTGCCTTGGTCAGTGTGGACTTCGTTCTGAGCTGGGCTCCCTCCTCCATAAGGACCCAGGTGGGGGCCAGGGCAGGAGCAATGACAAACCACATCCTGCCCTCCGGTGCCTTGTGCTGAGGAAAAACAGGCCATTCCTGAGCAGCAGCCTGCCCCTGGGTAAATTCTTGTGTGTATCTGTGTGTGTGTGTGTATGCATGTGTGCATGTGTGTACGTGTGCACGTGTATAATGGAGAGATACAGGGATGGAGAGAGAGCAGAGGAGAAGGGTGTGGGCTGTCTGAGTTCCTCTTTCTCAGGTATGTGACGCTGTGTGTGACAGTCTGCTGTGTGGCAATGACTCCCTGTGTGTGCAGCAACCTCTCAGTGTGTTGTTGTGTGTCTGACAGTGTGTGTGTTTGTAACCTTGTGTGTGATACCTTGTCAGTGGAGGGGGGGAGTCCCAGTGAAACATCTGGGCGTATGAATGGGTGTGTATGCTGTATGTGTCTGTGTGTGGGAGAGACAGTGTCCTTGTGACAGAACGTCTATGGCAGTTCCTCTGTGTATGTGTGACACTGTGGGTTAGTTGCATCAGTCAGAGGGGGTATGTGTGTGTTGGGGCAGCATCTCACACGTGAATGTGTGCATGGCAGTCTGAGCAGTTGTGGGGGGGGCAGGCTGTGTCGGTGTCACCATATTAGGAATGCTCTTAGTGACACGTGTGATGCTGTGTGTGACTGTGTATCCAGCTTGTGCCTGTGAGAATGTATGTGCAATTACTGTTAAAAAATAATAATTTTTTATTTATAATAAAATAATACATAATTAAAAATTATTATTTTTAACAGTTATTACTGCCACACGGCATGTATGCAGGTTTCCTCACCCTGTCCTTTTGTTCAGATGTCTAACATCCTTAAAAGAAACAGACACAAAGAGACAGTAACACTCCTCAAGTGATGGAAGGCACGATTTCAGCTCTCACAGGTGACAGAGAGGAGGGAGGCTAAAGGTGCTGGGACCTGGGTCTAGCTGGGGTCTCCAGAGCTCTGTCCGTGGAGCCCTGCTTCCTCCTCCTGCAGGGTTTTCTCCTCTTCTCCTGCCTCGGTTGCTCAGAGAGGCCAAGATCTCTTCCCTCCTTCCCCTGGACCAAAACAGTCCCCAGAAAAGGGAAGAATCAGATACATTTACTGGCACTGAGAAATAGGAGGACCTTTCCAGGTTGGCAACCAGTCTTTGGAGAGGGAGTTCCTTCCTAGGGTATTGGAAGCCCATCACCCTGGGAGCTCCCACCCCACTTATACCCTCCCCTGCTCTTCTTCCTTCAACACCGCCCACTTGCACAGCATTGAAAAGTCAAAGGGTTCCACCTACTTTATCTGGTTAGATCTGCGCAGTAACCCTTTGAAAGGAATATGCCCATTTTATTGATGAGGAAGCTGATGCCCCAAAAGGTAGGTGTGTCCCATTGGTCGCATGTCAACAGATAAGGCTAGGATTTAACCCAAGGACTTGTGACTCTCTGTCCAGTGCTCATTCCTCCAGACCATATTCTGAATTTGAAGGATGCCCCTGGTTGTAACCTTCAACCTGGGCACTGTCCCCACTTGTCTTCATCCACCTTGAGAGATCCTATGAAGCCTGGCAAGTCCCGATTCTAAAAACCACCAACCTGCCCTTGCCGTGGCCTGTTAGTCCCCACACCCACGCCGTGCCCTGCTCTCCTGGAGGCCCCACTGCCCCGTGAGGGACAGGAACAGATGTACTGTGTCCTCCCCACTACCAGCACCCACAGCCCCACCTCACTGAGCTTGGAGTGGGGACTCGTATCATGGGAGGATGACATGGGGTGGGGGTGCTGGGCTGCCCCTCCCCCCAGGCCCGGGATCCCCACCTCCTGCCTACTTCCTTTGCCATTGGCTGTGGTTGCTGCGGGAAGATGTCACAAATTAAGCAGAATAATTGGTCCTTGGGCATGAAAATATATTTGTTTCCTCCTGGGAACTTGTTGATTTTAGAAGTGAGAGAGGGGTGGGTCCTCAATTCCCAGGAAGCTACTGAGAGAACAGCTGCCATTAACTAGAGTTTTCCATGTGCCAGGGGCCAGCCTCAGCATTAATCCAATCCTCACACCATCCTGTTGGGGTAGGGACTGTCATTATTCCCACTGGCACATGTGTGAGCTGAGGTTAAGAGTCAGAGCTGGTGAACAAGGTTGTGGAATTAACTTATGGGCCAGTCAGGCCCAGGCCCGGATCTGAGCCCAAAGCTGAGCTGTTCACCCCTCACTGTATTACCTGTGGTGCTAGGTGGCCCCCACCTTATTTTCCCAGCCTTGTCCCACATCAGAGCCTCCTATCTGTCCCAGGCTTGTCACTGTTCTCTCCCTGCCACAGAAAATCCTCCTGGACAGAGCCCACTGCTTTCCTCTGCTCCCCAGAGCACTGATGTCCCCAGCACTGCACCTCCTCCCGGCTGTACCCTCCTTCCGAACAGCCTGTGCTCTTCCCAGCCTCCCCGTCCCCTTCATGCAGCCCCTACCTCACAGTCCTCAGCATCCTGGGGCTCTGAGTCTACACTGAGCCCTCCCCAACCACTCCCTGAGTATTTTCACCCACTGCCTCCTCCTCCGGTCTGTCACTTATTTTGCATTTTTTTTTTCTTTTGAGACAGAGTTTTACTTTGTTACCCTGTTTAGAGTGTGGTGGTGTCACAGCTCACAGCAACCTCAACTCTAGAGCTCAAGTGATTCTCTTGCCTCAGCCTCCTAAATAGCTAGGACTATGGGCTCCTGCCACAACGCCCAGCAATTTTTTTTTTTTTTTTTTTTTTTTTTAGAGACAGGGTCTCACCCTTGCTCATAGTGGTCTTAAACTCCTGAACTCAAGTACTCCACCTGCCTTGGCCTCCTGGAGTGCTGGGATTACAGGTGTGAGGCACCACATCAAGCCTGCAAAGCATTTGACCCCCACCCCCAAGTAGTCTGAGGACTCCTCAGGCAAGAAGTGTGTCCATAATCTTTATATTCCCTGTGTCCCCCTCTAACCACAACCACCCAGAAACTGGGAAAGTTATGCTTTCCATAAATACCAGGTGTTGGAGAGGCCAAGGGTCTGGATGATTCGTGCTGCGTGTGTGTGCGCGCGTATGTGTTGGGATGGGCTGAGGGCTCAATGGTGGTTGGAGACCCACAGCTGGTATCACCTAACTAGATGGGGACACAGCCCTCTCTTCAGGGACCCCCAGTTTGAGGGGGTACATGGCCATCTCCTGGGGGAGCCCTAGTCTGGGGGGAGACATGACCTATCCTCAGGGAACACTAATCTGAAGATAGTTTTATGTCCACAGCTCTGTTCACAGTAGATGACAATGCTGCCTGTTTGAAGCTCCCTAGAAGCGTGTGTGGCCAGGTTGGCCTTTGTGGTGCTGTCCTTCACCCCTCCCCCCAGCTGGGGGACTGCTGGCTTCTGGAGGCTTCTTTGTCCTCACTCCCTGCCCCAGACACACCTTCTGCCCCAGTTCCCACCAGCAACCTTGCTTGTTGCCCGCTTCACTCTAGAAACAGAAATCAAAGGACGGTTCTCCCTGTCTCTCTGCATTCAGGACCAGGGAGGAAGAGTCCTTTACTTGGAGGAAGAGGCGGAGAAGGGAGAAGGAGAAGGGGATGGGGAGGTGGGGTTGCTCCACTGTGACGTGCTCTGGTGAAAACTGTGCCACCCTCTCAGTTGTGGCTAAAATCAAGACACTGTTTTTGCTGTTGCTGAGTTTGATTCTCGTTTGATTTCAGATGCATTTGGCCTTTGCTCTCCAGAAAGCTCTGTCCTTCAGGGTAGCCTCACCTGCAGCCTCTGTGCATTTCCTCTAGGAATGCTGAAGGGGCTCAGAGCAAGCTTAGCCCCCTCTCTGGGCTCTCTGTGCAGCTGGGAATAAGCACATATGACCTGAGTTTAATGGGGAGGTGTCTTATGAGCCAGCTTAAGGCAGGGCAGGATTACCCAGAAACCAGGTCCAGCATGTGCTTGGCACACCGCAAGTCAAGGGTGGAAGCTTCTGAAAAGAAGTTATCTTAATTTCAGCACACATGCACATTTTCATGCATTTCGTAAGTGAAATTTTGTTTTAAATGATGTACAGTCCTAAATTTTAAATTATGTATAGGTCTGGAGCTCTCTGGTCATTTAGCATCTGTAAAAATGCAGCATTTATAACCTTTAAGCCTATATTCAGTCAAAAAGTAAAAATAAAACAGAACCAAAGTTCCAAGACATATCTGAAGAAAATAACCAAAGTGTTTAGAATTTTCAGTGGGATGGGTCTATTTGCTCAAAATCTATTTTTTTTAGCTTATCTGAAAATTGAGGTTCACACTGTGACCTCAGTGTTCTGAAGGGGGGGGGGGTTCCTGATCCCTTCCCCCAGGTCCTTAGGACTTCTCCTTCTGGGGAAGGACAGAGTTGGGCCAGGCATTTGGTCTGAGTAGTTGTGTTAGAGGGGAATGTTGAAATGTTGCCCTCCTGGGTAAATGAGAGCATTTTGCAGGAGCACGCTGGTGGTGGACATTCTGGCTCTGAATTCTTTTTTTTTTTGGTTGCATCCATCATGGTTGTTTGGCGGGTCCGGGCTGGATTTGAACCCGCCAGCTCAGGTGTATGTGGCTGGCGCCCTAGCCGATTGAGCCACAGGTGCTGAGCTGACATTCTGGCTCTGAAAGCCATCTCCCCATCCCCCAGGAGTCCATCATAGTCTCTGACCTGGGAGCCTTGGGGTCCCAGCCTCAGCCCTGCTTCCAGGGGTATCGTGTGTCTCGATTGAGTCCCCCTCCCACCTTGGCCTGTTTGTCCTCTTCCAGAACTGTTGGAAGAGTAAGAAGCCCCTGGCAGCCTGACCAGACATCAGGAGGAGGGAGCCCGCAATTACAAAGTCCTCGCTGTGGGGAAGCCTCTCCCTGCGCTTAGGGGAGGTCAGAGGAGAACAGCAATGAGACACACGCTCCCATCTCCCTCTTTACCCACACAGCAGCAAAAAGCACCGAGTCAGCAGACATTCCCTGGGTGCCTGTTACACATTCAGCTGTGTACCAGGCCCCTGAGGAGTAAAGACATGAAAGTGTCCACCTGGAGCCCCATGGCAGCAACTTGATCTTGCTGCCTTTTAAAGATGGCTAATGCCTAGTAGAGTTGGGACTCTAAGGTCCCCTGGAGATCAGGAAACCCAGTGCATGTGGCCCCCATTTCCTGCCTCCCCAGGGTGCCACTGTGTCCCTCTCAGAGACCGTGCAGAAATGGCGAGAATACCGGCGCCAATGCCAGCTCTTCCTGACTGAGACTCCACCTCCAACCACAGGTGAGTCCGGGTGGGGCCATCACACTCAGCGCTCCTCCTTCCAATTCCTGGAAGGCTTTGATGAAGCCCAAGTCCATGGTTGGCATCATTTCCTCTCTAGGACTCCACACCTGCCTTCTGCCTCCATCCCATCGTCCCAGCCATTTCCTCCAAATGCCTTCCTGGCCCCTTTCTTCCTCCCCCCAATTCTCAGTTCCTTCAGAGCGCAGCTCCAGCACTACCTCCTCCGGAAGGTCCTCCCCAGGGCGCTCTGCCATCTGCCTGGGGCCGTCTGCCCTGCAGTCGGCTTTGGGTCTTGGCCAGCCTGAGCCTCTCAGGGCAGGATCCCGCCTCCCCATTTTGTATCCTCACCATCTCCCAGCCTGTGTGTGGCCCGAAGGCCCGACAAATATATTTATAGGAATAGAAATGCTTCAGGGAGTTTGATGGTGGTTTAAAGAGCGCAGGGTGGGAGCCAGGTGGACCTGGGTTCAAATCCTGACTCTTCAAAACTTCCCTCTGCAGTGAAGTGGAAGGTTGTCCTAGCCTCCGTGATCATTGCCCTCTGACCTGTAAGGTGTAATTTAAAAATAGGCCTATAGGGATTGTTTATTAAGCACTAATTGTTTAATTATCTATGTAACAGGTAGTCTGTATCTCTACAAAGCCCTATAGGGCAGGAGATACCCCACTTTACAGAGGAGAAAACAGAGACATTAAGTAACTAGCTCAGGGTCCTATGACTGATAAGGGGCAAATGCCCTTGCTTTGCTCCTGCTGGGTGGGGAAAGTGCTTGGCATACAGTAAGTGCTCAGTAGAGGCCACTGGAGTAGACCTCTGATGTGGGAAGGGGTGGTGGGGAGGGGGGCCGCACACAGGCCAGGCAGGGACTCAGAGACTGTTCCTCCTGCCCCCAGGTCTGTTCTGCAACCGGACATTCGATGACTACGCCTGCTGGCCAGATGGGCCCGCAGGCTCCTTTGTGAATGTCAGCTGCCCCTGGTACCTGCCTTGGGCCAGCAGTGGTGAGAACCCCCCACTTTCTCTTGTATCCAGGAGGGGGCAGGGTGGGGGGACTGTTTCCCTTGGTCTGCGACATAGTGGTCCCTACCTTGGGGTATCTTTAGGCCTCCAAGTGAGTGGTCTGCCTGCCTTCCCTGGGGGGTGAGAGGGAGCGATTGTCCGTGATGGGTATTAGGATGTCATGAGGTACAACTTGGGCCTGGGGCCTGAGGCAGGTGCAGGGGTAGGAGGAGGTGTGTGTCTGACTTAAGAAAGAAATGTGACCCCCTCTGACCCAGTAGTCAGGAAAGGAGCCAGGTGGGGCCAGATCTGGGGTGGAGGTTGGTATAGAGGCTGTCTGTGCTCTGATGTGCATGTGTGTTAAGTATGGTACTTGTGTGGCCAGCCTGTCCCCTGGCAGAGTATCTCCCAACTTTTTAGGGGCTCATGGGAACGCTGATCAGGGGTCAGTGGGCTGGCTAACCCCAGCAACCTCAGGCCTGCTTACAGGGGACACCCTGCACTGGGAAGGGTACGACTGGGTAGGTGGGAGGGTCACTGGAGCACAGAGCCCTGCAAAGGCTAGAGGGGTTGTTAATATGCCCCCCTCTATCCCAGCCTCCCCTGCTGAGCCCCGGCCAAGCCTTACAGCAAAGAGCCACAGGGTCTCCACAAGAGGAGAAAAGACATTTCTTAGAATGAAAATAGCTAATGTTTACTGAGTACCAGCCATGCCAAGTCCTGCCCTATCTACAAGCAGGACATTCATTTAATCTTTGCAACTAGCCTGTGGTTATACCTGTTGTGCAGATAAGGAAACTGAAACTGGGAAGGTTTAAGTCACTTGTTCCAAATGATGTGGTAAATGGCAGATTTGATTTTCTTACTGTTGTGCCTTGAAGGGGCCTGAGCTCATGGGAGAAAGTGGCCCCGGAGCAAGTGAAAGCATAAAGTTATGCTGTAGGGAACCCCAGGGACTTCCTGGAGGAGGTGGCCTGCTGGGGTCTGGTGTGAGTGTCATCTCAGCATGCAGGACCGAGGTCAGATGAAGGCCAGCAGCTCTCCTAGAAAGGCTCTTTCCCTATCCACCCCCACAGTACACTCCCTCTCCCCAGGGTGCCCCTGGAGAGACTGAGCCACACAGGAAGAGGGGGCCTTCACGCAGCATCCTTTCCTCCTGGCTGCTGTCAGCACCTTGCATGCCTACGTCCTTACAACAGTCCTCTAAAGCAAGTGCTCTCATTATCCTCTTATTCTCAGATAGGGACACTGAGGCACAGAGATGCTAAGTGGCTTTTCTAAGCTCACATAACTAATGATAGTCAGCTTCAGAGTCACTTTAATTGCTACACTAAAGGCTTCCTTCGTAGGTGGGTGTGTGTGCCCATGTGTGGCTCTGTCATGGAGACAGGCGAATGGCCTGGGTGACCTCTGCTGGCACCTTCGGTAGAGAAGGCAATCAGCTGCCTCTGCTCTCCATCTAAGCCTGCGATGTAGTGGTTCTACCTGTAGGTGGCCTGACTGCTTGTGTGAGCAGGAGCAAGTTTCTAGACCTATCAGTGCCTTGGTTTATTCACCTGGGCATTGGGATGGAGCCAGGTGACATGGTTGTGGGGAGGATCATAGGTCCTTGAAAAATGGTAGCTGCTCCTTTCCCACACACCCCCCACCCTATACACCACCCTGATCTGCCACATACATGCTTTCCTGCCTTCCAAAGATTTGGGACTGGCTGCTCAGCCAGCCTCTGTTGGGCTTCTAGACCCTGGGGAGCCAGGCGCAGGACAGGGCCCATCACTCAGCACTAAGCCGCCCCCAGCTCTGCCTGCTGCTTGCAGCTCCATCCATCACCTTTAATTTTATTTGAGCAGGAAATAGGTCCTGGTGGTGCCCATTTATGATTGAACACGGTTTTATTGCTTTCTCCATGAAGATAACGGCCACTGCACCGGCCCCCTGCCAGCCTGCTCCCCTCCACACCCCTCCCACTTGCCAGGCTAATTATTTCCCTTTTTTGACACTTAGAATCACCCACTCTACCTCCCTCTCCCCTCTCCCTGAGTGAGGGGCCCACAGAGACACTCACCACAGGCTCTGATGGTGTAATTCTTTCTGGCCCGTCCAGGAGCTCTCCTTGGCTGAGGCTGGCAGGTGTCCCTGCCCCCCACCCAGGCCCCTGGAAGCAGGAAGAGAGCAGTCCTGGAGCTTTCTTGGGCTGGTCAAGGGCTAGTCTGTGGAGAAGCTTCACAGTGTGCTCTGGGGTCGTGGAGAAGGAAGGGGTTGTCTCAGGCAGGGGCCTGGCAGAAAACATGCTCAGCTAGGAATTCGGAGAGAATTTAAGTGGAGTGGTCCCTTACAGAGGCTGGGTGGGGTTAAGGATCTGGTAAGGTATATACAACAGCAGGGACTTCTCTAGTGGGAAGTTTTATCACGCTTACACCGGAGAAGCAAGGAGCAAGAATGGGACTGTGGGTCCCATGAGAGCTGGAGCCATGATAGAGTGGCCACCCAGCAGGACTGTAACACAGAGAGGCAGAGCCCCTGCCAGGACCTCAGAATCAAGGCAGGGAGGGAGCAGGAGAAAGTGCCCCAGTCTCCATCGCCTTCCACCCTCCTGTCTTCTGTTGATCCCTCTCATTGGCCAAATCCAGCAGGCCAGGGAATCTGAGGGATGCTGTCCCAGGACTCAGCCTTGTAAGGTGCAGAGCAAAGCAGAGGAATGGGTGACTTGAGGAAGAATTAAAAAGAAAACAATTACCAGACTTCTGAGCTGTGTCAGGCACTATGGATGCTGCTGAGATCCTCGGGGTATGTGTATGTGTACCTGTGTGTTGAGGCTGAAGGGGCTGGCACAGCGGCCCAGTCAGTGATGTTGAGGGAGGACAGAGCCTCTTCTGCCCAGGGTGTGGCATTAGGAAGGCTTCACAGGACAGGTGACACTCGGGCCAGGCCTGAAAGAACAGACAGATGCAGAAAGGGGGCCCTCCAGGGAGGGAGAACATCCAGGCCAGGCTTTAGGCCTCAGAGCTGCACAGTGTCCTGGGAAAGTCAGCCAAGCCCTTGAATTCTGACCCCTCCAGTTGAGAATGTGGGACTCGGGGTCCATGCAGAGAGGACAGGGGTAGATGAGTCAAGCAAGGAAGATGTTCAGAGGAAAAGCCTAGTTCAGACAAGGTGGTGAGGAGAAGGCTGAAGTGTCTCAGGAGAGCCTGTGGCCACTGGAGGGCCCTTCACCAGCCTCATTACCCACAACAGCCCATCTGCTCATTACACATTCCCCGGGGCTCCTAGCTGCACCTCTCCCGATGCTTACCTGTTTGTCAGCCTAGTTACTTCTACGAGAGTCATCACATGCTTTTAACATAGCTGCTAACTCTCAATGCTAGGAAACTCTGCCACGCGCCTCCCCTGAGGAATGTTACGCTGAGGACTTTTACAGCAGGCTGTAGTTGCCCTAGGGAAACTGAGACCCTACATGGGCTCCAGAGGTGTTCTAGCTGAAGTGGTGTCACAGCCTCCATTTCCAGCCTCAGGAAAGAAGTGCTCTTTTGAGAAATCTGGAGGAGGCAGCAGGGCCTCCACTGTAGCCGTGTCTTAAAGCCCTACTATGTATGGACACTTCACAGGCTTCCCATTTTACAGATGAGGAAACTGAGGCCCAGGAAAGTGAAGTGTCTTGTTCAAGATCCCACAACTGGTTGGGGGCAGAATCAGGCTTTGAACTTGAGCCTGCATAGTTCAGAACCTGAGGTCCTTGTAAGTCCTAATGCTCTGTGTTACTACCCTTCTCCTTACCATCTTGTCTTTAGCCCAGACTCAGAACTGATGCCTTTGACCCTAATACCTCTACTTTGGGAAGGGGCTGTACATAGCGGCTCTGAGTCTCAGCTTGTGTGTCTGCAAAATGGGGCCCCAGTAGCCCTTGCTGGCGGCCTTTGTTGCCAGGGTGCAGGAGCTAATGGATTCCCGAGCAGCTCTTCACAGCTCTGAGTGTTGGCATACACGTGGAAGGGCGGCTGTTAGCTTGATTACAGACACCGTGGCAGTTTCCGGGAGGGGAAGTGTTTAATTGGGGGTTTTATTTTCAGCACCAGGGTCTGACTTAATGAAATATCCCTGGGCCTCCTGGCATGTGGCTACCCCCGTGTGTTTACAAGCCCTGCGCCAAGCCTCTGGCTGTGACTTACCAGCTCCTCCCAGGCTAGATAAAGCTGGGCTGATAAGTAGGGCTATGCCCTGACCCACCCCACCTCCAGCCAAGATGGGTGTCTGGGGACCATGGGTCCAGCCAGGAATCAGCCCTGGCTTTTAATATTTGATGCTAATGAGGGTAATTGACAGATCCACTTGAACAGGCTTGCTGAGCTTCTCAGGGACACAGTGCTGCTTTCACTCTGCACCAGCAATGCACACATCTGTGCTGGCACCACCTCCCCACACTCCCAGCTGGCCAGGAGTAGGGGCTCAGGAATGGTGCAGGCTGCCTGGGGTCCACAGAGGCAAGGAGACCTGCTGGAAGGGGACTGAATGTTGAGAAGTCCAAGCCTGGAGGAAGGGCAGAGGAGAGATGGCATACAGCCATTGTTGACTGTTAACAGCAAGTTTGCCTGCTGACTTTTGACTTGGGGAGGCAAAGAGCTATGTGGGTTTGAATCCTGGCTCTGCTCCTTCCTAGATGAATGTTCTTAGGTAAGTCAGCTGGCTTCTTAGAGCCTCAGTTTCTTTATCTGTAAAATGGATTAACCATTCCTACTTTGTAAGGTGGCTATAACATTCAAAGATGTCAGGCATACATACAGTAGGTGTTCAAAACCGAGTCTGTGAGTGCACAGACTATGAAGAAAGTGTGAAAGAGCATATAGAGAGGGAACCTGCAATTATGGAATGCTTACTGTATGCCAGGCCCTAGGCCAGCTGTGGGAAGTGGGTCTTATTAACATCACACTGCTGTGGGCTGAGTCCTAGTAAATGAGTGGTTAGGTGGCTTGCATCCTCTCCTTTCCCCTGGTCTCTTGGCCTCTCTCCGTCCTTCCCTCTCTCCTTTCCCCTGGTCTCTCGGCCTCTCTCCTTCCTTCCCTCTTCCTCTCATCAAAATGAGCTGCCAGAGTAGGCTCTGGCAACAGTCTGATTCCCATGGAGTTAGCCCAGGTCCCAGGTTTACTGCTTTGGGGGTATCTGCAGCCCAAGACTGGTTTTGCCTCATGTCAGAAGACCTGAGCCCTGGTGGAGAGTCTCAAGCATCCATACACAGCTCAGAGAGGCATTTGGACGCCTGGGAGGAGCCCTTCCAGTTGCTAAAGTCAGACCACGTGCCTCCCGTTTCTGCCCTGTGGATATGGCTGACTTTGTTTATTATAAGTGCAGTAAAGGGGTAACTGGGACACTGTCTTTCCCACTGCTGGAAGATCTGCCATTAGCTTTTCAGGTTTTTTTTTTTCCCTTTGTCTGTTTGTTGTTGAGACAGAGCCTCAACCTATAGCCCTTGGTAGAGTTCCATGGCATCACAGCTCACAGCAACCTCCAACTCTTGGGCTTAAGTGATTCTCTTGCCTCAGCCTCCTGAGTAGCTGGGACTACAGGTACCCACCATAATGCCTGGCTACTTTTTGGTTGTAGTTGTCATTGTTTGGCAGGCCCAGGCTGGATTGAACCTGCCAGCTCTCATGTATGTGGCTGGCGCCTTAGCTGCTTGAGCTACAGGCACCACCCAGCTTTTCAGGTTTTTGTTTCATTCTAGGTGAAGTTTCTTTTAAAATGCACGTTGTTCCAGAAGAATTAATTGCACAAGGTGGCTCGCCCCCTGTATTACCAGAAAACTCTGCCTCTCGAAGAGGGGCCTAGCTGAGGGTTTGTAAAAGCAGCTGGGAGGGAGCAGAAGGAGGAAAAGGGAGGCTGGCTGTGGCTGGGGGTCGGGTCAGGCCGGAGGGAGGGGCTGTCTAGGCCCTGCAGGGCTGACAGCAAAGGTTTCCCTGCCATAACAGTGGGCGGTGCTGGAAATAGAGCCCCTGACCTAGGTGACGGCCCAGTCCTGGGTCCCTGAGGGGTAGGCCCTGGAGCTGCCACACTCCTCATCTCTCTCTCTCTCTCTCTCTCTCACACACACACACATGCACACGTGCTAATAAGGCCTCTTCCCAGGAGACCCAGTTCAACTCCTGTCTCTCCACTGGAATGGAGCTTGACCACTCCCCTGCTCCCAGGTCCCCCGGCGCCTTCTCCATTCTCCCCTGTGGACTCAGGCTGTGCCTTCCTCTCTCAGCTGGGGGAGCTGGGCTTTAAGATCTGGTCTTTAAAGTGTTTAAAGTCTTTCAAAGTTTTCCTGGTGGCTCCAGATTCCTCCTTGATCCTCTGTGCTCCCTCCCTGTGCTCACTTTCCACTGCTGGGCCCTCTCGCCCCAGTTCCTGGCCCTGGTATCAAACTTCAGTTCTCCTGCAAGCAGCTGATGAGTGAGTCATTTCTTCCTAGACATAGTAAGCACCTACCTCTCACAGCCTCATGTCAATTGTGGGGCCAGAAGCCACCCATCTCCCCAGCTAGGTGGACAGCAGGGCCTGGTGGAGGACTGCTAGGACGAGAATGGGCACAGGTGATGGCCCGCCTTCCTTCTTCTGGGCCTGTGTTTGATCTCTGTTGGTTTGCATTCATGCTATTCCTTCCCCAGGTCTTTTTTGCTTTTTCTCTGAGTCTTGAGTCCTTGAAGCCAGGGACTAGGCTGCCTCCCTCACCCTGGGAGCTCCCTGAGAGAGGGGCTGGGCAGGTCTCCAAGGCCAGTCTTACCAGGAGACCCAACATATGACTAGAGGGCACGTGAAGGCAGGAGCTTGTTCTTCCCCCTTTGGAGGGAGGATCTCCAAGGCAAAAGCTTTATATGCACCACGAGGCTGTGCGTTCTTTTTAGATCAGGAGGTCTTTTAGGATAGGTCTGTGTCTCCTCCATCAGACTGGACTTCTCAAGTGCAGGGTCATGTCACTCCCTCAGATTAGGGCTCTTCCTTTCTCTCAGGAACTCAGTGTCAGCTTCATTCCCAGGATCTACAACCCCTGAGAAGTGTGGAAACAGGTGGGCACTGAGTCCTGAGAAGCAGAAATGGTAGTGAGTGACTGTGGAGCTGGCAGGGCTACCATTGGGCAGTGCCAGGCATTATCAGTAGTGTCATTTGAGGCTGAAGTCGGGGACATGGAACTGGGTCGGGTTAAACTTGTCTCATCTCAAAGATGTGGATTCATCAAACTGTGTCCCAGGAAGCATAAGAGGAAAGGCTGATGGTGGGACTGGGCAACCCTCACTGTGGTCACCCTCTGTGCTGTCCCTGGGCTAACAGGGGATATGGCATGGGAGGCAGGGGAGGAGGGCCCAGGGGTGGGTGTGTGTGTGTGTGTGTACATGTGTGTGTGTGAAGAGGGGAAGAGGGTGTTACCAACTCAGAGACCTCCATCCTGGGGGAGCAGGGTGACCGTCAGGACCAGAGGAACGAGGCGTCCAGCATTGGGCTGAGGCTCAGTGATCGGGTCTCCCCACTCCAGTGCTGCAGGGCCATGTGTACCGCTTCTGCACAGCTGAAGGCCTCTGGCTGCGCAAGGACAACTCCAGCATACCCTGGAGGGACCTGTCAGAGTGTGAGGAGTCCAAGCGAGGGGAGAGAGTGAGTTGACAGGGCTTCTGAGCCAGGGAGCGGGTAGCAGGGTCTCAAGTTCATTGTAGTGGAGACCTGGGCTTCTGGTGGGCCCTGCTGTGGTGTTCTCATCCATCCTCCTGCCTCTGGGGGCTTCACATGTCCTGCTTTCTGGACAAAGCGGTTTGTGTTCACCTCCCTGGCCTTGGAACAGGGCCAAGGAAATCCAAGAACCATCCCCACGGGGTGTTTTGTTTCTTGTTCTGCTATCCCCGGTGGGGCCTGCCGTGGAGCCCCAACTCTGCCCCTGCCTCATGGGAAAGAAGAGTGTGGGGGAGAGGGCCATGGGCTGTCCATGCACACGCATGTCCCCTGTGTCACACAGAGCTCCCCAGAGGAGCAGCTCCTGTCCCTGTACATCATCTACACTGTGGGCTACGCACTCTCCTTCTCTGCGCTGGTCATCGCCTCAGCCATCCTCCTCGGCTTCAGGTAAGGGGCCTGGACCCGGGGTGGGGGCCACTGCACCCTAACTCCCCAGGTAGAGGACAGGACCACCAAGCCAGAGCCACTATGTGATGGGTTCTTCTCTCAAGAGCTCTCCAGACAGCCTTCGCTATAGAATATGATACAACCCTGCGTCCTTAGCCTAATCTCCACCAGGTAAATGTGTATCTATGCTGCAAAAAAGAAAGAAGTCACATAGGTACTCCCCTCAAAACCGTAACAATGGGTGGGAGGGTTATAGGAAATCCCAGGAAAGCCTCTCAGTGTGTGCACCTTTAATGATCTTAGAAAAGATCTCAGGAATCAGAGAGTCTGCACGCCTTGGAGCTTGTCAGTCCCAGAGGAAAAGTTCTTCTATAGGTCTAACCTAGGAGACATTTTCCTTCCAAGCTAGGAAGAACCTCCCTCTGCACTTGATAGGGGTGGACATGGCGGGCACGATGCAAGGATGGAGGGATTCTGTGGGAATCAGGCCTCAGGACACCAGGCGGCAGGGACAGGAGAGGCGGCATTTGCCCTCCCTCCCTCCAGACACCTGGCACGGTCCTGGGCACACCGTGCTCTGTAAATGTGTTTACTCAGTGAATGTTCTTCTTTTTTATTATGAAGCGTTTCAGGGTTCAGAGATACAGTGACTGATACTGTGATCACTCCTGCACACACTTCCCGTGCAGTTACACCTCCCTGGGTGCCCCTCCCTGGTCTGTTCCCTCTCCCTGCCTTACCCCACCAGAGGTAACCTCTGAATGGGCCCTTTAATTCCCACACATCTCCTTACACGTTTACCACATTCATGAATATCTGTGAAAATACATACCATGGTTCGTGCCTTTTTATTAGCATGCTGTACTTATTTGTCTTAGTCTATTCCCTCTGTTTATAGCAAAATACCTTAGACTGGGTAATTTATAAATAATAGAAATTTTAATCTCACAGTTCTGGAGACTGAGAAGTCCAAGATCAAAGCATCAGCACATTTGGCGTCTAGTAGGCTCTCTGCTACCGAGATGGCCCCTTCTCAATGTGTCCTGACTTGGCAGAAGAGCAAAAGGGCCTCCTCAGGCCTCTTTTGTAAGGCGCTAATTCCATTCTCGAGGTGACCTAATTGCCACCTCTTAACACTATTGCATCGGGGATTAGTTTCAACATGAATTTTGGAGGCACACAACATTTATACCCCTGTTGCCCCCAATTTATGTCCTCCTTACATACAAAATACATTCATTCCATCCCTGAAAGTGTTCTCATCCCAGCACTAACTTTAAAGTCTAAGTTCAAAGTCTCATCTAATCTGATATGGGTGAAATTCAAGGCACAATTTACCCTGAGGGAGTTTGCTCTCCAGCTGTGAACCTATGAAATCAGAGAGGTTATGTGCTTCCAAGGTACCACGGTGGGGCAGGCATGGGATAGACATTCTGATTTCAAAAGGGAGACATAGAAAGGAAGAAAAAGATAAGTAATCCCAAGTAAATCCAAACACCAACATGGCAAATAGCATTAAATCTTAAACCTCAAGAATAATCTTTGACGCAATGACCTGCCTCCCTGATACACTGAGGTGGAGGTTGGGTCCCCAGGTTCTAGCAGCTCCACTCTTACAGCTTTGCTGACTCAGCTCCCATGGCAGCTCTCCCAGGCTGGATTGCACACTAGTGGCTCTACCAACCCCCACAACTCTGCTGGTCATTGTTTTAGTGGCTTCTCTGTGGAAGGCCCCACCCTTGTGGACATTCTCTGCCTGGGGCCTAAGTATCTACAGGATGTCCTTTGAAATCTAGGTGCAGGTGACTATGCTCCCTGCAGCTTTTACACTCTCTGTACCTGCGAAGTTAGTGCCATGTGGACACTGCTGAGATTTACTGCCTATGCCCCCAGAGGGGTGGCCCAAGTCACACCTGGGCCTGCTTGAGCCACATCTGGGGTTGGCAAGGAGTGCCATGCCTGAATGCAGGGAGCAAAGACTTGAGGTGGCCTTGGCAGTGAGTCCTAAGGTTTTGTAGTGCCTTGGGCCCTTCTCCAAAACTGTTCTGTTCTCAAGGCCCTGGAACTGTGGGCCTGTGATCTCTGAAGTGCTTCAGGGTCCTTTTTCCACTGAATGGATGAGGAGCACCTGGCTGCTTCTATCTATACTAATCTTATCAAATGTTCACTTGGCCACAGCCTGTTACACTCTTTTGAACAGGCTTTTGCATTCGTTATATCCTGGCCAGGCTGAGAACTTTCCAAATCTTTAAATTCTCTTCCCTTTTAATTATAAACTTTATCTTTGTTTCTCTTTCCTTGTATGTTACTATAAGCAGTCAAGAGAAGCCACGCTGCACCCTCAACACTTTGCTTAGAGGTTTCTTTCACTGAATATCCTATTTCATTCCTAATAAGTTTCTCCTCCCACAAAATGCTAGGGCACAGACACAATTCAGCCAAGTTCTTTGCCACTTGATAACAAAGATGGGCTTTCCACCAGTTTCCAATACCATGTTTCTATTTTTGTCGAAGACCTGGTCAGAATGGTCTTTACTGCATATTTCTACCATTATTCTATTCATAACCAATTAATCTCTAAGAAGACTGAGACTTTTATATACCTGTTGTCTTCTTCTGAGCCCTCATCAGAATCGCTCTTTATAGTGCCTTCATGGCAACATGGGCTTTGTCTAGCCTGGTTCTCCAAACTCTTCTAGCTTCTGCCCATTACCCAGATCCAAAGCCACTTGCACATTTTTTATAGCAGCATCCCAATTCAGCATACTTTTTTATAGCAGCATCCCATCTCAGTACCAATTTCTGTCTTAGTCTCTGCCTGCTGTTATTACCCTTGGACTGGGTCATAATTTATGAATAATAGAAATTTATTTCTCATAGTTCTAGAGGTTGGGAAGTCCAAGATCAAGGCATCAGCAGATCTGGTGTCTAGTAAGGGCTTGCTCTCTGTTTTCAAGAAGGTGTCCAGTCCTTGTGTCCTCACATGTCAGAAGGGCAAAAGGGCTTGCAAAGTCACTTAGGGCTCTTTTATAAGGGCACTGATCTCATTACTGAGGGTGGAGCCCTCCTGATCTAATTACCTAAAGGCTTCACCTCTTAATACTGTTGCATTTGGGATTCAATTTTAGCATGAATTTTAGAGGGACACAACATTCAAATTATTTTTTTGTTTTGGCATGTTTTTGTGAGATTCATGCACATTGGTATAGGTAGTTCTCTTTCATTAATTTTAACTTTCATTCCATATCCCATTGTATGATATAGTATAATTAATTTACCTGTTATCCCTTTAATGGACATTTGAGGTATTTTTTTCTTTCTGAATTATAAACATTAGTACAATGAGCATTCTTACTGATGACCCCTTGTGTGTTTCTCTGGGGCATGTATCTAGGAGTAAAATCACCAGGTTTGCATACCACCTGCCTTTGCAAATTAACTGGGTGTTGTTAAGTTGCTCTTCACAGTAGTCATATCAATTTGCCCTTTCACCAGTAGTGAAAGAGAGCTTCCTTTGATATTATCACCAGTATTTAATATGTTCAGACATACTTGTTGTTAATCTGAAGTGTGTGAAATCTCATTATTTTAATTTGTGTATCCGTGATTCCTAGAGTGATCAAGCATTTTTTCATGACTTATACTGTGAATTGCTTGTTCATACCCTTTGCTTACTTTTTATTGGCTTATTTGGATTTTTCTTTTTCATTTTAATCATTCGTTATGTATTTTAGATATTAACCCAGGATATACCTTCTTTGTGGTTTACTTTTTCATTCTATGGTGGCTGCTATGCACTGAAATTCTTAATTTGAATAGAATAAAAGTTAACTTATTAAATTTATATTGATAAAATTTATCAATAAATGTTGCCAATTGATAAAAATTAATTTTATTGATTGATTAAAATTACCATTTTTCCCAAGAACAATTTTTTTTTTTTTTTTTTTTTTGGTAGAGACAGACTCTCACTTTATTGCCCTCAGTAGAGTGCTGTGGCATCACACAGCTCATAGCAACCTCCAGTTCCTGGGCTTAGGCAATTCTCCTGCCTTAGTCTCTGGAGTAGCTGGGACTACAGGTGCCCACCACAATACCCAGCTATTTTTTTGTTGCAGTTCAGCTGGGGCCAGGTTTGAACCCACCACCCTCAGTATATGGGGCTGGTGCCCTACTCACTGAGCCATAGGCATCACCCCCAAAACAAATTTTTATAATCTTATTTAAGAAATCTTTTCTTATTTTAGAGTCATGAAGACCACCACCATTTTCTTCAAAATGTTTCAGTGTCTTGCTCTTTTCTATGGTTCTTTGATATACCTGAAATTTATTTTTGTGCATGGCGAAAATAAAGAATTTAATTTAATTTTCCCGCATATACCATGTATATAATTAACTGCCTCTTTACCATTTATCGACAGCCTGTTCCTTCTCCCTTGGTTTGCAATGCCTACTCTATCATACAGTGGGGTTTCATAAGCCTGTGGGTTGGTTTCTGTCATCCACATTCTTTTCTGTTGGTCTGTTTATCTGTCTCCATCCCAATTACTGTGGTTCCTTAACTACTGTATATTTATTAGAAATCTTATTTCTCATATAGCAAAGGCCCTTACTTGGTTCTTCAGGAGTTTCTGGAATATTCTTGGCCCTTGGCTCTTCTTTACACAGATAAGTTTTAAAAGTTCTGTTAAAAAATACTCTGAATTTTTATTACATCTACAATCAATGAATGTGGGGGAGAATTGACCCCCTTCGAGATAGTGAGTCTTTCTGTCTGAATATGGTATGTCTGTGTATTTATCACTAATTTAAATTTTCTCTAATGATTTTAAGCAAGTTTTATAATATTCTTCCTAGAGATCTTCCCCATCCATCATCTGTTAGTCTTACTTCTAGACAGTAAATTAAAAATATTGTAAATAAATTGTTTTATAAATTTACTTTTTAATTTTATTTCTGGCATACATAAATACACATATCAGCAACCTTGCTGAACTCTCCCCTTAGTTCTAATATTTTGTAGATTCTCTTGGATTTTCTCTGAAGAAAATCTGTCATCTAGAAATAATAACCATTTTTTAATTTCCAATTCTTATACTTTTTATTCTCTTGCCTCATTATAGTGGCTAAGATCTGTAGTTAGAATGTTCAATAGAAGTGATGATAGCAGACATCCTTATTTTGCTCCTGATTTTAAGGAAATGCTCTACATTTTCTCAGTTAAGAATGAGGTTAGCTCCTAGTTAGGTAGGTAGTCTTTATAAGACTAATGCCCTTGTATTTCCAGGTTGCTACGCATTTTTACATGAAAGGATATTGAAATGGTATCCAACACTTTCTGAATTCCTACCATGTGCCTAGCCCCACCTGCCTCTGCAAGGCAGACCACAGACATTTAAGACATAAGCCCCATCATGAAGAAGCAAAGCAAAAGTCCCCACTGGGGAAACTGATACTCAGGCACAAATCTCTTTGGTTATGCATGACTTTGTGTAAAAAAAGATACTGCAGAGAGAAGAACAGAATACAGATGGGAGGAGCAGGTAGTGACTACAAAACTGAAGCCTTCATGGGGAGGCAGGTCTTAAGTTGCACAGAAGGATTTTCAAGGTTATGGGGAAGAAGGGCATTCACACAGGAAGGAAGACAGGAGCACAGATTCAGAGCCAGAAACATGCCTGCTGTGTGTGTGAGCCCGAGAGCTGCCAGTTGTAGAGCAGACCTGTGGGCATCTTGCCAGGGAAGGGGCTGCTTTCTCCCTCAGACACCTGCGCTGCACCCGGAACTACATCCATCTGAACCTGTTTGCATCCTTCATCTTGCGAGCACTGTCCGTCTTCATCAAGGATGCAGCCCTCAAGTGGATGTACAGCACGGCCGCCCAGCAGCACCAGTGGGACGGGCTCCTCTCCTACCAGGTGTGTTGTGTGTCCCCGAGGGCTTGGGGAGGGACGTGCACTGAGGGAAGGCCTACCACTGTGCCCCTACCCAGGCTTGGGACAGGGGAAGTCAAGAGCTTCCTGGCCATCTCTACTCTGATGGGAGAGCTAGTCTACCTTGAAGGCCCCCCATTCTGGTGGGAAAGGGAGTCTCTCTGGAGAGACAATCAGTCTACCTAGGGAGGCTCCAGTCTAAGGGAGGGGACACTGCCCTAGGGAGTTCTCTGTCTATGCAGACAGACTTGGATTTGAATCCCAGCTCTGCCACTTACTAGCTGTATAATTTTGGGCAAGTCACTTGCTTCTCTGAGGCTCAGCTTTCTTACCTGCATGGAGATATTACTTTCTTCCATTCAGGATAGTTAGGATTCAGTGAGCTGAAGTAGATCACATTCTTGGCACTGGCTCTGGCCAGAAGATGTAAACTCTCTCAGCCTGCATTAACCATGGCAGGATAGCAGTGGGGAGAAGACAGGAGGGGCATCAAGAGAGGCAGGGGGTGGCCGGATGTGAGGGTGCACACCTATAACCTCAGCACTGTTATTTGAGGACCAAGAGTTTGAGACTAGCCTGTGCAACATAGCGAGACCCCATCTCTAAAAATATTTTAAAAATTAGCTGAGCATGTTGGTGCACATCTGTAGTCTCAGCTCTTTGGGAGGATGAGGCAAAAGGGTGACTTGAACCCAGGAATTCAAGGCTGCAATGAGCCATGATCAGGCTGCTGCACCCCCGCCTGGGTAATAGACTAAGACCTTGTCTCAAAAAAGAGAGACAGTGGCAGGTGCCAGAGCTGTTGTCCCCATGGGCCCCTTCCTGTGCCCCCAGGATTCTCTGGGCTGCCGCCTGGTCTTCCTGCTCATGCAGTACTGTGTGGCGGCCAATTACTACTGGCTCCTGGTGGAGGGCGTGTACCTGTACACGCTGCTGGCCTTCTCCGTCTTCTCTGAGCAGCGGGTCTTCAGGCTCTATGTGAGCATCGGCTGGGGTAGGTCCCCGTCACTCACCCGGGCCTGTGGCATGAGGGCGGGAGACCCTGACTTCTCTTCCAACTTGGTACTCAGAACATACTGCTGGGCCAAGGGGTGGCGCCTGCTGGATAAGCCCCTCCTGAGCCCTGGACCCTGCCTGTGGGCTGCTAAGGCACTACAGGGGTTATGGTCCCCCCAACTTTGTGTAATTCTCCTCCTTTGGTAGAAGGCTGTACCCCATCTGGCTAAATGCTACCCCCTTCCACTATCATGCACACCATTGGAGTTCATGGCATGGTCCTCAAATCCTCTGCTTCTAAAGCCACATGGGGACAAAGCTCTATACCTACCTAGTCCAGGGCAGCCCAAGGCCCTGAGGGAAATGGTGAGTCCCGGGCCTCAAGGTGGGGCAGGGGTTCAGTGAGTGGGGGTGGAGGCTGGAAAGCCGAGGCTCTGTCACATGATAATGAAGAAGAGGGCTCAGAGGGAGCCACATAGGGAGGGCAGGGCACCTAGAGGCCAGCCATGGGAAGGGGTGGGCTGCAGATGTGCCTGGAGCCCAGCTGGAAATGTTCTAGCCAAAAAAGTTTGCTAGGAACCATCGTGTCTTTTTTTTTTGCTGGAACATTTCTGGCTGTGCTTCTGCCTCTCACCATGTGGGGTTCTGAGGAGGGGCAGGGCTGGGGTTGGGCAGGGTGCTGGGACCCCTGCGCTGCTGGGAAGGCAGATGCAGCCGGTTTTCCAAAGCAGCCCAGAGACACCCACCGGCGTGCCGTCAGAGAATGGGCCCTGCCCTGGGCCCTGCCCTGGGCCCTCCCTAATCTGCCACCTCCTCTGCCTGGCTCCCTGCTCCCCAGGGCCCAGCTTGCCACCCATTCATGCAATTCCCGTCCTTCCTCCTTCACCTCAGGCTGCTCTGACCACTGCTGCCCCGACCTCCAGGGACTTCCAGGGCAGTAGCAGCCAGACTCCTCCCTCAACCTCCCCTTTGCCCCCAATTGCAGTCCTGCCTCTGAGACTGTGAGGCTTTTCTCCATCCAGGAATTTTCTTGAGGCGTCCTTCCCACACCACGCTGCGAGATGCCTCCTTGGAAAGCTGCCTCAGGCCACCTGGCCCTGGTGGCTCTGGGCTCTCTCTGGCCATCTCAGCCTGCCTATTCCCTGTCCTTGCACTGCATTCATTTTGCTGGTGTTCCTCAGCCACCTTGCTCTTATAGCTACTCAGGGAAGAGT
Source organism: Otolemur garnettii (assembly GCF_000181295.1). Lineage (NCBI taxonomy): Eukaryota > Metazoa > Chordata > Mammalia > Primates > Galagidae > Otolemur > Otolemur garnettii. The sequence continues at coordinate 9,817,607 of NW_003852426.1, forward strand.
AGCTCCCAAGAGGTTTCAATGTGATGAGTGTCTTGAGAGAGGGTCAGGGACATAAAGGCAGAGCAGGCCTCCTGGTCCCAGGCTCTGGGCTGGCAGCTTGTCATGCACAAATGTCTAGCCTGGGTGGTATCACCTCAGTTACCTGTGGCCCCACCGCCAAGCAGGCTCAGGCCTCTGCACAGGAGGGCAGGTGGACCTGACTCCTGCTACCGATGCCACTCCTCCCCGTCCTCTCCCCTAGGACCCAGTTCCTCCTCCTGGCCTTTCCACCACCCAGGCATCTTCCTCTTGTTGGGGCAGCTGGAGAGCCCTGCAGCTCGCTAGGGGTAGGGCGGAAGGAGGCCATCTAGGGGAGCTCCGGGAAGGCTGTCCTTAGGTCAGAGACTGTGTCTGTCCATTCTGGGAAATAGCATCAGCGCTGTTGGTGCCTGTCACCATGGCAACCAAAGGGCAGGAACAATCACAGGGCCAGTGTGATGTGTGCAGAGAGGGGTTCAGTAGGTTGGGGACATAGTGACCTGGATGTCTTTCAGGGGACTTGGAGGAGTGGGTGCCAATCCTTCTTCTGCCACCTCAACCTGGGCTCAGGCTCAGGGTCTGTGGGAGCACTAGGGTAGGACCCAGGGGACACATCCTTCTCCAGCCAGAACAGCCTTTTCTTCAGGAATTGGGATGGGGAGAAACAGAAACAGAGGGACAAAGACAAATTCACAGATTTCTGAGCCCAGTTGAGAAGCCAGGAGGCCTCGCTCAAGTCGGGATGCTTGGGAATCAACATTTGGCTTCATGTGCAAGTAGAAGAATTCAAATTAGAGGACAAGGCAAGGTTGGAGGGAGACCCTAAAAGCCGTGGCAGCTTCCGCTCAGTTTACAGGCAGTTGGGTACCCCTAGAAACCCACCACAAGGAGGCTGTACGGGCGGGAAGGCGAGTGATGGATGAGGGAATCGTTACTTCCCTAAGCTGGTTCTGTGTGTCGTAATTGGAGCTTATTTTCTCTAACCTGTCTTGCTGGTTTTCTAAATGGGAGAAGGATGAAACCAGCAGGGAGTAATGTTTGCATGTGGCAGAGCTGTGCCTGTGTTTTTTAAAAAAGGCCTTGTTAAAGAAATGCTGATGGACGAATGGAGCTCACCAGGACGGGCAGGTAATGGGAGTGAGCTCCCCAGCCCCGGAGAGGGGTCTCAGAGAGAAGGGACAGCAGGTAGCTGGGGAGCCCAAGAAAGAGGCATGTGTATGTGTGTGTGGTCTGGGGAAGTGGCATTGTCTCGCCTAGAGAGCTTCCCTTCCCTCGTGGACATACTGGCTCACTCATCACTCCTTCATTCATTCATTCCATTCCCATTGAGCACTCTCCACGTGGCAGGGCCTGTGCTGTGTGCTGGCCCTGGAGGTCATCCTGTTCCTTGTCCAGGCTTAAGAAGGCCTGTTCCTAAAGCACAGTGGAGGCTAAGAGGCCTGGTTTGTGTAAAAATGAACAGGCAAGGAGAGAGAGAGAGCTGATGAAGAATGCTGGCCCGCCATGAGCTTCTCTGCCTCCTCCCTCCCTGTGACAGGGAAGAGCTGCTCCCTATCCCCCTGATGCCCTTGAGTGGACATCGATGTGCTGAGGATAATATTGGCAGTGGTGATAGGGAAGGCTCTGAAGTGGTCTGCCCTGGAAATATGTTCCTGGGGGACCCCCCTAAAGCAACATGTGCACACACCTGGACCACTCACCGCACACAGACACGCACACTTGTGTCTACACACCCTTATCTATCTTGGCCACTCACATCTCCATGCTAAGGGAGGCCAGGCTTGGAGAAAGTCAGTGCAGGAAGCTGCTGAGGGTGGCTGGGAGTGCGGGATGGCAGCGCTGAGGGTGGCTGGGAGTGCGGGATGGCAGCCCTGGGTTCTCATCCTACCTGTGCCCTTCGGAGCTGATCCATCTCCTCATCCGTCCTGTGAGGGTGGATAGCCAACTTAGTCCACCAGCACAGACTGCGCTCTCCAGGTGAGCTGCCACCGCGGCTCTGAGGGGATGAGGCCTGGCTCTGCCTTCTGGGAGGGAAACTAGTTCTGTTAGTTATCTACTGCTGCCCGAAACTCAGCTGCTTAAAATAGTAAACAATTATCATCTCAGAGTTTCTGCGGTCAGCAGTCTGAGTTCGAGTTAGCTGTATACCTCTGGCTCAGGATCCCCGGCAGATGCAGCTGAGCCACTGACCAGGGTGGCCATGACTCAGGGCTTACCGGGGATGAAGAAGCTGCTTCTGAGCACACCAGGCTGCCAGCCGCAGCCTCAGCTCCTTGCTGGCTATTGGCTGGAGGCCTCCATTACCGTGCTGAGTCTCCTCAGGACAGGACAACTGGGTTCCCCCTGATCAAGTGAGGAGAGGGAGTGCTGAAGACAAACCACAGTGTCTTGATGACCTAGTCTCAGAAGTGACGTACCATCACTTCTGCCATAATAGTGATCACACAAACTAATCCGGGAGCAAGATGGACCACACAAGGCACAAGTACTGGGAGCTGAGAGGTGGTCAAGTCTCGGCTGGGTGGAAAGCATTTATTGTTGTTGCCGTAGCTGTTGTTACCACAGGCTGCTGTGGACAGTGAGTTGGCCTGTTGACATCAAGAATAGGATTTTTGTCTCTATTCCAGCTTCTCCCCGTGCCACTCGCAGGTGCAGGGGCTAGGGGATAGACGGCTGAAAGGGCATCCAGTGGCCGAGGGAGACTGAGACTGAGAGGGCGTGTGGACTGAGTAAGGGAGGAGATGGGCACCCGAGGATTTGGCTGTTCCCACCTCATCCAGCACGCCCTCCCCACTGCATGGCCCTGTCCCCCTACCACTCAGGTGTCTCAGCCAGGGTCCTGAGAGCAAGTCCTGACTGTGGGAAGGACATGGGACATGGGAAGGATGGACTGGTGAGGATCTCTCTCTAAGGCAGGGTCTGGGGAGTCAGCATGGGGCTCCTCCCAGGTACCCAGACCAACCTAGAAAATGTGGTTTGGGGCCAGGCCAAGGAGCAGGGATGGGGGTGTGTGGAGCCTGGGGTAAGGAGAGGCCTCTGGGTTTGTGGGTGGTGGCTCCAGCCTGCCCGCCCCTCTCCCCTCTCTCTGTCCCTCTGTCCTCTCAGGTGTTCCCCTGCTGTTTGTCATCCCCTGGGGCATTGTCAAGTACTTCTATGAGGATGAGGGGTGAGTGTCCTTCCAGGAGGTGGGTGTGCTAAGGTCCCCATCCTTCAAAGCCCATGGGATTCCTTGCCCCTGGGGCATGTTACTCCCACATGTCAGGAAGATAAACAGAGGGACCAAGAGCTTAACCTGTAAACTTCGTTCCCTGATGGCCCCTCTCTGCCAGGCCCCTGACTCTACCCTGGGATTGCATGATGACAAATAGGGGACAGTGGGGTATGCAGTGCCCTCCTGCAGATTTTTCTTCATATCTGCAAGTGACATGCTTCTGTTATTTTGTGTGTGATGCTGGGTATGCGTGTGACTAGTCTAGGTCCGTGAAACGTTGTTTGGAGGCTGTGTGTATCTCTCAGTGCGACTATGTGTTTGTGTGGCTGTGTACTTGGAGGGCTCCGCATGGGTCAGTGGGCCGGCTATTGGGTAGCTCCTGGTGGCCATGTGGGTGGAACTCAGCATGACCATGTGCTTTGGCTGGCCCTCGTGCCTACACCAAGAGCTGGGGTCGCCACGAATGCAGCTGGACACATGTGTGCATCACTCTCCCTCCCCAGCTGCTGGACCAGGAACTCAAACATGAATTACTGGCTCATTATCCGGCTGCCCATCCTCTTTGCCATAGGGGTGAGTGACGATGTAGGTGGGGAGTGGGAGGAGCTACAGGAGGTCTGGGCTGGTATCTGGAGAAGAGAGAGAGGGTCCCCACCTATCTGCCCCTCAGGTGAACTTCCTCATCTTTGTCCGGGTCATCTGCATCGTAGTGTCCAAACTGAAGGCTAATCTCATGTGCAAGACGGACATCAAATGCAGGTGACATAACTGAGCTGGCTTTACTGGGGACCTCAGTCCTTCCTTCCAGCAGAGAGACAGAGAGATGCTGGGATGCTCACCGTGGAGCCCTAGGCTACCTTCTTCTCCCCACCAGGCCTGGGACCCACCCCCCAAGCCTTGTCTTCACCCCAGCCCTTAGCAGACAGCCCTTGGGTGCCTGGCGGCGGGGGAGTGGTCTGGACCTCTATTCCTTACCCGTAGGCGGCCTATCCCAGCATATTTGGGGTGGAGACTCTTTGTGACCCAAAGAGACCAGAGCCTGGTAGGAAGTGGGGAGGGAATAGAAAAGGGAGAAGAGTCCATGGGAGGGGTTCAGAATGACTCTAGTGATCTTTGCTCTGTATCCCCAGACTTGCCAAATCCACACTAACCCTCATCCCCCTCTTGGGGACCCATGAGGTCATCTTTGCCTTCGTGATGGACGAGCATGCCCGGGGGACCCTGCGCTTCATCAAGCTGTTCACAGAGCTCTCCTTCACCTCCTTCCAGGTGACCACACTGCTGGGACCTCTTGCTCTGGAAGTGTGGGAGTGGGGGTGGGGCAGACACCAGCCTGTGTCATGCAGATAGAACAGACTGGCAGGCTGAGGCCTGGGGGAGTGACCACTGCCCAAAGTCCCATGGTTGGCGCAGAGCCAGACAAGAATCCCCAGGTGTCCCAAGTCTTCTCTGCAGGTACATGGGATGAGAAGCTGTCCTGGAGGTAGCCCTGGGCACCTAGCCTGGCATCGAGGCTGCCATCTCCTGGGTGGCAGGCACCCTGCCAGGTGTTCTCCACATATTATACATTTAATCTCACAGAACTCAGGAGATAGGCAGGATTAGCCCCGTTTTACAGAGGGCGAAACTAAGGCCCAGAGATGTGCAAACAAGATTTATACAGTCAATAGTTTCAAAGCAAAGAACTGAAGCTCTCCACTAGCATTAGATGATGGTAAGAGGGTGTGAAAATATAAGAAACTGGTCCCAGCCCCTCAAGAGTGTTACAGAATTCCTACAGCACGTGGAATTGACATGTGTGCATTGACATACATTTGCGGGTACACACACACACAGAAAACAGTTCTGGAGCGGAAGGTCTGAGTGAGCACACAGGGCTGGGTGGGGAATGCTCTCGACCTTCAGAGTCAGTGAGCTTCACTGGGTCAGGCCTCCTTGAGGAGGGGGGTTTGTAGAATTTTGTGGTATCTGAGCAAGGGGCCTTGTTGGTCCTCCAGAAAGGGAATGAGAAAGAACCCACTGCCCCACAGACCCAGGGATTTGAGGAGAGGGATATTGGGGATGGAGCCCCAAAGCACTACTGGCCAGGGCCAGCTACAGGCGCCTCGCTCCTGGTTCGTCCCTACCAACATGACTCTTGTTTCCAGGGGCTGATGGTGGCCATCTTATACTGCTTTGTCAACAACGAGGTAAGGTCTGAGGAGGGAAGGGAGGGACTTCGGTGGGTTGCTACTATTGGCTAGTCTGGAGTGCAATGGGGTCTCAGTCTTTCCAGCTGAAACCCTGCTCACCCCCTGAGGCAATAGAGTGGAGGAGGCATCATGTCCTAGATTGTTTTCTGCACGGGAGTCACCCGTCTGTCTGTCTCTCACATGCCTACATGTGCACATGAGTGCAGGCATACCCTAACAGTATATGAGCCTGGGGAAGACCCAGCCTCATGTGAAGGGGGTCCTGAGTGAACTACTGGGGTAATGAGGGCTGTCTATTGCAAAGTGATTCAACATACACAGTCCCAAGCTGTGGGCTTTAATATTTACTATCTTATTTAATTATCATCCTCATTCCCCCCCCAAAAAAAACCTTGCTAAAATTATGACTTTTCTCTCTCTCTCTCTCTTTTTTTTTTTTTTTGAGGCAGAGTCTTACTCTGTCATCCTCAGTAAAGTGCTATGGTGTCATAGCTCACAGCAATCTCAAACTCTTAGGCTCAAGTGGCTCAAGTGATCCTCTTGCCTCAGCCTCCTGATTAGCTGGGACTACAGGTACCTGCCACAATGCTGGGCTACTTTTAGAGAGGGGGCCTCGCTCTGGCTCAGGCTGGTCTCGAACTCCTGAATTCAAGCAATTCACCCACCTTGGCCTTCCAGAGTGCTGGGATTACAGGCATCAGCCACAGTGCTCGGCCTAAAATTCTGATTTTCACATAGAGAACACTGACAATCAGAGAGAGTAAGAAACCTGCCCTGGGTTTGGAGATGGTGGCAGGGCCAGGATCCCAGTTAACTCTGACTGCCGAAAGAAAACGCCCTGTTTTTGAGCACACAGGCAGGAAGGAGCCCTGGTCTGCTGTGGGACAGGGGCACCTTCAAAGAGCAGGAGCACCTTCCAAGCCATAAAACGAAATGTCACAAACATCACAACATGCCTTCCCCCAAATTCCTTCCAGAGGGGAAAATAAAAAGTTGCAGGGGCAGCAGCTGCAAGGTCCCCTGAGGAAGTGTCCCCAAGAGGATTAGTCCAGCAGGGAGGAGAGTGTTGGCAACCTCCAGCCCGTAGTCTGGGACAAAATTGAGGACTTAACTCCATTCAGGTCCAGGTGAGAGTTTGCACCCATGGGGCTGGGCTCAGGTGACTCAGGGAGACTGGTCCTCAAAGGCCCAGAGTTCATTGTGTGTCTTCTCTGTCCCTGAGCCTGGATCCCAGAGTGCAGAATCTTAGAATCAGTGCATTAATACAGACATGCCCTTTCTAGGTGTGGGGGACACAGAGGGACCAGTGGGCCAAGACCTGCGCATTCCTGGAGCTGTGAGATGGCCACAAAAATTAATGTGATGTGCTGAAAAGATGCAGGGATGCAGACTTCATTCAGCATCAGATTTCTGCCCAGCTCTAGGTCCCATCACTTAATGAGCTGTGTGACTTTGGATAAGTTACATGCCCACTCTGAGGTGAACCTCAGTTTCTTCACCTGAAAAATGGGGGTAATAATGCCTACCTAAGGTATTCCTGTGAGGATTAAATGAGGAACAGTCTGAAAGAGGTGGAAAAGGGGAACAGAGAACAGGCCCCTCCAAAGCGAGATGCTGAAGGCCCGTCCCCAGCTCCTCACAGCTGGTGCTTGGCATGAAGAAACACACACACTACCCTCTCCCCATGCTTCATAAGCAATAGCCGTTTAGATATCATTCCAGGATGCAGTGATTCGCAGACACCCAGGCCTAGGATATTTCAGAGGACACTGTACAGAGAAAAGGAGGCTGGGCCAAAGGCAGAAGAATGGGCTGTTCCCCTGTCCCTGAGGCATCCTCCAGCCTCTCCTGTGCTGGCCTCCTGTGGGAAGGTTGGGCATGGAGCACGTGGCCTTCAGGTCTCTGAAAGGGAGGGAAACCAACATTTCCTAAGGGCTTACTGCACAAGAGTTTTGTAGGGTGCTTAAGTGTTTTATTATACCCAGTGCTGTGCAACAGGTGGCATCCCCAATTTACAGATGAGAAAAGTAAGGCTCAGAAAAGTGAAAAGTATAGCCCAATTCAGCATCTAAAAGATTTTAGAGCTAATGGGCTGGTGCCAGGTAGATGTGGGGATCCCTCCAGGTCTTCAGGGTAGCTGTGTGTGTGTGTGTGGGAGGGGGGCGCAGGCAGAGGCAGTGCCAGGCAGGGGTTGGCCTGTAAATGGGATTCCTGCTCTGCTCCTGTGGGCAGGTGTCAGAGGGCACAGCAGGCTCAGTCTGGAGGGTGGGCCAGGGGATGAGGGAAGGGCCTCACCCAAAAGGCCCTAAGCCCACAGGAGGCAGCAGGATGTGGCAGCCCTGCGCTCCCCTATGGCCGAGTCCTCACAGATGTTGACATGGGAAGACCTAAGCTCTGCAGGTGGCCTTGCCTTTAGGAATTGTTCTCAGCCAGCCCTAAGTTCTGCTGCTTTATATTCCAGCCTGGTGGTGAGATAGGAACAGGTGCAGGGCAGCATATATCCCTGGCGGGGATGAGGAGCAGAGGTCTGTGGGGAGAGACAGGCTCGCTACTGGCACTGTATCCGCTCAGCCCCATTTTCTCTCTCTCCTCTGTCTCCAAAGCCATGCTGTAGAAACACACTCATGAAGCCCGACTTGCACACCCAGGCACCTAGTCACTTCCCTCCTCACCTGCTGCCCACGCTGGCTTGACTTGCAAGCATGGAGGGACAGGCACATACCCCTGCTCTGCCCTTAGCAGGGAACTTGACCCCAGTCCCCCACAGCAGCATCTCTCTGATCAGGCCCCAGCTGGCCTCTCTCCTTGGGCTATCTCAGGCTTGTGCTGTGAGTTCCTGGAGGCCTGGAGACCTATCTTCCCTCAGTGTACTGCCTGGTTCCTTTAAAGTCACCTAAGACTGCTCACACCCTGACTTCTACAGGCACAAGGACAGACACCGGGCCACAAAAGACACACGTGGCTCCAGGGCTGAAGCCTCTGTCCACAAGAGCTGTTCTCCAGAGCCAGGGTTGCCATGGCAATGCCAGGTACTTATGACCATAGGAGAAAAGATGGCCTGGCTGTTGGTCCTACGTGACTGCCAAAGCCTTCACCAGCTGCTGGTGGGCAGGGAGTGGGGACAGGGACAGGACGCTGAGGATGACTTTGCCGTGGCTGGTATCTGAAGCCAAAGTAAGGTAACTTGGGAGCTCTAAGTGGTGGCCCCATCCTGCCACTGCCAGGCTGTGTGATTAGGCATTTACCTGTCTCGCATCAGTCTCCCTAACTGTAGGTGCAGGTGAATGCGCTTTCCCAATTCACTTCAAGTCCTGTGCCCAGCGTGGTGCCTGCCAGAGAGGGTGCCCAGGAAGTGTTTGCAGCACTGCAGACTTGGAGGGCAGGGGCAGAGTGACATCAGATTGTGGGGAGGAAGTGTGTGACCCTTCAAGGATCAGGATCTGTGTCATCTTTGTGGTTTTATTCTGATAACTGAAAACAGAAGGAGCCCATGTTAGATGCTCCTTTATATTCGGGTTTCTCTTTGGCTTCTTTAAAGCCCACATATTAAACATCTGCTGTCTGCCAGGCCCTGTGTGAGGTGCAGGGACACCAAAATGAGGAAGATGTGGCTGAGGCATTCCAGCCAAGGGGGAGGAGGCTTGGCCGGGGACAAGCAGATCTTGAGAGCCACGCAGGCAGGAAGCCTGGAGCCAGTAGCTGGCATTGGAGTTAGGCCCAGTCTAGGCTCAAAACCTGGCTGAGCGGCCTGGGGTAGTATGTAAACGCTCTGCACCTCAGTCCTTCACCTGTGAGTGTGGGACGGTAACAGGAGCAGTTTTGCAGGGCTGATGCAGAGGTTAACTAAAACCATCAATGGAGAATGCTGGCCCTGTAGTGAATGCCCAATACATGGTGGATTTCAGGAGCCACAGCAGAGGTTAGGGAAAGGTGCTGAGGGAGATGGGGCAGATGGGGACACCGTGTGTCCACTCTCCGGGTAGCCTTCTGGGTGTCCCTGAGACCTCTTCAGTCTCTGAGGTGGTTTCCCAAGTGTGTGCCTCAGGTTACCATCTTTTTCCCTCCTCCTCAGAGGGAGAGCTGTGAGACACGTTGGCCTCCCTGCCACTGCACAAGCAGAGACGGCCGTCAGTCTCTGAAGCCCCCATCCCAGCTGTCAGTACGTGCCCTGCACCTGTTCCACCTGGCAGTGAACTGGCACAGAGTTGGGAGGCCTCCGTCCCCCCCGCCAGACTTGGGCTCGTGACGCTGCGGCTGCCTGCTGTCTGGCAGCCAGGCTCTGGGCCATCTCCACTCTACTCAGCACAGAAAAAGTTCTTTTAAGGGATGGCATGCGGCCATGCCAGGCAGCTTGCTGGGCTCAGCTAGATGGATGAGAAGGAGAAGAGGAGGGCTGTTTGCACAGGGGTGGTGGGGCAACGACAGAGTACCTTACACACAGCTGTGGGCGCTGGCTGCCCTGGTGACTTGGCCTGGGGGAAAGAGCCCAGGCCCCAGATACTCTGGTGTGGGAAGGCTGAGGGTCAGGGTGGGGAATGCCAAAGAAGCTGCAGAAAACAAACTTCTGGAAATATTCAGAAGGGGGATCAGACCCCTCAGGATGAGCTGTGCAGCTCCGTTCGGCTCTCTGGGGACCAGAGTCACTGGTCATCACCAGGAGCCCAGCACTGCCACAAACCCTGGAGGGACACAGGCTCTGTCGGCAGTATTATTGGGATTTGTATGTTTCTTCCCCAACGATCTTGTCCCCACGTTTCAACCTGGTTGAGAAGGCTTTTCCAAGGGGGAGGCAGAGCCCAGCAAACAGGACTGGGGTTGACTGAGCCCGCCTGGGCTGCACAGAACCCCCCAGGGGGGTCAGTGGAGAAGCCCCCACCCTGCCCCTGCTCCCGGCCCCCTGCTCTTCCTTCCCTCTGACTCCCCCACGAGGTGCTAGGTAGGGCCCAGAGCGGAGCCCTTGGGGAGTTTAGAAGGGTCTGCTGTAGGCACCAGGGGGGTTAGGGATGCTGTCCCCCTTCTCAGCTGTCCCAGTTGGCATCAGGAGAGTGTGCATCAAGGTCAGGTTCTCTCTTGTCCTCTTCTCTCTCCCATCTCCTGTCTCCCTGCGTTTCTCCCTCACTCTCTTCTCTTCCGTTAAATAATACTGTGATGGATTGTAAAAGGTACTTAGCTGAATCACAGAGTTTAGAGATGGAAAAGACCAATTAGGTCATCAAACCCATCTCCCTCCCGAGGAGATGCGGAAAATAGGAGACAACAATAAACAATTTTATTGGGATATTAATTTAGGCGCCCGAAGGCCTTGACTTGTGTCTCTTAATATAATGCAGTGGATTTTTTCCCTTCCCTACTAATGTAATAATGGAGCCATTTTGTGGGCAGTTGGCTTGCATGATGGCTTTTGTTCCCCTCCTTTCCCCACTGAAGGTCCAGATGGAGTTTCGGAAGAGCTGGGAGCGCTGGCGGCTGGAGCACTTGCACATCCAGAGGGATAGCAGCATGAAGCCCCTCAAGTGTCCCACTAGCAGTCTGAGCAGCGGGGCCACCGTGGGCAGCAGTGTGTATGCGGCCACCTGCCAGGCGTCCTGCAGCTAAGACTATAGTGCCTGCCCCATGGTCCTTGCTGCTGGCTGGGCAGCCACTCCAGGTGGGAGAGACCCTCCCAGGGACAGGGAAGGAAGGGACACATGCACACATACATCTCTGCTCTCCTTTCCGAAACCCACGAGACAGGCAAGTGGGCAGTGCCGCTGAGACCACGGACACATTTTCTCAGAGGAGAAGCAGCCTGCTAATTTGATCACTATGGTGAGAGGAGAGGAAAAATGATTGCTGTGACAATAAGGAGGATTTCTTCCCTTTAAGCTGCAAGGCCCTTGGGGTTCCCCTAAGCAGAGCAGCAAATCAACCCCAGGCTCAAACTCAAGGTCAATGGCTTATTATTGGGATTGGGGCTTGAAAGAGGAGGTAAATCTGAAAGATGCCCACATAACCTCAGCCCAACACACGGCCTAGAAGCCTGCTCTGCCTGTGTCAGTGAGGTCCCCACTTCATCTGCCTTCTCATTGGGAAGCTCTTTGTGTCTGGGGCACTTGCTCCCCTCACTCTACCCCTCCTCTCACCACCCAGTTCCCCTTGGGGGGCTTTGTTTGGGCCACCACCAGCAGCTTTTCTGGAAATGGCTGTGGGTGGTATTGAGAATAAGCATAGAGAAGGTGCCTGAAGATTTTCTGCGGTGGTGCCCACTTCTTCCCCGGGTGTCTGAGTTGCTTTGGTTCCTGTTTCTGCCAGGGAACCAGGGCAGGCCTGCTGCTGAGGAGGCCAGCCTGGCGTGTGAGCTCCAGCTCTGTTTTAATGATGTTCAGGAACCCTCCAGGGTTCATCTTTGGGTACTTTAGGAATGTCTGCATAGTGGGTATAGGTTACCTGCCAGTGCTGGGAACCCAGAGGGCCAAGAGACTTATTGCCTCCACCTCTCCATGGGAATACTTTCTATCCATGACCAGACTCTGTTATCTTGAATAGAGGTTTGGGTACTCCCCTCTAACTTTATGGGATGTGACCAAGAAGAGACTCTCCCAGGGAAACCAGCTGTCTGCATTGTTATCGTGGAGGTGGGCTTCCCCTGCCTTTGAAATCCTCCACTGGGAGCTTGTATGTACTATATTCACATTCCCTTACTGCTGTGAATGGTCATATGTGTATTCACACTCCCTTACTGCTGCAAATAGTCATATGTGTATTCACATTCCTTTACTGCTGCGAATAGTCATATGTATATTCACACTCCCTTACCGCTGTGAATAGTCGTATGTGTATTCACACTCCCTTACTGCTGCAAATAGTCATATT
>NW_003852426.1:9830314-9832598 GCF_000181295.1 Otolemur garnettii
TTTGGATTTCTACCACCTGAAGGAAACAAGAACTAAATCATGGTTGTGTGATGTTGTTTCAGTGAGTGAGGTGGTAATTGATTTGACTCACCCACACTTTGAGCTAATTAAAGTTTGCCCTGCCTCCAGCCTCATCTCATAAATAATGGACAGCAGAAAGGCTGGACAGGGAAAATCTATCAATCCCGCCCCCAGCTATGGTGAGAATGCAAACACACCGCAGCACTGCACAGACCCAGACGAAGGAGGGACAGCCATCAGCGGAGACTGGCGATGAGTCCATAGATGCCAAGGAAGTTTCCAGAGCCAGAGAGAACTCTCAGGTGTTGGGACCTCCTGGGGAGGGTAGAGGGAGAGGCTTCGGATGGATTCCTTTATGAGTCAAACTCTCTTCCTCCTTTTTAATAGCGGCGAGCCCTCCCCAAAGCCTTACAACAGACACATTCTCCGGTGCCCCTCAGAGAGGCATGTGATGTGCAGAGAAAATAATAATAGGCCATAAAACACATCAAGCAGAAAATTTCTTATACTTCAGTTTCAGTGAAGTGTTGTCTATGTTAATGGGGAAGTTGAACCTCAGGCTAAAGAAAGGAATTGTGCAGCCCACCTCCTTGACTGAGACGATGTGGGAGGGAGGCGGTCCTGCTTCCCACAACAAGGGGAGGCTCCCCAGTAGGCCCCACTCATCTGCTTTCTCCTGTGACAGGGAGGTTGGGTGTGCTCAGGGTGAGCACCGTGGTTTAACGTTTGATGTGGGGTACTGCTCTGGCACAAGTGTTTCCGTGTGGGACAAACTGAAGATTTTGTGAGTCATTAATACATCACAAAGCCACATCTGATAGAATCTGTGTGAAATAAATAAATTGCTCAAGGGAGGATTGCAGGGAAGAAAGTGCTTAGGCACTTGGGAAGCCCAGAGGATTTGGTTTAAACTGTAAGTAGAGTCCTCTTCCCAGCTGGACTTGATGATTCCCCAATTTCAAAAGGCTCATCACACCTCCAGCCTTTTAATACTGAGGAAGTTTCTCTTTCCCAGAGACATGCTAGACCCCAAACTGAAGAAATCTTTTCTTTGCTCCAAGATCCCAGGTGCCATAAATATTCATTTGAATGGCACTGCAATCCTTCTAAGCTATTCCCAAACTAGCCTAAGCTAAATATAGCCCCAAAGGTCTGGGAATTGTCGAATGCAATGTACTCTGAAATTCCGCCAGCTGTTTACATGCCTAATGCCTAGCGTCTGGCCCTTGCTGAGAAAATTCTCTCTGGGCTGCTTCTGTGCTGGGGTACTGTTGCTGACCGGCAGGGTGTAGTAGCAGCCGGCAAGGTCTGATGGCTGTCGTGAATCATGGCTGAGTTCAGCACTCTGGCCAGCTTCCTCATACTTGTCAGGAGTGTGAATCATGTCAACTCGTCTTTGCCATGCCAGTCTTTATACCAGCTGAATCACAGAACTAAAACAAACCACTTACATTGCAAAGTAAATGTAAATTTCCTTTTAAAATGACTTTCTGGACTGTAGGCATGATCTTCGAGTGCCTAAATGCACCTCATGTTGAAGGTCACTGCAGTGAGTTCAGGAGACTCAGAGCACAGAAAGACTTTGGTGATCCCTCCTGGCCTGATCTACTGAGGCTTGCTGAGGTGACTTGCCCAAGGTCACTCTGCCAAATGGTGGTTGAGCTGGGCCAGGTCCCAGGCCAGCCCCTGCCTCCCAGTACATGAGGTCTCCAAGCAGGAGAAGTGGAAAGTATAAATGGCCAATCAGGATACTCCAAGTCAAAGTTGGTGGTGTTGTCTGGAATGTCTGCAGGGAGACACATCAGATGGTGAAAGTGGCACCTCCTCGGTACTTTATACTGGGGAGAGAAGGGGAAGGGTGTGCTTTACTATTTCTACTCTCCCACCTCGTTGATCTTTGTCTTAAAATTAAGAAATGAAATGTACCAGAGCACCTGTAAGCATAGGAGCAGCAACTGTGCCATCTTAGAAAGCAATTCCAGCAGTCTTTTAATGGATTGGCTTAAATGTTTTTCTCAGGCATCTGTGTTTGAAAAGTTGTGCTGATAGCACATGGAGTGTACTAAAAGAACCTGAAAGGTCTTCACCTCCTCTTTTCCTCTCTGGAACTCCCAGAATTTGGAGAAGGCTAGCAAACTGTGCAACAGGAACCTAGCAAAGCGCAGCACTACGAAGGGCAAGTGCTCAGTTTCCATCCCTGCCCTCAAGGTCTCGGCCACCCTGATCCATGTTGGCCAAGTTCCAGCAGCTCACAGATAAGAGA
>NW_003852426.1:9832658-9845679 GCF_000181295.1 Otolemur garnettii
TGTGTGTGTGTGTGTGTGTGTGTGTGTGTGTGTGAGTGATGAGAGAGAGGGAGAGATCCTCCTGTGCATAGTAGCATGAAGTTAGAAGACGACGAACCCATAAACATCACACCCACTGCGAAGGTCACAGGACAGCCAACCAAAGGCGAGGGCATTCGGGAGTCTAAGTGGAAGATGCTTCCTCTCCATGCACAGACAGGGCTCCCATTATTGCTAATGCCCGCGACGTGCTCAGGGAAGGCAAAACATATTCCAAAGGTTTGTTTTCCCTCTGCTGAATTGATTCTAATCTACAGTGCTGACCCTGCTTTTGGCTTCTATGAGACAAACTATAAAAAATTCTCTGATAAAATAGGGAGGTCTCCTCTGCTCAGACAGCTCTGTGAGCGACATGCTAAATAGACAGCAGAGACCAAATTAGTGTCAACTCTCACTTTTCTTTTCCCTCGTTTGTGGCTGGAGTGAGTTCCTTTGGGGAAAAAAATGGCCCAGTGTGAGAAACTTCTGGCAGCAGTGTTGCCAGGCCTCTCCACTGTCACCTTTGGCCCAGCCCGGTGCTCCGGCCCTGCAGAGGGCCATATCAGGAAGCGTTGTCAAGCAGCATAATTACCAACACTTTACTTAATGCCACAGTGTGTCCACAGTATCTATCATTACTTCTGCTCTGTCAATGGATACCGACTGGCAGGAAGCAGATAAGCATAATTGTTTTCCAATAAGTCCCCAAGGCTCTTGGACTTTGCCTGTATCTGAATCTCTGAGGGGAGACCCTTTGGCTGTTTGGGTCACCGTTTTCCAGGACCTTCTCTAGCAGTGGATGGTGCATCCAAACTCCTTCCTCTTCCCCCAGCTGCTCTGCTACCCACACTGTGAACGCTGTTCTTTCAGCTGTGACAGATCTGGGGGAGCAGCTGAGTGGCACCGCCAGCCTTGAAAATGATGCGCCTCATTCTGTAACACATTCTGGCGCAGTGTGGAGCATGGCAGCCACTGGCTTGGATCCTAACTTACATCGGGTGATGCGACCCTTCCGATGGGGCCCGTCAAACTGTCAGTAATTAGTCAACCCAGACACTCTAGCATGGCTAATTATCCCTGTGTCAAAGCAAACCAGAAGGAAAACATACATAAATGAGAGGGTTTAGACTCTATCTACAGTGTTTTGGCTTTAAAAAAATGTTTAGATGTGTAGAGTTGATAAGAAAAGAGCTCCCACAAGTTCAGTTCTTGGCTTCTTTGCAGGGAAGCCAGTGGGGCCGCTGAAGAAAGGGCAAACTTCGCCCCAGACAGTGCTAGATCTTGCCAAACGGTTCAGGCTTTATTGTCAAACCTGCAGTTCCTCTAAGCGCCTTCCACCAGAAGTAATCATCGCATCCTCAAAGCAGATGCACTTCAATATCCTCTCAGTCTTGGAGGGATCTGACACAGATGTTTAAAGGTGCCGAGAGAGGGGAGCTGAGCTCTCAGGAGGACCAAAGCTAAATTTCTGTCCTCACTGCTTTTGGGGGATGTTTACTCTTCATGAATGTTTAAACAAGATCATTTCCATGCAATTTCTTAATGTATAAATTCTTGTAAAATACAAGCTGCATCTATAGCAGCGGATGCGTATGGTGTATAATTCCTTGTATAGATGTGAATGGATGCAAGTTCTTTCCTAATTTGCCCTATAACGCAAATAAAAGCTCATCGCTACTGTGTCTTTCTTGCTCTTCCTGTGGGAGATGAGGTTTCCTGCAGTGTCAACCCAGGTGACTCCTGGTGCAGCAGGAGAACACAAAAGATGCTGTTTCCAGCCCAAGGAAAAAAACCTTTGCTCATTACTCATATTGTGATTTTCATCTTCAAAGCACCTACCAAGTACTAATTTATCTATCGCAGCCTTTACACGGGGACTGCAATGTCATTTAATTAGAGGAGCTGGGTGGTCGAGGGACTTAAACAATGACTGACGGCAAAATGGATGTGCATTCTAATTCCACTCATTCATTTGATCTCCCCTGTCTAAATGAACTCAGTCCATTACATCCATTTAAAAAAAAAAAAAAGTCATAAAAGCACAAGCCATGTTTGCAAAGCGGCCACAGAATTCGAATGGCGCTTCTGTTCAGAGATTCATCTTCAAAAAAATGAACTTTTCTCCAATTTAAATAATCGCTCTCTCTCCGGATTTTGCAACTGCAGAGCAGAGGAACTGCGGATTCTCCTAAATTCCCCACCATTTCAGTTACCCCAGTCTGAAGAACAATGAAGATCTCCTTAACCATCCCTTTTCAGACAAGCTGTGGTAATTATCTCTTTCAAACGTAATAATAATTCTTACTCTGAGAGCAATTTATACATTTAGCCAACCCCCGCTATCTATCTGCAGGCAGAACGCCTGCATTTCGGTTTCCCGGCACAACTCACTTCATTCACTCCCCTGCTGGGCTTCCCTGTCTGTTCCCTGCCTCCCTGTCAGTCAGTGGGAGCAAAATGGAGGTTTTTCTTCATTCCCTTCTTTCCAAAGAAGTCAACGACCCCCACGGTCCTAGGCAGGTGTAAGTCAGTTAGAGTGCACCTTCCTTCTCTGAGGTTATACTTTGGCTTCATAGGGCTTAATCTCAGCCTAAAGGAAGTGTAGGGGGAGCTGCCCTGCGGTGCTGAGCCACCAGGCTCACTTGTGTGTCCATGCAACGGAAAGCCAACATTCCAGTAACTGCTGCCCCACAGGTGGGGCGACTGAGTTCTGCATAGAATTTGGGAAGGATGATACTCATATGCCCTTTGCGTATCAGCGCTTCCACAGGTGGGGAGCCCCTCCCCACTTCTTCTCTTACTGTCCTCTCAAAATCCTATGCCCTGAACATGCAGAGTTCAGCCTCTTTCAATCTCTGTCTTCTTCTCTCCCTCCCTGCCCCCTTTCCCCACACCCGCCACACATGCAGAAAGACTGGAAACTGTGGGGTTTCCCAATTAAAAATAGTGGGGAGGGGGGGATGGAAACCAGACGTGCAAGTGAGAATAGATAACAAATGCAGCCAGATGGTTGAAGGTGGGAAAACAGATCTGATATTGTGTGATGACAAGGAAATGAGGGTCCGCAAGGTGGGAAGGTTAGGTTGGGGGAGAGAGACAAAGAGGACAGAGCCAAAGTAGATAAAGAAAAAAGAAAAACATCAGGCTGTTTAAATGTGAAGGAGAGCTGCAGTAAGTGAGAAGAGGAAATTGTAGAGGAGGAAAAAAGAATGAGAATTATCAACAGCAAGCAACAGGAGACAGGCCAGGAGCCAGGCCAGGAGCCCTACTTCTAGTCGATGTTATTAACTCTTCCTTCCATAAATCTGAGTGCTTTCCCTGTAGAATGCTGTAATCCCAAACTGGGATAGATAGTATTCTTTGGCACAAAGTCTGATTTTAACTAACACAGTGATTTTGGAAAAAGAAAAAGACTCACAGCCTAGAGTAAATCCAACAAAACTTTTATTGTTTCCCTCACTGATGTTAGGCACTGGTGCAAGAATGAATTACTATGGCCCCCCCCTCAGTTAGGACCAGTAGGCCTCAGAATTTATTTGTGGCACAACCTCCAACCAAGAATAAAATCAATACCTGAGAATTACAAACAGTGGGCAGTCCCATGCCAAGAGATGGATTGCCTTAGGCTGAAGCAGACTAGTAACATCCAGAGGGGATAGGAAGGGAATTTTTTTAATTTTCTAAATCTCTAGGGTAAAAGAGCAAGGACTTAAGGCAATAAATGATGTTTATAGATGGCTTTTCAATTCCAGTGCCCTAAGGTGGTATTAGAAACATACTTGGGAACATGACTACACAAATTTAATAGGTACAACAAAAAGGGCTATGGTTACTTTCCCTTTAGGCATAATCTGAACAATCTGTAACCATTATGTATGTTTCTGGCTGAAAGAGACAAGTGTTTTACCACCATATTTTTGCCCTCCAGAAAGCTTCTGAACCTTCAAAATTCCTAGAAAATTGAATTCAGTTTTAATGAACGCCACTGGCACCCATCGATTAGATGCCACTTCACAAGGAAACCACCCTGAAGCTCTCTTATCTTTCAAATCCTGGTGTTAGAAAAAGTGGAGACAGGAAACAAAATGCAGGAGACACACACCACAGCCAAGACATCTCACTGCTGTCCTTCCAAAGGCATCCCTCGGAAAAGTGCAGTTAGCAATACAGATGCAACGATATCTTATGCACATGCATATTATATGAAAGAACCACATAACATATGAATTATACTGTGTTGGAATATTCTTAGCCATCAAGAAAAACATCTGTAACATCTAGAATGTCACAGTTACGTAAGGTATTTACAAAAACATCTTCTAGAAATTGGCAAAGATCACGAAGCCTGCCTACCAAAGCTTGATGGGGCCACAAGTCCAGGAAAGATGCCACATCCATAGAGCCTCAGCTCAAGCTGCAACTGCAGCTATCTCCCACACTCTCGTAGGCTTGAACTCTGCCTGCTTCTCAGACACAGATGCTCTTCTGCTAGGAGTGGTCCTCTCAGCCTCCATCACTGAGCTAGTGTTGTGTCCCTTCTCACATGAGAAATGCAACAGCTCTTGAGACTACCTGTATCTGTGGTGCAGGTCTCCTGAGAGCACCCAGACCCCAGAAATACCCTCAATTGTCTCCAGAATGACAAGCTGGGCTCATGCACCCTCTCCATCAGCTACCCACATAAGGAACCGTTTTCTTCAGTCACGCTCAGAGAGAGCATTGATGTAGTAGATTCCCAAAGGCTACAGCAGAGACAGTGCAGAAACCTTGTGGGAGCTTCAGAATCCTACCTCTCTCTCTTGTGGAGTCTGGATCCTCCCCAGCTGTCCGGTCCCAACATGAATTTCTGACCTTATCCTCTTTCTTCAGCAAGTATCTCTCTAGTCTCCCTACTCACACTGCACTGGCCAACCTTTCATTAGACCATGCGGATTCTGTGAAAATTGTAAAATGTCTGGCAAGTTCTCCTGTTTCCATGAATAGTTCTTTGAAAATTACATGTGGGGCATAACCTGGAACAATCCACGAGAAGATCCCGAATAGCCAAAGATGTTAATTACTATTTTATTGATAAGGATCTAGAACAGTGGTTTTCAACCTTCCTAATGCCGTGGCCCTTTAATACAGTTCCTGTGGGTCACGACCCACCAGGTTGAGAACACTGATCTAAAACAAAGCAATTCTTGCATATCACCCTGTGCCATTTTCAGTATGCTGGGCCCTGCCAAACTCAGTCTTAATCTCCAGGGAAAAGCCATTACAAAGAATATGATTAAAACAAGTTCGGTATAACAAAGCTATTTCTGTCCCTAGAGATGGCCCACTGTAAGTGAACTGCCACATGTATAAAAATACTCTGCCTGGAAACACATATGCTTTTCTCTAACAGCGACTAAAATATGATCAATATCAGTGAAGCAACTAAATAAAATGTTTGCCAAAGGAGAGAGGCAGCAAAGGACACGGAGACATGGGGGAGGGTGCTATTTTTAGATTGGGTGGTCAGGGGAGGCCTTTTTGATGAAGTGAGACCTAAAAGACCCAATGGAGTAGGGTAGCAAGCCCTAGGATTATCTAGGGGAGTGGGCGCCCAGTAAAGAGAACAGCTAGTACAAAGACCCGATAGCAGAGAGAAGTTTATTTAGTGTGTTGAAGCAGGAGCCAGCAATCTATGGTCTACCACCTGGTTTTATAAATAAAGTTTTATTGGCACGTTTACTTATGTACATATTATCTTTGGAGGCTTCTGCTCTACAATGGCAAAGTTAAGCAGCTGTAACAGAGACACTATGGTCAACAACCCTAGTGTAAGATGTGTAAGATGATCAGAGAGACGGTTGGGGGCCAGATTGCTCAGGGCCTGGGAGGATTCAACCACCTAAATAGCCACCCATTCATCAAGGGGCTGAGGGTTCAGATATCTACACATAGGTTCAAAGACTTCTCACTGATGAATTCTAGGGTACCTGTCTGACTTGTGCCTTATTTTTAGCCCCAGGGTTCTCAGCCTTTTTTGCTACCTGACAGGAATGTGCACATCTGAGACACTCCCAGGGACGTACTGATAATAGGCCCAGAAAGAAAAAATAGGAGATTTAATAAAATTGTTAAAGGAACATTCATAATCATTACATGCTATAAATTATTTTGATAAAAATGTGATATTTGATATTTTAAAGTATGTCATAAGACACAATGAAACCACTACTACAGAATCTGTGTTCTGGCATTTTTTTCATTCAAGTATAATTCTCCAGAAACATAATGCATTCAAAGACCTGGGTACTCAAATGGTGATTCAAAGACCAGAACTACCATCATCACCTGGGAGCTGCTTAAAAATGCAGAATCTCAGGCCTTGGCCCAGACCTACAGAGTTAGAATCTGATCCCTAGGAGATCTGATTCTTAAAGTTAAAGATCACTGTTTTTTTTGAGACAGAGTCTCACTATGTCACCCTCTGTAGAGTGCTTTGACATCACAGCTCACAGCAACCTCAAACTCTTGGGCTTAAGTGATCTCTTGCCTCAGCCTCCCAAGTAGCTGGGACTACAGGTGCCTGCTACAACACCCAGCTTTTTTTTTTTTTTTTTTTTTTTGGTTATAGTTGTCATTGTTGTTTGGCAGGCCTGGGCTAGGTTTGAACCCGCCAGCTCTGGTGTGTGTAGCTGGTGCTCTAGCCGTTGAGCTATAGGCATTGAGCCAAAGATCACTGTTTTAATAGAGGTTGGCTTCTTGTTTCTCTTTTCCAAGAGTTAGAAATGTAGAGTTTTACATTTATTTATTTATTTATTTTTGAGACAGAGCCTCAAGCTGTCACCCTGGGTAGAGTACTGTGGCATCACATCTCAGAGCAACCTCCAACTCCTGGGCTCAAGTGATTCTCCTGTCTCCGCCTCCCAAGTAGCTGGGACTATAGGCACCTGCCATAACGCCCGGCTATTTTTTGGTTGCAGCCATCATTGTTGTTTGGCAGGCCCAGGCTGGATTCAAACCCGCCAGCTCAGGTGTATGTGGCTGTCACCTTAGCCACTTGAGCCACAGGTGCCAAGCCTAGAGTTTTACATTTCAAAGTGATTAGCCTGGTTTATATTATTCATATTAAGACTGAATATAACTTAAAAGTTTAGTAATAGGGTATTGGCTAAATAAATGCTGGTACATCTATGCATGCAGAAATATTGTGTAGCTGTCAAAATCAATATTGTAGAAGAATAACATAAGAATACATCCACAGTTTATCATTAAGTGAACAAAAATCAATTACAGATAGGACTGAGACTAAAGCTAATGTAGAGAGACAGTTAAGGAACAGGATGGAAATGTTACAAACCTTCACAATAGAGTAATGATATGAGCGATAAAATGAGGAAAGGGGAAAGGCAGGAGGTATAAAGCAGTGTGGGTATGTTCATTGTATCATCTTTTATAGCCACAGGTCAAAATACAAGGCTGACAAATCAAGTACTAGGTTATAATAATATTTAAAGATATAAAGTCAATCAATTAGTCAATAATTCAATAAAACTGGGTGTTAAAGGATGGGAAAGGAGTAAAGACAGAAGTTTTATCTACCACAAGAAACACACATTTAAAAAACCCTCAATGAATCCCCAACAATACAAAAAAAAAAAGAAAAATCCACAAAAACCTGGAGATTAATAGTAAAAGAAACTGTATAAACAGAAAGCATAACATACGCAAGACTTCAGTAGGGATAAATGAGCTAAGTTCAGAGATTAAAATCAATTCTCATAATGGATTATAACCTAAAACCCAGCTCTTCTCCATATACAAGCGCATATATTCTCCATGTACAAAAGGAGGGACGGGGCACGGTAGGCAAATGCAAAGGAGAAGCAGGGCTCCCAGTCTTACATCAGATAAGGATGAATTCAAGGAAAAAGGCAATAAAGAAAACTAAGAGGGCTCTGTATAATGATAACAGGGACAATCTGTAATTAAGACCTGAATTAAACTTATATATTCTGCAATTTTAAAAAAATGCTCAAAAAATACTATAACTTTATAAAACCAATGATAAAAATATTAAACAGAATATATCAGCACATTAAAGAATAATATGTCACAATCAAGGGTGTTTTAATCTAAGAATAAAAGGATGGTTCAACATGAGTAAATCTATCACCTAATTGACTATATTAACTGATCAAAGAGATAAATCACAGGATTGTACCCACTACAGTAAAAAGGAACTTTGTGAAATTCAACATCCATTCTTAAGGGAAAAAAAACTTTTAATAGCCTAAGTACAGATGAATTCCTTAAGATACCTGTTTGTCTCTCTGTTCACTTACCTCCAAGCTAGCAACACACTCACTGGGAAAATACTGATGCATATTTGTGAAAGTCCTGAACAAGACAAAGATATCATTGATTACAGAGTTAATATTTTTCTAGCTGATGTAATTACACAGAGAGAAAAAAATGAGAGATAAAAAAATTGGGAGAAGAGGAACTAAATTATACATCATTGGAAATGAAATAATTACCTATGTGGGAAATCCAGAAAGATCAATGGAAAAACATTATAATTAGCAAGAGAATTTGGTAAAGGGCTGGCACAAACTTAATACACCAAAATCGATAATCCATAGCTTTCTCTCTCTCTCTCTCTCAGTAACTAGTTGGGAGAAATAATAGGTGAAAAGACGTAATTTACATTAATAGCAAAAGATAAAATAACCACGAATAAACAGGGCATACTAAGATCAACATAAAGCAATCTTGAAAGTGCAAGCGTGCAATAAAAGAAGAGACTTAAACTATGGACAAGCTTTTATTCCTGAACAGGAAGACAAGAACTTACAACCACCCAAGTGCCCGCAGATACATGAATGGATTAATAAAATGGGGTATATGCATACTATGGAGCACTACTCAGCCATGAAAAATGGCTGCCTAGCATCTTTTTGGACAACCAAGAAGGCACTGGAAACCATTCTTCCAAGTGAGACATTACAAGAATGGACAAAGACATGTACTCAACATCAAATTGGAACTAATCAATCAACATTTAAGGGCACATATGGAAGTAAATCTCAATGCAAATCTAGCTGAGGGGGAGGAGGTGATAGGCAAAATCAAAACTTTTGGGTAAAGTCTGAACTATCTGGTAAAGGGCACACTTGGGTGTATAAGCTTGACTCAATCTGTACAAAAGCAAAGTATGTAAACAAAACATGTGTATGCCCTAACAATATAACATTGTTACTGAATGTGTAACAATGTTACTGAATGTGTCTGAAAACTTACAGACGTTTCAAAGTATGTAAACAAAAGATGTGTATCCCCTAACAATGTAACATTGTTACTGAATGTGTACCAATGTTACTTAATGTGTCTGAAAACTTACAGACATTTCAAAGTATGTAAACAAAACATGTGCATCCCCTAACAATGTAAAATTTAAGAAAAAGAAAACTTACAGACATTTCTCCTCCTCATTTGTAAATTTAATATGAGACCAATAAAAATACCAAAAGAAATTTTACCTGGTCAAGCTAATCTTAAAATTCATAGAGGAAAAATAAACACACAAGAAGAAATTCAAAGAAAAAGCAAATAAAGATAAGACAAATAAAGAGGTATCTAGCCCAATCAAATTTTAAAATATACTATAAAGATGTACTAGGTGAAAAGACTGACAGATCAATAGAAAGTCTAAAATAGGCAGAAATACACAAGAAATGTAGTGTACGATGCAGATGGCTTTTAAATTAGCAGGGAAGAGACAGGTTACTCAATAAATGATTCTGAGGTAAGTAGTTACCTGAACAAATAAAGCCAGATCCCTACATGTAACCCTATTCCAAAATAAATACTAAGCAGATAAAAAACTTAAATATAGAACATGAAAGCAGTAGGCAAACATAGAAAATATTTTTTGCTGTGTTACATAAAACCAGAAGTCATAAAATGAATATATTTGACAAAAAAAAAAACTCCACATAAGAAACAAAATTTGAACAAACTGAACAAAAATATTTGAAGCTCAACTCAAAGGACCAATTTCATTCACGTATAAAGAATTCCTAATAGAAATCCAAAACCTCCCAACAATTCAATAGAAATTGGGCAAAGGCTAAAACAGTTCACAGATAAATACAAATGGCTCTTAAATTTATAGGAAGATGTACACCCATAATAAGAGAAATTTAAAACTGTGAGTTGTCATTTCTCACCTATCAGATTGGCAAAGAATAGAAAGTTGGGTAACGCCCCCTTCAGGTGAGGGTATGAGGAAACTGGCATTCTCCTACACCGCTGGGAGGAATGTAAGTGCTAACCACTTCTGTACAGGGCAGTATCTCCCAGAATTTCACGTCACATATCCTCTGATCAGCAAATCTGACTCTAAGAAATTATCCCATAGATACAGTCACATATGTGGAAATGTACATATGTCTGTGCATTGTACATTGCTCGTGACAGCAAAAGATTAGAAAGAACCTAACTGACCACTAGTGACTGGTTATCATCTATCCTACAACAGTATGATCTGTAGCTGTGAATAAGAAAGAAGCAGACCTATTTGTGCTGATATGAAATAATTACTAAGAAATATTATTAGATAAAAAAAGCAAGGGGCACCCAATATTCCTTTCTGAAACTGCCTCTCACCAATTCCTTTTATTTTTTTCCTTAACATTCAAGTCATGAGAAGGCATCACTTTCCAAGCATGTTATTTCCTTTCATGATAATTGTTTTTCTCCCAGGTGCTTCTTTGCCTCTACTTTCTTTTCTGGGGAGGACCTGGTCCTTCTTCAAACTTAGCACCATGTCACTGCCTCTGGGAATCTTTCCTGGACCCCACAAGTGGTTTGATAACACCTTTTTATGCTTTGGCCCTGTGCTGTGGTCACACTATGATTGTGTGACCACACTACCGTCTGATTACTGGCTGCCTACCCTGTTGGATGGTGAGCTGCTTGTGAAAAGGGACCTCGCCTGTGTTCTCTCTGTACACACTAAGCACAGCACCAGGCGTGGCAGAGTTCAGGTGAACTCTGAACACCTGAACAGGTGAATGGATGAACCAATGACGGGGAGAATCTACTCCCCCCAACAGCATGCGCCTTTAGAAAATGAAAATTGGGTCATGTTATTCCCTCACTTAAACATCAAATACACATAAATAACACGCAAAACTCCAAAACAGAGAAAAAAGAAAGGGGCAGAATAGTATGTTTCGGATGGTGTCACCTGCAGGCTTGAGAGAGAGCACAAGCTTTGTCCTGTTTGTACACGCACCTTGTGTACCTCTTGATTTCTGAAATACAGGCACGAAAATACTTTCTTTTCTATATTTCTAAAAATGTTCTAAAATGAACATGTGCTTCTGTAATAATTGTTTTTTTATTAAAAGTTTAAAGAAAACCTCAAAAATAAATGACCTTTTATTATCACATAGTCTCTGTAGAGTTAGCTCCTCATCATTCAAAGCTGCTTTTCTCCTACTTTGGCATTCCAAGCGAACATTCTGAGAAACAGTAAACCTGGTTACTCCCTTTAAGAACTGATACCCGTTTTCTTTGTTTGGATGTAATAATTATAGTTTCCCCTATTTTAATATTGGTGATTTATGTCTTAATCTTTACTGTGCTAGAGATTTTATCAGAGAAGTTGTTAAAATATAGATTCTCGGGATTCTACCCTTGGACATTCTGAGTTGGTGGGGCCCCAGAATCTGCATTTTAACATTACTATAGGAGATTCTTATGCAGGAGGTCTCAGACCACACTTTTAAAAACATCTGTCTGTGACTTAAGGAAATGGAAGTGAAAATCCTATATAGGATAGAATTTGAAATTGAAAGTGATCTTTCCCTCAGATGACTCCTACACACACACACACACACACACAGAGACCTTTAGAAATATCCACGTTGTGTCATATACTTTATGTGGTTCTTTGTGCACTCACCAGGTCTTCTCTCTTGCTTTTTGAGAATGAGGTCCAAGTCTTTAGCCCAATACTCCAAAGTTGTGAAATAAAAGTATATGGAATAGAAACCAAAGCATATATATGGTGCTAATTTTATTTTCTTTGGCTCGGGGATCAATTTTTCTCTGCCAGCTATGTAAGATCCTAGTCATTCATTCCTCCTCCCCTCCTCCCAAGCTCAGATGCGGACAAGCAACTGCAATGCTGCCTGCTTAGCCTAGGGAGAGGTGCTGTTTTATTTTAAAATACATATATAAATCACTCTGATCTCAGTCACTTATTTTGGGTTGCCAGAACAAAAAAAATTAAAAATTAAATAAAATAAATCACTTCTTACAGCTTTCTATGCCTTTCCCAGGACCTCTGCCGGGCCCTTTCTTCTGTAAATTTTAAGTGAAAAGGATGCCTGAAAAAGCAGCACAAGTGATTCAGATAAACACCACGGTGAGTTTCCCCCATTACATAAACAATCAAGTGTGAGATGAAAGGACCCATGAGGAATAGTGGCAGCTCTATGCTACCCCCTGGTGGCAAGATGCTCCATGGCCTCCCAACCCTACCCATGGCATCCAGGTGGCTCTCAGGGACACTTAGGCTATGCAGGAGCTCATTTGTGTGTTACCAGCAGCCGCAAGCCCAGTGCACCCATATATGCATTTACTGGTGTGAGTGGCAGGAACTAAAAACACGGTTGGAATTTTACCTTCTTTTTCTCAACTGAGAATCCCTGGCTCTTCCAATTGTGTAACGTCTAACATTTTGTAGTGCAGAGTTTTTGACTTATGCACAGATCAGTCAAAATGCAAATGTAGAAGATCACCTAAAACAAAACATAACCCTAATCGCATACACATAAAATATACATGCCTAAATCATCACTGGTAAAACTCCCAAACTTTTGGAAAAGGTCATTGCACCTATCAAGGACACTCATCCCAGACTTGGAAAAGTGAGAATGGTTCAGGGTAGCTTGAAAGTGATTGTGTCCCAGAGGTCAGAATGGCTCAGGGTGGCTTGAAAGTGATTGTGTCCCAG
>NW_003852426.1:9845719-9876129 GCF_000181295.1 Otolemur garnettii
GGTCAGAATGGCTCAGGGTGGCTTGAAAGTGATTGTGTCCCAGGGGTCAGAATGGCTCAGGGTAGCTTGAAAGTGATTGTGTCCCAGGGGTCAGAATGGCTCACGGTAGCTTGAAAGTGATTGTGTCCCAGGGGTCAGAATGGCTCAGGGTAGCTTGAAAGTGATTGTGTCCCAGAGGTCCAACACAGATGACTCAGCCTGCAGAGCAGAGAGGGACAGAAGAGAACTGAGTAAGGGTTTACTCCCTCACACAGGGCTCCATGCTCCATACCCACTGATATTAGAAGAAATAACTTCAGGTGGCAGTAGGGGGTTGGCAAAGTTTTTTCAGTAAACACAAAGAACTTCCTAAGAAGTGCCTGCCTGGAATCTTCTCCTTCAGGGGGAAGAAGAGACAAATCCTCTTTAGACAGAAATAAATGCAGCCACACCCAAGGTAGGAGGGGCACACAATGGCATTTTGGGGTCCCTGCTAGCTCTACAAATAAGGCTCATTTAACAGATCCTATGAACAGACAAGATGAGATAATGTGAATAAAGGCAAAAAACAATTTACTTGTAAGACTGGGACAGAAATGACCTTGCTCATGTACACAGCTCTCACGGGGACTCCATCCACCTTCGGGATTTCAAGCTCCCTGATGACAGAAGAAGCTTTTAATGGAAGCTGCATGCTGGGTTAATGGTCAGGCCCTAGTGGAAATTCTGAGATCAATGGGCTACAGTTCAGGAAATCAAGACTGCACCTAAAGCTTAATGGTCCGATAAAAGCAGCAAATACATACCGTCCTTTCTTTTCCTCCCTGCCAGGGATTTCACTGATTCGCACCCAACTTTTCCTAGAAGTTAATGCCATTACTACGTGCAACCTTTGGGGAGAGGTAAGGAAGGTGACAAATCATTCCTGGAGAATCTCGTGAAAGACCGGCTTAGGACAATCTAGGCTCCGTGTCAGCTACGTTTTCAAAGATCACTCCTGAGGACCACTCATAAGTTGCGTCTCTTGTATGCTTAGGAGAAGGGTCTACCTTTCTGGGATTATTAATTGGATCAAATTCCCCTAATTCAGAGGCACAGGCCTTTTGTTTTAGGAGAAAGTGAATTACACATTTTTAAAATACAAATTAATTCTTTCCTATAACAATGCTTAGTGCCTTGGGCACTGCAGTGAAACTTTTGTTAGGGCAATTACTCCCTTATCAGGGAAATTAAGAAATCCTTAAGAAAATAAAATCATACCTTAAAAACAATCAAAACTTTCATGTTTAATAGGGATTCATCTGTTTCCCATACTTCCTACACGTGCAGTTCAGACAAGTCACGGAAAGCTCCTTTGTAAGCTAGAGGGGACAGCCAAACTCCTAATGGGCAAAGAGCTGAAAAGAAATTCATACCAGAAGAATTCTCAACAACAACCCAAAACACAATGGGATAATTGGTGGGGCCACACCTACAGTGCACCTTACAAGGGTACATGTGAAATTTACTAGGGGTAGAATATCAATGTCTTAACACAGTAATGAAGAAAATGTGGTGAAGGCTATGTTAACCAGTTTGATGAAAATATTTCAAATTGGGGTCTCCTGCATTCTTAGGAGAAGGGTCTACCTTTCTACAGCTGTGATTTAATTAAAAAAAAAACCACAGACATAATGGGATTAGTCAGCCACAACATGGAAGTAATGAGAACACCCCAATCCAGTGGGGGTTTGTCCAACTTTAATGAACCCAAACTTTAACATTGTACTGAGAGAGGAAGGAACACTGCAGTCTTGCCTGACCATCGGGATTTGCGTAGTGAGCCACCCACAGGTGAAGGGACTGCTCACTCTAAAGCCCTTAGAAGGTAAAGCCAAGAAGCCAGGAAGTCTGGGGTTCTACTTCCAGCCCTTCCTTTGTGCACATTCAAGAATTCTTCTTGCCAAATTGATAGTTAAGAACCACTAATCGGATCTCCAACACGGGCATCGTGACAGCTCTCTCCACACCTGTCACTAAGACTTTGTCTCTTCCTATCTTCCCTGAGTGGGGGCAGAACAACAGGAGAGTGGGAGATGGTGAGGGCAGTGAATGGGAACCTGCTTCTGAAAAGAAGTTTTAGAGATATTTTATTTTCAATACTGATAGAAAAAGCAAGAATTAAAGCAGGAAGCAAAACAAAACCCCTCAAAACTTATGACGTAAGATTTTCAGGAAAAAAATGTTTTAAATATTACAAGACTTAAAAAGAACATTTACTTCTATATACGCCCCTGATGCACCTAACTTTTACTTCAAACAGCTGGATGTTTTTAACACAGACTTTCCCCAATGCCTTTCTAGCGCTCCCAAATCATCTCTTTCAAACAGATGAGAAATGAGACAAGCACCTCTCCTTTCTTGAGTATGTAATTTATATTAATTGCATCAGACCCACAGTGAGTGTCTCTTAGAGAATTTCATCAAAAACAAAAGAGAAGTTCAAAGATAAATGTGCAGCAGCAGATCAGGAAAAGAATGTAGAAGAGCTGTGCAGTCACAGGGCTAATCTACAAGCTGCCCTCTGTCCTGTGCATCTGAAATCAAACCTACACCCAAGGGCTAGGAGGACGGTGCCTGAGGTCAGCTGCAGGACAGTGGAGCTAGCGGCAAGACGTACAGTGGTCCTATGTCCCCACCAGGGGTCTATACTGTAACTCGCGCTCCAGCTGCTCTGCAGTCAGGGTGCCCTGGATGGCTTCACAGCCGGGGTTGAACACCGAGTAGGCGCTTTTCTCTCCTTCCTTCTTCTCTGCAGGGCCTCGTGTCCCAACATACATCCAGTAGAACAAGGAGAGGACAAAATAAACCAGGCCGAATTCCAGTTCCACAAATAGGCCCAGTAGGACCAACCAGAGAAGAACCTTCAGGAAGGTGATGTTGGTCAAGAAGGACCGGTCCTGGCACGGTGGTGGCGGAACGGCTATATTCCGGGGTGGCTGTGCTGTGCTGCTCCCAGGCTGAGCTGCTTCCTAGGATACATAAGCAAACAAAAGTAAGAATAGAGCGTAATGGAGCTGAGAGATCAAAACTAATCTAAAAAGGAAGCTCTCATGGCTCTAAGAAAGCTGCCGGCTCATTGATTTCTATTTTGTTGCCTTACTCTCTCAACAGTCATCTGGAAAGAGCTTATGTGCCCTGCTTCAACGGAATCAAAACTGATCAGCACTTACTGAGATGTGACCCAATAAAAGTCGCACAGCATTTAGACAGATTCCTATTCATGGGAGTCATTTCTTCATATTAGTCTGCTGCTGACAAGAGCTAATTTGTGCCCCATACAGAAACCCCACATAACTGATAATGCAACAGCCACAACAGATGCTTCCCACACAGAGTCAACATGTTTGTCAACTTGATTAGATGAGCTAAAATATTATGAAAGACACGAGTCTACAATGGAGGCTAGACCAGAAACAGGAAACAAAAAGGCCTCTTAATGAATTTTTTAAAAAAGGCCACTGTTAAAAGCTATTACCGGGCCCTCTTACCTTCCCATCCTGTGACCTACCTACACAGGTCCCCATCACTCAGCCCAAGGCCCACCCAGGGTCTCTTAACTAGACTCACCACCTCCTATCTCTTCCCTCCCGAAAGCATCCTATGTACAACTGGGAAATTTATTTTCTACAACACCCATCAGTTTTTTTGCTCACAAATATCCAACAAATTTCCAAGACCCTGCATTTATCCCACAGGCAGCAAGACCAGTACACAGGCTCCTGTGCTGGATGCCGACGGCAGGCACAGTTGTTTAGGGAGCTCCAGGAAGCTGTGTCTCCAGTCCTCTATTTTCCAAACTTTTTTGAGCATGAACCACAAGAAACATATTTTATACTGACTGTATGGATACACACATACAATAGAAACTTTCGTGATTCAACACTTATCCTCCTTGAGAATCTCTTTCATATTTCCTATTCTATTTTTTAAAAAAATTTAATGGCATAAAATCCTCTATATTGATTTCACCATCCAATAAAGCAGTGGTTCTCAACCTGTGAGTCGCAACTCCTTAGTAACAATGAAAATACATCCTGCATATCAGATATTTACATTAAAATTCATAACAGCAGCAAAATTCCAGGTATGAAGTAGCAACGAAAATAATTTTATGGCTGGGGGTCACCACAACATGAGGAACTGTATTAAAGTGTCGCAGCCTTAGGAGGCATTAGGAAGGTTGAGAACCACTGTAATAAAGGGTCATAATGGTTCCCTGCACAATCCAATCCGCAATCTGTTGATCCACAAATGATCCTTCTACTTCATTTTGATTGGTCTTATTACCCAAAGACATTCTGGGTCCTCACCTGAGGCCTAGAATTGCCTCCACTTCCTCCCCATTCCTCAATATTGCCCCTCTTTCCAGGTGGGCAATATTCGTGGACTGAGTCTGCCCGGACCTCCTTGGCCATCAAAGAGGGTGATCCCTCTGGCTTCCCCCAGCACAGGCTAGCTCTCTTGCTATTGAGCACCAAGCCAGTCAGCACTGAGAGTCTCTCTTTTAATATAATTGCCTGTGTCGCTTGCTTGTTTACAGTGTCCTGAGGACGTGGACAGCTATTTCACCTTTCGGTGTTTCCAGAGCCAAACACAACACCCCACACACAGATTAGCAATATGTGGCAGAACTTGTAGTTCATTTCTTCAGTCATATCCGACATTCTTCTCCACGTGAAAATTTAAAAGAGGACGATAAATATCAGTCTTGATAAAAAATATTGGTCATCTCATTTATGATGCTTCAGAAATTCCATTTTCATCAGAACCTTTTTTAGGATCAACATTACAATTATTATCTTTTCAGTTAGATGAGAATGTCTGACTGGAGAAACCCTTATATCACAAGCCACAACCTCCTCTCTAGACATTTCTTAAAGAAACATCCCTTTCAGATTTGGCCAGGGCACACGATACTTCTTACCCAAGAAGAGGAACGCATTGGGGTAGGAAAAGCTCGGCTCGTCTGGGAACTGGGCAGTGTGACTGCAGTCCTAGGCAAGGGGGAGAATAGTGAGATGATGGGGGTAGTGGGGAGGGCAGGAGTCAGACCACGCTGGGCCAGGCAGGTTGCAGTAAAGGTTCTAGAAATGGTCTTAGCAAGGAAATAACACAATCCAATGTACACTTAAGACTTCTCTGGCTGCCACATAAAGAATACACTGCAGGGAGCATGGGTAGAAACGGGAAAACTGTTAGTCGCTGACACAGGAGGCCCAGCAAGAGGGGGACAGGCATTGACTAGGGTAATGACAGAAGTCAGAAAGAAATGGTGGATTTATGGATACAGGATACATTTAGAATGGATACAAACTGAAATTCCCAATAAACTGAATTCATTATTCAGGGAGTAGAAAAAGAATAATGCTCACAGCCACCATTTACTCAATGTATTCAAAGTGTGTGATACACACTTTGTGTAAGCTAGGAGGCAGGCATTATTATTCCCGACTTGCTGATAAGGAAACACTGACTGAGAAGTACTTTCTATGAAGTCACACAGCTAGTGATGGGCAGAGACGAGGTCAGTGTAGGTTCCTAGCATGGTCTCCCTCCAAAGCCCTTATTATTAATCAGGGGCCTTTATGGGAGGTGGCAGGGGAAGGGATAGGGTGCCAGATCAGACGGGAAGGGGGTGGGTGGGTGGGGGGCAGAAGTACTCAAACCAACAAAGGAAATCAGCAAAGGGAGCCTGTAAGGAAGACAGAGATGGAAACTCTTCCGCCTCATTTGGAATTTGCTCTAGTACAGTTCACCTTCTGCTCTAAAAGCTGTATGTAAAAGTGTCTGTGGTCATTTCATCACATTAGGCATAGCTGGGAAGGCATTTCTAATCCACAAATTTCAAGCTCCTTCCCAACTTAGGGCCTTTGCACTTGTGGTTCCCTGAGAGGGAACCCCTGTTCCCCTCATATAACTGAGCTGTCTCTCTCTTCTAGAAATGTCAGCAAAAAATGTGACCGCATGTGACATGTCACCTCCTTAGTGAGGCTCTCCCTGCTCACCCAACTCAATACAGCACTCTGCTCTGTCGCCCTCAATTCCCTATCACAGTCCTCCGGTTTTATTTTTCCTTCCTTAGCATTTATCATCTTGGTGTTCTGTGTATCGTCCTCCTTCCCCTGCTGCTCCAAGCTCAAATGAAAGTTCTGTAAGAGCAGGGGGTGCTTTGTCTTGGTCACAGTCTCTTGGGATTTAGGACAGAAACTGGAAGAGAGTGGCCACATGACAGAATTCTGTTGAATGAAGGAATGACGATGAGGAGAAGGGAGAAATTAAGGATGACTCCTAGATTTTGAGGGTGACGCAAGGCTGTGCCTAACCAGGTGATTCCAAAGTAGGAGAGCATTTAAGCAGCAGGCCAGCTTGATCCAAGACTTGGAGGGAAGAAGCTCTGGAGAATGGCCCCTGGGGCTGGGTGGTACACTGAGCGCTTGCATGGGTTATGGCTAGAGAGGGGAATAGGTGGCTTCTGTAGGATTAAAAGAGGTTGCCAGCAGTTTTGTCCTAGTGAGGGACAAGCTCAGCACAGAATTAAGTATTTTGTTTTGGGGGACCAGAAAACTGGGGGAAGGGGAGGATGTGGATACTCCCTTATCGATGACTACTGAAAAGAAGCAATTACAAATAGAAGGCTAAAGAAATCTCTGACAGGGCAGTGCCTGTGGCTCAGTGAGTAGGGTGCCAGCCCCATATACTGTGGGTGGAGGGTTCGAACCCGGCCCCAGCCAAACTGCAACAACAACAAAAATAGCTGGGCATTGTGCTGGGTACCTATAGTCCCAATAACTTGGGAGGCTGAGGCAAGAGAATCACTTAAGCCCAAGAGCTAGAGGTTGCTGTAAGCTGTGACACCACAACACTCTACCCAGGGTGACAAAATGAGACTCCGTCTTTCTAAAAAAAAAAAAAAAAAAGAAAGAAAAAAGAAATCTCTGACAGGCCACAGAGTGCCATCAAAATTATTAGGTAGAGATGGATAGTAAATTAGAAAAAAAATTTAATGAGAATTTCACACCAGAGCAAACCCAGGAATGATAACCATCAGTGAAAATGAGCTTAAGGCAGAGTCGCCTGGGGAAAACAGAGCAATTAAGAAGAACCTACTGCATTTCTTCTCATCCTTTTGACAGACCCATCAGCTTTTGAGTTTTCGATAATGAAACCTTTTCCCGAGTTCAGTTTCTCTGGGCCCAACTCAGTGATCTCATATTCCTTTGGAAATGAGATATTCAAAAGCTCACTGTGTGGGTTAGGTATTATTTTTTAACTGCAGGGGGGAAAAGGGTTAAGGAAATGGATTTTAAATCTTAAGCAATTGTGCTCGGAAAGTTCTAGTCAACAATAAAATTATCCAAAGACAATTCAGAGAAAACTACATGCAATGAAACAGGTTGCTTGAACCTTGCTGCACTCTCTTTATCTCTTCCTAAAAGTCAGGTGGAATCCTGCATGTTATGGAGAATATGGAATTAAAGTAAACATTTAGTTCTCCCCAGTTAGAACAATTCCCTCAGACCAAATGTGCAATAATAGATGAGTTTAAGGAAAATAAATTTTAAGGTAAGCAAGGAACACTTCTCCGCTTGTCTATTTAAAAAATTTTGTTGTTGTTGTTTGTTTTGAGACAGAGCCTCAAGCTGTGACCCTGGGTAGTGTGCCGTGGCATCACAGCTCACAGCAACCTCCAACTCCTGGCTCAAGCAATTCTCTTGCCTCAGCCTCCCAAGTAGCTGGAACCACAGGTGCCCGCCATAACACCTGGCTATTTTTTGGTTGCAGCCATCATTTTTGTTTGGTGGCCCTGGGCTGGATTTGAACCTGCTAGCTTAGGTGTATGTGGCTGGTGCCTTAGCCACTTGAGTCACAGGCGCTGAGCCTACATTTTAATTTTTTAAAGGAACTTTTTGGCTATTACATATAGGAGAAACAAAGGCCTTGTCACAGATGTCACAAAGCACCAATTATCCCTTGGTATGCTCTGTCCTGTATTTCCACATAGACAATCCAATGTCACATGCAAGTCACCTTGCCATCTTACTCATACGTGAAAACTGAATGGGGTGGTGCCTGTGGCTCAAAGGAGTGGGGCTCTGGCCCCATATGCCGGAGGTGGTGGGTTCAAACCCAGCCCCAGACAAAAACTGCAAAAAACAAAACAAAACAAAACAAAAAACTGAATGAAGACACAAAAAGATGAATTAAATTTGCCTTCAAATTAAGAGATTACCAAAATAACTAAAGGTGAAAAGACTATCACGCTAATCCAATATTTTTTTTGTTGTTGGCCTAGAACATTCACTACTGAAATTGAATAAGCTCCTGCCAGCACTGGCAGTTACAGCTACCACACTTTTGTAAATTTTGTATTCAAACCCAAAGCGCAAGCTATTTGGACTACTGGCGGCTGCTGCATGCGCCCCAGGTGCGAATCAAATAAAGCCTTAATTACTGCCACTTTCGGTCAGTATCCAATTAGACCTCTTACCCTCCATTAGCAGAGGGCTATGGCTCAGCTTTGTTGTGGACAGATTTCCCAAAGCCAAAGGGGATCACAATGGTAACATCTTGCTGTGAATAAATTCAAGGGCAGAGGTGCTTTCTTCCAGGATCCTAGACCTTTGCTTCCCGCCAGGAATCAAGAGCTTTATGGGTTGCGGGCTGTAAATAAAATGTCAAAGATACGTATCAGTGCTGACACGTGTGGCAAGAGACTGGAGGTCCAGCCTCTAAGAAGCAAGAGCGCGCCAGCAGCCCCACCCCTACAGTCAAGGCCCAGCCCGGAACACGCAGAGGGGGCGTGACCTGCGCTACGTCAGTGGTGGGCGTGACCTCTCCTAGAGCGAGGGCGGAGCCACGTGGCGCGGGGCTCGGCGAGGGAAGGTAGGACCTCAGCCAGAATTTCCAGGGGTGGCTCTCAGGCCAGGTCCCGGTGGCTAGACCTCTCTTCTCTCACCTGAGTGAGGCTGGCCTGGGCCCGGGCACTTGCAGGCTTTGGTTGCCAAAACAGGAACCGTTTTAGCCAGCTTGGGGCTACCGTTAGAGTCGCAGCTGCTTCCGCCTTCTCCCCTGAGGTTCGTGCGCTCTGGCTCGAAGTGCTGGGTTGAGCTTCCAGACCGGCCCGTTTTCTGGCCGCCCGAAACTCGGCTAACCTCTGTTCCATGGCGCGCACCTCGCACCCGCTTTCCCGGAAGCGCGCGCGCGCCCGCCAGACCGGTTTCGCTGCTGAGCCGGGCTCTGGGCCGCTGTGCGCGTGCGTGGAGGCGGGTCTCTGCTGCGCCTGCGCGCGGTTGTGGTCCGGTAGCAGCCGGGTTTGTGACGTCGGGTTGGCGGTGTGCGCTGGAAAGGGTCCTCTGTTTAGCCGCAAGTGGACTCAACGTACATCTCAGGCCAAAAGGTTAAGACTCTGAAGCAGAAAGGGCTGCCCCATTGTTGTTTATGAGGGCCGCTCTCGCCCCTCCCGCTCACTTAAGGGTTCCAGTCCCAACAGTTCAGCACCATCTGGCCAGTGAGCTCTCGTGCGGGCTCCCGAGCACGAGCTCCGCATTGAGATGATGGTCCAGGGCATGTCAGAGGCCCGCGGTCGCTAGGAAATACGGCGTCAGTATATGTCCTACACTTTGCCTCTCAAGGGTTATGTCAGTCTTAGGTCTTTTGGAGGGTGACCATCTCATTGTTCACAAGGCCACCTGTGCAGGCCTCTATCATTGCTCTTGCCGCACTGGAAGTTAACTGTTCTTGTGTCTAGATAGGAAAGAAACTTTACAAGACAAACTTTTATTGGGGCGCAGCTTAAAATGCACAGATCTAAAGTGTATGGTTCAATTACATGTATCCACCTGTGTCACTACCACTCTGATAAAGACCAAAAGAACAGGTCTCTCTTGTGCCCACTTCCAATCAGTCGCCAACCTAAAGGATACAATTTTGGTCAGAGACTGTCCAATAGATTTTTAAAGATCGAGGCATCTAACCAAGTGCCACTCAAAATTAAGACTCACATATTTGTTGGGTATTGCTGTGGCTGAGTCAAGAAACTAGACAAACTCTAATAGTCTTTTGTTCATGTAAACAGAGGTTCTCAACCTGTGGGTCGCGACCCCTTTGGGTGTCGAAGGACCCTTTCACAGGAGTTGCCTAAGACCGTCCTGCAATATCAGATACTTATATTACGATTCATAACTGTAGCAAAATTACATTTATGAAGTAGCAAGGAAAATAATTTTAAATAATTTTGAGGGTCACCATAAACGTGAGGAACTGTATAAGGGTCAAGGCATTAGGAAGGTTGAGAACCACTGATTTGTAACAATTGTTTACAAGGATCTGCCACGCCTGGAGTATTGTACTAGGCACAACATGCTGGGGTGAATGAAACAAAGCCCTCTGTTTTCTTAGAACTTAACTTTCTAAACGGAAAGATAGGCACTCAATAAATATATATAAGTGCACATGTAATGTAATGTCAGGTACTGATTAGTGCTGTGAAGAAAAAGCAAAGTAAGGAGTGATGTGGCATGGTGTGGCCATCTAGGGCCAGTGAGCAGAGAAGACCCTTCCTGAGTGGTTGCCATGTGCGCACAGACCTGGTGAATGAGCCATGTACCTATCTGGACAAGAGTATTCAGCCAGAGGAAACAAGCCCAAATGTTCTGAGACCTGTTCACAGAACACCAGGGAGGCCAGTATGATTGGACTGGAGGGAAATAAGAAGGAAGAGAGAGAATGACAGAAAATAAAGATGCCAAAGGCCAGATCACTTAAGACCTTCTAGGCCATGTTAAAGCCTTTGTATGGTATTCTAGGTGAGATAGGACACAATCGGAAGATTTTGAGCACATGCTGTGATATGACATATTTTTTAAGGATCACACTGGCTGGTGGAGATGGGGGTGGCTGGAAGGATGCAAGAGTAAAACAAGGAAAAACAGGAGCAAATACAGTTGACAGAGAGACTGGTAGTTTGGGCTAGAATGGTAGTGATAGAGGTCATGAGCTTTAGTCAGATTCTGAATATATTTTGAAGATCTGAGCCAACATTTTGTGTGGATGGATTGGATGTGGAACGTGTGAAAAAATGCATCAAGGTTGACAGATTTCTTCCATTAACACTCTGCCATGATGCCCCTCACCCCACACACACACACCCTGAGCAACATGGTGAATGATGTGGTGGTCCTCTGAATGTGGGCAGACTGGGAGAAGAGGATCATGGAATAAACATAGAAAGTTTAGTTTTGGACATGCAAAGAGTTTGAGATAGGTGCCTACTAGATATCCAAATAATAGGCATATGGATAGTGAAAATGAATTCCTGGAAAAAAGTCAGGACTGGAGAGACACATTTGGAAATCAGCGTGTGTGTATGTGTGTTGTTTAAAGCTGTATAACTGAATGCAAACAGACAGTGAATATCAATAAATACAGAAGTAAAAATTTGAGGACAAAGCTCTGAGTGGGTTAGAGATGGTTCATAAGATAAAGAATGGAGTTATTATACCACAGTGTCCTCTTGCTGAGAAACTACAGTGAAGATTTCTTGCTCATTTTGTTGTTGGGAGTATGTCTGCTGCTCTTGAGAGACTAAGCATTCTTCGATTGATTGCATTTCCCATTTGATAATGACACGAGACCCTAAAGCTATATTTATGGCCCATATCTAATAGACATATAGGATTAAGGTGCACAGTTTGTGACTTGTTATAATCAGGGTCCCTGACAGGAAATGTGGCACCATCAGTTAAGTAAGAAGGATTTAGTGAAGGAGTTGGCTATACAGGTGTAGCAGGATGAAGGGAGCCAGCAAGGGATGGGTCACAGGAAGTGTCACCAGCCTAGGCCTGAAGCAGCAAGAGAAGAGAGTGGTTATGAGAAGCAGTGAGACTTGTAGCTAGGGAGAGGCCAGGAAACAAAGGAGCCTAGAACAGACAGGGAATGGTGGAAAGAGGATCAGGAGAGGCAAATGGAGACCACTCAGGCAAATGCCAATGTTGTCCCTCTTCTGTCTTGCTTTGGTGACTTTATTTTCCATTTGTTTTATTTATTAATTTATTTTGCCTTAGTGTTTTGTAAACCTCTGTTAAACCCCTTTTGGAAGAAGTTGAAAGAATTGAAAAAAGAAAACATGAAAGAGATGATTGTGAAACATAACTCCTGCCAAACCAACTTCATTTCCTCTTTGGATAGGATTGTGAGACTATCCAAAATAAGAGTATGTCCAGGTGCAGTGGCTCACGCTTGTAATCCTAGCACTCTGGGAGGCTGAGATGGGCAAATTGCTTGAGGTCAGGAGACCAGCCTGAGCAAAAGAACAAGACCCTGACTCTACTAAAAATAATAATAATATAAAATAGCTGGGCTTTGTGCTGGGTGCCTGTAGTCCTAGCTATTTGGGAAAGTGAGGCAAGAGGATTGCTTGAGCCCAAGAGTTTGAGGGTGCTATGAGCTATGATGACTCCATTGCACTCTACCTATGGCACTCTCCCAGTGAGACTCTGTCTCAAAAAAAAAAGAAAGGTATACAGTCTTTGATTTTATTCTTGGCTTGGATGTTATTGGCATATATAAAGGCTACTGATTGGTGAGCATTGATTTTGTATCCTAAGACACTGCTGTATTCCTTGATCACTTCTAAGAGCATTGTAGTTGAAAGGTCTCTATAAAAAGAATTATGAAACTGTGAGAAAAGAAGTAGCAGAAGATGTTAACAAATGGAAGAACATACCATGCTAGTGGCAGGGAAGAATAACATTGTTAAAATGTCAGTACTACCCAAAGCAATCTGCAGATTTAATGTAATTCCATCAAAGCACCAATGTTGTACTTTGAAGAACTTGAAAAAATAGTACTTTGTTTCTCATGGAACTAGAAAAGAACCCAAATAGCAAATACAATTCTTAGAA
Source organism: Otolemur garnettii (assembly GCF_000181295.1). NCBI lineage: Eukaryota > Metazoa > Chordata > Mammalia > Primates > Galagidae > Otolemur > Otolemur garnettii. Next base: position 9,858,643 of record NW_003852426.1, read on the forward strand.
ATAAAAACAAATCTAGAGGCGTCTCATTACCAGACTTCAGGTTATACTACAAGTCTATAGTGATCAAAACAGCATGATACTGGCACAAAAATAGAGACATAGATCTGTGGAATAGAATAGAGAATCTAGAGATAAACCCAACCATCTATCACCATTTGATCTTTGATAAGCCTAATAAAAACAAGCACTGGAGAAAAGAACCCCTTTTAATAAATGGTACTGGGAGAACTGGTTAACCACATGTAGAAATCTGAAACTGGATCTACACCTCTCAGGATTGACAGGAATTGATTCTCACTGGATAAAAGATTTAAATTTGGGACATGAAACAATAAAAATTCTGTTTAAGAAAGTGTGGAGAAAACACTTGAAAATATCGGCCTGGAAGGAAGATGCCCCCTAGTAATTGCAGCAACACCAAAATTAAATAAATGAGATTTGATCAAGCTAAAAAGTTTCTGCACAGCTGAGGGTACCACAACCAAAGCAAACAGCCCTCAGAATGGGAGAAGATTTTTGTATGTTAGGAAGCTGACAAAGGGCTGATAACTAGAATCTACAGAGAACTTAATCATTAAGAAAAGGGAAAACACCATTTATACGAGGGCAAGAGACTTGAACAGAAACTTCTCTGAAGATGATAGATGAATGGTCAACAAACATATGAAAAAATGCTCATCGTCTATAATCATCAGAGAAATGCAAATCAAAATGACTCTGAGATATCATCTTAACTCTAGTAAAATTAGCTCACATCACAAAGTCCTGAAGCTGCAGATGTTGGTGTGGATATGGAGAGAAGGGAACACTTCTACATTACTGGTGGGATTGCAAACTAATACAATCTTTATGAAGTATGGAGAATTCTTAAAGAACTAAAAGTCAACCTTCCATTTGATCTGGCAATTGTATTACTAGGTATGTACCGAGAAGTACAAAAATCATCTTACCACAAGGACATTTGCACCAGAATGTTTATTGCAGCTCAATTCATAATTGCTGAGTCGTGGAAGCAACCCAAATGCGTATCAACCCATGAATGGATAATACTGTCAAACTGTGTCATATGTATACCATGGGATACTATTGAGTCATAAGAAAAGATGAAGACTTTATATATTTTATATTTACCTGGATGGAGCTGAAACACATTTTTCTTAGTAAAGTATCTCAAGAATGGAAAAAAAATCTAATGTACTTAATATGAGACCAATATATAAACAGCTACATACCCACAAGAATGATGAAACATAAATACAGTGTAGTAAGGGGAAGGGAGAGACGGGAGAGGGGAGGGAAGAGGGTGGGCGATTGACAGGAGTAGGGAGGGCAATTGGCAGGATCTCACCTAATGTGCACAATGTGACAGTGTTCAGCACACCCCCTTCTACAACTTGAACTTTACCTTGGAAGTGAGAACAATGTAACCTAAATATTTGTGCCCTCGTATTAATTTGAAATAAAATAAAGAAGGGTCCCCAAAATTCACATTAATGTATAAATTAATTTTTAATTTTGAAATTCTTTCTACACAAAAAATTATATATATAATGTGAGTGCATATATAATTTACAATGTGTGTGTGTGTGCATGGACAGTAGACCCTCTGTAAGTTGACCACCTAAGGGACCGTAACAAACTCTTAGCCTACCCTAAGTTGTATGAAAAACAAATGCTTATTTTGCACCATTGAAGTTTCGTGTAGTTTGTTACACAGTGAAGGCTAAGCGATACATAAATCCTCACTACTCAAGAAAAACAACATTTCCTTGTAATCCCCTCCTCCCTGTGTGTTTATTCCTGACTCCTCCTCACTCCTTCAATCTATTAATGTGGTAAGTTACATTAATAAAATTTCTGTTGTTAAACCATCCTCTATTCCTACAATAAAGTTCAGTCCCTTTATAAAATATAAAATTCAAAGCTAGATTTGGTTTGATAAATTTTGCGTCTGTGGGTTGTTTTTTTTCATCTGTGTTTTTAAATGAGATTTTCCTGTAGTTTTCTTTTCTCATACCATTCTTGAAATGTTTGGGTTTTAGGACAATACAAGCTACATGAAATTAGCTAATGTGTGCCTCCTACCCCTACCCCCATTTTCTAGAAAAGTTTGAATAAAATAAGAATTAACTCCTTCTGAAATGTTTGATAGGACTTAGTAGTAATGCCATCCAGACCTGGTAGTTCTCAACCAGGGATAATTGCCTCTTTGGGGGCATTGGCACTATCTAGAGACATTTTTGGGGTTTTGGTTGTTATAACTCTGGGGAGTCCTACTGGAAACTTGTGGATAGTGACTAGGAATGCTGCTAAGAACCGACGATACAGGGTAGTCCCATAGCAAAGAATGATCTGGCTCAGAATGTCAGAAGTGCCAAAGCTTCATGTCTGGACACATCATTTTCTAGGCTACTCTTCTCTGGACATTCTGTGGTTTATCACATAAAGCACCTTGTTGAGAACTTGGTATGTGGTACCTAACAAGGCTAGGACCAAAGACAGCATGTGGGCAGGGGAGGATCCATGCATGATATATCCTCTCTCTCACTTTGATAAGGGGATTCATTGTAGCCAGTAAAACATCCAACATACACCCTCTCCTCCTGCCCAGTCTGTGTTCAGGGAAAGGCTCCAAGTCCTATGGAGACAAATTGCTCTCAAGCCAACGATTAAGAAACAAAAACAAAGACATAAAAACACAAATGCAAATCTAAAAGGAGGCAGAGTTCCCTCTGAGCAGCTGCACAATGCTTTAATCATAACAAATTGAATCAAATTCACTTGGATTTTCCTACCCTAAAGACATAACTGTTGAGCTTTTCTACTAAATTTTTATGATAAGTTGATTTTTCATCCAGGAAAATTTTCATCCAAGACCTTCCTAAAAATATCAGACAGGACAGATAAATGTTGATCCATTTTTTAACCCCTTTTGGATAAAGTTGAGTTGGCCAGCCCTCAATCCATGTAGCTATAGCTTCCACTGATGACCTGACCCAATATACGGCATTATATGATAAGCCGTAGCGTGTCCAGAGGGGAGTAGCTTAGATAACGGTGTGTCTAGAGAAGAATGTTATAGCCTTGGCACTTTTGACATTTTGGGCCATTTAATTCTTTGTTGTGGGGCTATCCTGAGTCTTGTTGGATTCTTAGCAGCATCCCTGGTCACTACTCAACGAGTTTCCAGTAACATTCTCCCCCAGATATAACAATAGAAAATGTCTCTAGACAGTGCCACATGCCCCCGAGGAGGCAAATGTGACCTCGGTTGAGAACCACTGGTCTAAAGACCATATTATAGTAAGGATAGTAAAGTCAGGGAGTGATTTGGGCCAGCGAAGAAGAGCCTGGGCAAAAATATACCAGTTTGGTTTTAAAACTCTATTAATTACTCTGGAGGCTGAGGCAAGAGAATTGCCTAAGCCCAAGAGCTGTAGGTTGCTGTGAGCTGTGATGCCACAGCACTCTACCAAGGGTGACAAAGTGAGACTCTGTCTCTAAAAAAAAAAAAATATCTATCTATCTATCTATCTGAAGTGTTAACTGTGAATGGGTGTAGGGATGTGTGGGACAATCATTCTGTGTGTCTCCAGGGGGCAGAACTAATTTGGAAATTAAAAAGTGAAAAGTGTAAAATCTAAAAATAAAGGATTATTTTGACTTCTCAGTTATTCCAGCAACTGGATGTGCTGCCTTACTGAGCAGCGAGTTCCCTGACACTAGCAATATGCAAGCGGTGCTGACTAGCCAGTTGTTGGGATACTGTAGTGGGAACTGAAGAGAGTTCGCTAACCTAGATGATCCAAATTCCTTCCAGTTGGAGAACTTTGTTTTTCAATCCAAATAAACTGGGCAGAGAGAATGGAAGGCTTTGGGGCATCAGGCTAAGAGTGCAGTACGTATGTACTAGCATCACTGCTCGTGTCTCACTATTGCTGTGCGTGCTGGTGGCTCACTTCTGTAAGCACCCGGGGCTTCCTCTGACTGCAGGAGTATGTTCAATTAGTGCATGAGGCAGATTAGGAGTGGTGGGAGATTACTGCCTCCACTCCTGAAATAGCCTTCAACCCATTTTGGATGGGAGTCAGTGGGTGAATACCCCAGATCTCTCACTCTTCATGGGAATGACTCGGAGGTGTGTTGCACAGAGTCTGCTAAGGGTCTTCAGCAGCAGGGAGCCTCAGTTGCCCACAGCAGCACTTGCTCATTTACATGCCTTCTCTCACCTTTCTTTCCTTCCCTATCTCCCTTCCCTGCTCCCCCCTGGCAGCGCTCCCTGGAATCACTTCCCCAGCAAAACCTCTGGCATTTGAATCTTCATCTCAGAATCTTCTTCCAAGAGAATCTAAGCTGAAGCTATGCAAGACATAAGCACAATCTATGGACTTGCAGAAAGGGAAGTAAATGAGAGGGGTGGCTGGTATTTCACATTTACAAAACTCCTCAGCATTCGAAGCAAGCTGAGCAGTGCTTTAGACTGTCACAGCCCACAGAGAAGGATGTTTGCAGATGGTAATAAAGTTAGGAGAAAGGAAGGGGAGAGCAACCAGGCTTCAATGGAAGCAGCTTGTTCGGGATCACTCTTGGGAACATGATTTGACCTTTACTTTGTATTGAATTATTCATTGGTCAGGGTCCTAGAACAACTGATCCAGTCATTCTATGATCCTGTCTTCCAAGGACTGATCATTCAGTTAGCAAATCTTGATTGAACACCTGCTATATGCCAGGCTTTGAGGAGGCAGAGATGAACAAAATATCCCTCCAACCCTTGGGAGTTCAAGGTCTAATTGGAAAGGAAGACCTGTTAATAGATAATTACAACACAGAGGTCTGAGGGAGCAGAAGAGGAGTACTAATTATGGCTGGCTGGGAGTTCTTCAGGCTTAAAAATGGGGAAACTGAGACCCAGAGAGGGAAAGCTGATGAGGTTATATAATTGTTGGGCATTGCTATAGACAATAAATATTTCTGGTGATAGTTCAATATTTTCAGTGTTTGTTTGAAAGATACTGCTTCTTAACCTTTCTGCCCCTACCTGCTCTTGGCCTGATGGTCACCGCTGGCTTGCACTTTGCCTTTTTGTGTCTACACCAACTACAGTGATCTTGTGTTGGAAGAGCTCAGAAGTCAATCAGTCTGTTTTTTCTTAGTCAGTTCTACCCAAATCCATTATCAGAAGTTTCCTCATTGCCCCCTTCTGTGTTTCTTTAACTCCCTTTAGCTTCCAAGAGCTTAGGTTGTGACAATTTCTCAACTTGCCTTGCCTCATATCCAAGTTTTATTATGCTTAGCTTTGATACTCAGGAGATACTCCTCCTGTGGCTTGCAGGACAGATGATCAGACAGAGCTCACAGGGTTGCAACAAAAGTGATCTATATTCTAATTCTATCCCAAAAATATCCCCCAAACTATCCAAAAGTATTTGGAGAAGAATCTCTTTGCAAATTGGCAGTGCGTGTAAAGAAAGCCACCAGTGTGTGTTTCCCAGGAGCCTGCTTCTCCATGGCTGTGTATGGGAGTAAAGTCAGAAGGAAGGCAAATTTTTGCCCTGTAAAGTCCTTGGAATAAATGGACCATTTTACTAAAATATATGCATGTGCACCCAGAGCAGTATATTTGCTGACTCTTGACAAAATCAGCTGCTCAGCGACCTCCTTTGAAACGTTTGCTTTAGCCCTTTCATTTCTCTCAACCATTGACCTTCCAGAGTCCGGTCTGGGACCCAAGTGGACCCATCTTTCATACTAACAGCATTGGCTGCTGCTGAGGTTCAGAGGCAAAGCTGGCCCTTCTGTGTGACTTAGCAGCAGGAATGCTGCTTGGCTGCCATGGCCCCTGACGCTGGTCTTTCACGGAAAGCTCAGCTGTTAGTCATTTCAGTACTCTGCACACTGGGGAGTCATTATTAGAGTCTATGGCAAGGTGGATGTGATGTAGGGGAAATGAGGCGATTCCTATCCAGAATTCAGGCTCCTTCCAACTGCGTGTTACTTTTTCTAGACTGGCTTCCTATGGAAAGATTTTTTTTTTATCTCTGAGTTCATACTTTTAAAAAAGTTTTTTTAACTTTGAGGATCAATTGAGTCATTCACTTTCAACAACATATACTTTTTGAGCTTCTAATAATAGCTAACCTTTGTTAATTACTGAGTGCCAGGCACTGTGCTACCCACTTGAAAATTAGATGCTTTAATTTTCCCAACAGCCCTTTAGGAAAGCATATGGGAAGATTACATAGTTCAATGTGACAAAGGAAGCGATGAGCAGTGCCAGGATTTGAACCCAGGGAACATGACTTGAGACCCCAGGAATACACAATTCCATCTCCTATGTGCACTTTCAATGTTCTGGGAAGACAAACAGGTATAAGTTGTAATCCCCAAGTTCTAAAAAACACCTTACAAAATCATAGGGAAGATGAAAAGGGAATGTGAAATGGTAAATAATACCAGAAAGTACTGCTAAGTGTTCTGTCAGTGGAGCAGACAGGGCAAGGACTTATCAGGCAAAGGAAGAGTGCCGTAAGGCAAGAGTGGTCTAAAAGACTCCATGGAGGACCATGGTATTTGGCCTTGAAAGATGGGTGGGACTTACTAAATAACCTGGGAGGAGGAGGTCAACCAAGGTACAGAGAACCTTGAATATGTGGGTTCAAGTCCCAGCTCTGACATTATCCAACATAGGAAAATTACTCATTTTCTTTATTCTATTTCTTTTTCTGTGAAAAGAAAAACTAAAGTAAGTAGCATAGAGTCCTCTGGTTCCAAATTTCTGCAAGAGAAGGCAGAAATTTGGAACCAGAAGAGTTGGCTACAGAGAGATGGGGAGGGAGAAGTTAGTGATTTAGGGGAGGAGGTGGTTACAAAGTTCTAGCTCTTGACTTAAATGGTGGCTCCATGAGCAATCACTGTGATAAATCATTGAGCTATAAAAGTATGTAAATAGCTTCTACTTTTTATTTTGTGTTGGGCAAGGCACTTTTTCCTCTGTTTCTTTAGGACATCAAGATGGGGGAAGCTGATGGAGAGTGCTTAGTAGTGCAGGGGCAGCTAAGAGAGTATGAAACCATCATGGTCCAAGCTCAGTAGGTGACCAAAGACCTGGGAAGAAACAGGAAGGAACTTCCTAGTCCAGAAGAATTGAAATGCACATGGAGATGGTTGACACTATTTCCATGTTAAAAACCTGACAGGATGACTTCTGTTCTTATCTTCTTTCCTGGCTCCCATCACTCTCCAGGGCTTGTTCAAACCAAAATCACCCTTTTTCCTATTACCTTAGTAGGCTGGAGTTGAATTTATTCAATCATTGGTGTCACTTCGAGATGGCATTGAGAAGTCTATCAATCAGCCAGCCTCCTACAGTGTGTTTGTAGGAGCTTCTGGGATTTCTGCTGGCATCAGAAGAAATCTAGCTGGTAGGGACAATGGACTGAGCCTCTCCTACGAATCTGAGATCCCCATTAGGAACCTATGTAATAATAGTAAGGGGAACCATATAGTACTTATTTTTGGCTCCAAGTTCCTCCCTTACCCAGAGCTGCTAAAGATATGGCAGGTTCCATTGTGGGGGGTTCGATGGTGGGGGGTTTCATGGTGAAGGGCTCCATGATTGAGAGCTCCATGGTGGGAGGTCCTATAGGAGGAGAAGTTCCATGGTGGGGGCTTCATGGTGAGGGATTCTGTGTTGAGGGGTTTTGTGGTAAGGGATTCCATGGTTGGGAGCTCCATGGTGGGGAACTCCCTGGTGGAGATTCCATGGTGGGACTCCCACTGTAGGGGACTCCCTGGTGGGGGTTCCATGGTGAAGGTTCCATGTGGGGGGGCTCCATGGTGGAGGTTCTGTGGTGGGGATTGCATGGTAGGGATCTATGGTGAGGGCTCCCTGGTGAGGAGTTCCATTGTAGGGGCCTCCATGCTGAGAGTTCTGTGGTTGGGAGTCCCATGGTGAGGCAGTCTCTGGTGGGGGCCTCCCTGGTGAAGAGTTTCATGGTGGGGGCTCCGTGGTGGGAGGTTCTCGGATAGGAGCATTCATCACACTACCACATCTCTTTTCCCACACAAACCCCCTCCCAAGCCCCAGCCTCATTACTTCCCACGCCCATTCTTACCCTCCTCTTAGAATTACTAAAATACAATTTCTTGCCTCTGCCCACACTTTTTTCCATTCTTCACTTCCTCGCCTGCTGAGCGCCACATAGTTTGCTCATATCCCTCTTTCTCTAGAAAGATGGGCTTGGTTTCTTCAGGTAAGCTTTCCTAGCCCCAACACTTACCTAACCCTTATCACCTCTATTACAATGGTTGGTTTTCTGGTTGATAGGATATCATTTCAGATTTCTGAATAAAGACCAAAAATAATAGTGAATGAAATAGAAGTTTGCTTTTCTTTTAGGTGTTGCATGAGAGTACCATTTGGCCCATATTATCCTGTTGCTCTTCCCTAGGATGTTTGCCAGCCCAATACAAGTTGCCTCACAACCACATCAGAATCCCTGCCTGCCTTTGTTCCAAAGCTAGCTTTTTAACCACTGGACAATATTGCCTCTAGTCATGAAGCTGAGCTCATTGCTGACTGCGGGAGGAGGATAGAAAGACAATTAGAAGAGTTCAAGGTATATTGGAAGACATTTGAGAGCCTAGTGAGAGGAGGTGGGAGATGATATCATGAAGGTTGGGTCTTACTGTGCAGGACTTGAATGTCGTAAATACTTTTGATGATGATTGTGTCCTTCATTTGTCAATGAGCGTCATTTCTCAAGCATATACTCCAAAACTCATAACCTTTGAGGTGAGAATAACTCCAAGTGCCTCTGAAACTCTCCTAAATCTTTCTTACATAATTTTTGGAAGACATGGGTCAGATCTCTTCAAAGATAAATGGAGTAAAGAAGCTGATAGTCAATGCTTGACTTGAAAAGCAAGGGCCCATGAGTCTGAGACATCCAACTTCAGAATGATTATCAGAATTGCCTTGGCACTTTACTAAAAAAAGAAACAAGATCCTGAGCCCACCTGTGGTCCCTTAAATCTCCAGGATGGAACTCAGGAGCCTGTATATCTTTATAAAATTCCCCCAGAGACTCTTACGAGGAGCTTGGTGTGGGCACCTTTGCACTTACACCCATCACTTCCTTTTATTTATTCTAACCGAAGACTCACCAACTGAACTTTTTCTTTCATGGTGAAAGCATTTTTTTTTTTTTTTTTTTTTGAGACAGAGACTCAAGCTGTTGCCCTGGGTAGAGTGCCGTGGCATCACAGCTCACAGGAAACTCAAATTCTTGGGCTTAAGCGATTCTCTTGCCTCAGCCTCCCAAGTAGCTGGGACTATAGGCACCTGCCACAATGCCTGGCTATTTTGTTGTTGTTGTTGTTGCAGCAGTTGTCATTGTTGTTCTAGCTGGCCTGGGCTGGTTTTGAACCTGCCAGCCTGGGTGTATGTGGCCAGCACCCACTGAGCTATAGGAACTGCCTATGAAAGCATTTTTATGTGATTTTTAGGGCAGAGTGATTCTTCTTTGAACTTCTGTCTGAATTCTAAGCCCCACATATTGCAGATTCCGAAACATTTTGAGCCTTCTCCAAGCCTGCTCAGTGGCAAGTCTATATACTGGAAGCTTAAATTCAGAGCTGAAATTCAAAGCTTTGATTAACCATACACCCAAACCCCTGGACATCTTGTAAAGGAGTTTGGAGAATTGTTAGACCTCAGAATTTCAAGTGAACCCTGATAGAGATTTCTTCTTAGCTCTGACCATCCATCTCCCATGATTCCTGATTCACTAATCCCCTGGACCAAGCCTTCTGTCTTTAGAAAATTACCCAGAAGCACTTGATCCCTATGGTAAGAATAGAAGACTTATTTAATACCTTCATGATACATACAACATCTCTTCTTGACATGGTGGGGATATTAGCAGTATCTGTCCCGGTTTATAGATGAAGAGTTTGAAGCTCTGAGAAGGAGTAGAACTGGATTTCAAACTTAAATCTATCTGAGTCCAAATTCTGAGTTACTTAACTACTCCCAGTGGGATGCGTGTGTGTGTGTGTGTGTGAGAGAGAGAGAGAGAAAGAGAGAGAGAGAGAGAGAATAGAGAGAGAATAGAGGTGAAGAGACAAAGCATTTCCTTGTTGGGGCTGCTGCCTATTTTCTCTGGCCTCCTACCCCCTTCACACTCTTACACCAACAGCCGCCGATACAGCAAAAGCCTTTGATGCTCCAAGGCAAACTTTAGCAGAGAAAGTTGAGCTCCTTTTGCAGAAACTAGTTTCCCTGCTGCATCATTTCAGAGCCTCTGTGGACCCGCAAATATCATTTTCAGCTAATCATGTATGCACCAGACAGTTATGATATACAATAAATGATTAACACATTCAGCCAATTCCCTAGAAGACAATTCACCAAATTTATTGGAAGTCACTTTTATTTTAGCAAACAGATTCCCTTTTCTTACACTTTCTTCCTTTGCTGATTCACTCTGTATTGTGCCTGAATGGTTTGGATTTTCTAACTCAACAGAGCTGAATGGGAGCAGTCAAGGCCCATGAGTACTGCTGGGAAAGTGGCGGGTTTGACTCATGAGAGGTACGGCTGGCACTCTTTGGGATCCGAACGAGTCCCACTCTGAGGGACTTGATAAAAATAGCTGTCACATTTGGTTCAAGTCTTCCCTTGGAGATTGAGTTCATCCTCCCAAATGCTGTTATTTGCTGATAGGAGGGGAGTTATACAGGATCCCTTGGACCGTGGCAATTAGAGTGAATTCTCCTGTGGCAGACTTGACCCTCCAGAGCATTAATTGGTTTAATGCAGAGTGGTTTAAAATAACTCACTCTTCCACAAGCTAATCTCTCATTTCCTGGAACAGATTGAATCATTTGAAAACAAGCCATTGAGAGAGTTCTTTTTCACTCAGCTCTGGGTTTGTAGCAAATCTCTCTAGAAAAGAGAGGCTCATGTGAGCATGGGGTCAGGGGGAGCTGGCTGTGTCTGTTGTGTGGACTCCAAAATAATTTCTTTAGTCAACAGTTTCACCCTTGTCTTCCAAACCGGACTGATGAACCCAGGATAACGTGCATTAAGAAAATTGTGGCGAGGCTACAGTGTGGTTCATGCCTGTAGTCCCAGTACTTTGGGAGGCCAAGGTGGGAGGATCCCTTCAGTCCAGGAGTTCAACACTAACCCGAGCAACATAGTGAGACCCCATCTGTACAAAAAATAAGAAAAATTGTCCAGGCATGGTGGCATGGGCCTGTAGTCCCAGCTACTTGAGAGGCTGGGGCTGGAGGATTGCTTAATTAAGCCCAGGAGTTTGAGGTGTTGTGAGCTAAAATTGTGCCACTACACTCTAACTTGGGTGACAGAGTGAGATATTGTCTCTAAAAAATAAATAAAAAGTAACAAATCATTTCTACACCACTCAGAGTGCTGAATAGCTAAAAAATAATGTCAGCCAGGTGTATCTGTGTGGAAAGGGCACCAGGATACAAGTTCTTGTCCCTACCCTACAACAATCTAGCTCATTTTTCTCATCTGTAAAATGAGCCAGTTGGACTCATTATTTCCCAAAGACTTAAATTGATCGAAGAACATTTTGATGAAGTCCATTCTGTTATTCTAAAACAGAATTTCCCAACTCTGGCATGAAATGCATTTCGGGCTGGGTAATTCTTTTTCCGGGGGCTGTCAGGTGTATTGCAGGATTTTTAAGAGCATCCACGGCCTCTGGCCACTGGACGTCAGGAGCATCTGTCCCCTCTGTTGTAGCATCAAAAATTATTTCCAGACATTGACAAATGTCTCTTAGGGAACGAAATTGCCCCTGGTGGAAAGCTACCTTCAAGAGCTCCTCATTTCCTACATAAAATGCACTCATTATTGAATGTTTTATATTTTATTGAGTACTTACTGGAACCAAAAATAACTGAAACTCCATCTGTTAACGAACCCACAAGGGGGGTTTACTGTTGCTCATCACACAAGAAGCCATTTGTGAGACAACAAGGATTATCAAGGAAGAAAGGCTTTATTTCAGAGTCAACTGGGAGGGAGAGGCACAGGCTACCTCAGATCCACCTCCCAGAATAGCAGGGTCAAGGGGTTTTTATAGAGATGAAAATGAATGATCCCTAGAGGGAGTGTACCCCTTTTATGCTTGGGGTGGAGTGCAGGGCACACGAGTACACTGGGGAGTCATGCTAGTACATGCATCCCATGAGCAAAAAATGGTGGGCAAATCCCTCCCCAGGGTGGGAATTTTAGTAGTATAATGAGGTAGCAGTTAATATTGTTCATTCTCTTAGCCTTGTGTGAAGGCTCAGGGGCTCTCAGTCACAATCTGGGGTGGCATATCACATTCTTGACTTTCTCTGGACATTCCGGTAGAATAAGGTGCTTAGTTATCTCAGGGCTACAAGGATGTTCTGCTGTTCCCTGGGAAAAACTCAAAGAAATTGTATGAGTGTACAGAAAATTACAAAGTTCTGTGCCACAGTTTGTGCTGAGACCTCTCTGTCTCCTCTCTGCTTTTGCTAAGACTGCGGTTGCTAGGCCACGGGAGCTGAGATAACCCTCACTATTTCATCCCTGTCCAGTCAAGGCCACTTAGCTGCCTGCTTCAGTTCTGATGTGAACACTAGAAACTCCTTTGGAATATGAGGGAGATAAGACACTAGAGAATTGTAAAATGTTATTGTGAAACCAGTCACAAATCCCTGCCTCAAAGAATTCATAGTCTAATTAGGAGGACAGATAAACAGAGGTGTGACACATCTGTTTGTGACACATATAATGACCAAGAGAGGTGCAGAGGAAGGAAGGGAGACAATCACTGACAGTGAAGATGGACGGAGCTCAGAAAGTGTTTTGGAGAAATTAACAATTAAGTAGAACATTAGTGGAAATTAGCCAGGCATTTCAAGCTGAAGCCAGGCATATTGATACACTCCCATAAAGCTCTTTGAATCAAGGGAGTGGTGAGGATGAGTCCCGCAGAGACAGCCAAGCTGTGTATGGTCTTTAACGTTCCATTCTGGAGAAGCAGTTCAGAATCCTAAATCTCCCAGCCAGTGTTCTGCTGAGTCCATAATGCAAGTTAGTTACTGTTATGGAGCTCTCCAGGGTACTGAACGGTGTCTCTTGAACCCCCTTTAGTTAGCTGCTCTTAACCTAAACAGCTGCCTAGGACCCTCCCCTTCCTGTGTGTGCCTTCTGCCCTCGCAGGATGCCTTGTAGTGGAAAGAGCATAGGTTTACACATCGAAATGACCCAAACAAGAGGAGAACCAAATAAATGATAAATAATTAGTATAAATTGTAAACTTCCGTGTGTTACTATGAAAGAGTATTGCACAGTGTTTTGGTTGCTTCATATGTGTTTTTAAAAATGTATTGGGGACTGTATATATTTTCTGAGATATTTACACTAAGCATGAATTTCACATAAAATATCATTTGAAATAATAATAAAGAGTTTTGGAATCAAATAGATGGTATGTGACTCTTAACTCTGCCACTTAATAGCTGTCTAAGCTTGGGTCAGTTAATTTAATCTCTCTGGCAATTGTTTACTCAGCTGCAAAATGAGCTCAAGGATATGCACCTACCAAGAATGGGAGGTTTTGCTTAATTAGGGAAACACTTGGCAAATTCTTGCTTGTTATTTTCTATCTCATTGTTTGAATGCCCAATTCTCTACAGCAAAGGAAAGCCTGGTATAAAGCAAGGTGTCCATGGGTCTTGTAGACAGAGATTGACAGTGCCCTTCTCATCTCCCATTCTTGGGGACTTCATTAGAAACAGTGCTCTGAAGTAGAATTGAACCTGAGTTATAATGTGTATGTCATTTCCACCCCTGGCTCCCAATACACAGCATCTAAATCCTTACTCTCATAAGACATTGGAAGACCATTCCCTTGGGGTAATCTTACTATCTGCAGAACAAATGACTAAAGATATTGGGTATTCTCCCAACAAAAAGTTTAGACAAATAACTCTTCTTTGAAACTCAAAGTGGATAGACCCCACCTACTTGGTGAGGACTTCCAATTTGTTGCTCTTACTTTTGTTTTATTAACTTCCCATTCATTACCATGAGCATACAGCCAAGGTTTACATCTAAAGAAAGGCTCTGATGTAAGAGAAGGAGGTAAAAGAAAGAAACATACAAAAAAGGAATGGCATAAATAAAAACTATGCAGGGAAAAAAATTCCAAATAAATTCTGTAATTAATATTTATAGAAGAGAAGTAAAAGAAAAAAATTCCATGAAACAAGAACAGGGTGCTATATAAAATGAACATTTAAGAAGAAAATAAAGCTCTTGAAAATGAACAATCTGGTAAGGGAAATGACAAACGCTGAGAAGGAAGAACTGTTGGGGAAATCTCACCTCATTGCCACTTCCCTCCAACAAGAAACAAAAATTTACAAAAGGAAACTAAGAGGAAACAGGTAAATAAAGAACAGATGACCAGCTGTGAAGGTTCAATATCAAGATAATGGAAATTCTAAAAAGAGAGAACAGACAGAATTGGGAAAGAGAGAAATCATCTTGTAAGAAATTTCCAAAAATAGGCTCAGTGCCCGTCGCTTAGTGGTTAGGGTGCTGGCCACGTACACTGGGACTGGCGGGTTTGCATCCAGCCTGAGCCTGCTAATCAACAATGACAACTACAAAAAAAAAAAAAAAGATACATATAGATATCTGGGCATTGTGGTGGGAGCCTATAGTTCCAGCTACTTGAGAGGCTGGGCAAGAGAATTGCTTACGCCCAAGAGTTTGAGGTTGCTCTGAGCTGTGACGCCATGGCACTCTACTACCTAGGGTGACATAGTAGGACTCAGCCTCAAAAAAAAAAAAAGAAAGAAAAAAGAAAATAAAAGAAATTTCCAAGAATAGATCAAAAGGACCCGCCAAGTACCCAGCCTAATGAATGAAAGAGGAAAACCCTGGCAGAGGCTGAGCTCTAGTGAGCCTTAATGTTTCCTAAGATGTGCTCATGACTTTGTGCATCAGACTATTTGCCCAGACAGGACTCTTGTAACTCTTGGGGAAGCTAAAACCAGTTTACTCAGACACTCTGTTCAGCTTATTTCTCTCGTGGGCACCTTTATCAAACAGGGGAACATTGCCAATTCTTAGACTCAGGCGTCTATTTAGTACACATTGCTTTGCCTAGGTGGAAGCATTGTAAAGAGAATCAAGGCAATGATTAGTACAAAGTCAAGACATTGGTTATCTCTGGGGAAAAGATTGGAGGTTTATTTAGAAAGGGGAATTTGGAAGATTTCTAAGGTACTGGTTACTTTTCCATTCTTAACATTAGTGGTAAATACATAGGTGTTAAATGTACTATATTTTCAACTCTACCTATATTTAAAATACTCTTCTATACATGTGGTATGCACATCACAATAAAAATGTCCATGCCAAGAAGACACCAAATTAAACTACCTTGTGAAGTAATGAGAACAGACGTTCACATGTCATTGGGCCTTGAACAGAGGGCAAAGGGTAAAAGGGCACAGGGTTCTTTCTCTTCCAGAGCCCTAATCAGGAGGCAGCAGGAATAACATAGTACCCAGCTGGCCACACAATGCTGAGGCATTTCAAACTGGTTAATAATAGATAGTTTCACCATGGTCAGAATCCTTTTGTAAGGACCTGGAGTCCACAAAAGACAGCTCTGCAGAGAAAAGCAACATCCCCTAAGCTGTTAGCAAGAATGTAGATGGCTGTGTATTCTCCCTGCGCCCATTCTGATCCATTCTCTCCCCTTTCCACCTTGCTCTGTGTCTGAGAGACTGACTTCTATGCCCTCCATCGCCTAGGCTCCTCTAGTTTTTGGCTTGTAGCTGGGTTTTGCCAATAGGAGTCTCTGGCAGGAGATTGGAGAGCAGGAGGACAGAGAGGTGAAGGGTATTTCTTCCTGGGTAGAAGGGTATTTCTGCCTCCCTGCCTCATGGTAACTTGCTGGTTCTCCTAACCCTAAACACACAGACACACACACACACACACGTATAAATAGTCCCTTATGAAATTTTCTTCAGTTCAACTCTGTTAAGTGTACTACCTTTTGTTCCTTGCCAGGGATGCCAGGATCCTTGCACAGGGACACTGGCTACATTATTCAAATATTTATGTGTTCCTGTCCAGTGGGACTTTTTCATGTAATTAGGGATTTTAACTCTCTAGAAGCACAAATAGGTATCTTTCTGATGGGGTGGCATTTTGGACAGCATTCTGGAGAAATCCTCGTGTCCACTCTCAAATAAGACTGTGCAGTCAGGGTATCCCTACAAGCAGCCTTGTTCTTCTAAAAGCATCACCCTGCACTCCTGAGGGGTCTGCAGCTCTGGTTTTTGTGGAAAGGTTATCCACTGGTTTAGCATTCAATGATTATATTGCTAGCTAAGTATAGAAAGGTGGGAGAGGCTTGTGGAATTCTTACTCTGACCCAGGAAAAGGAAGACCTCTATGCAGGCGCTGGTGGGGATGCACAGTTCTCATCAGATCCTCACTGGTTTCTTTCAGGGAGGACCTTCTTCGTTTCCTTTCATAGAATGAGTCAGATGGTGACCCGCGCTTAGCATCTCTCACCATCTTCCTGTTGCCCTGCCCCTCTGCAGATCAAAGCTCACCTCAGGAGAACCTCCAGAGGGAAGAAACAGCCCACGGAACCCCAACCCCGGTGCGGTGCCCGGCAGGAAGAGCAAGTAAACAAGCGATTGACGCACTTTGTAGACAGCTCTGCTGGGGGGGGGCTGAGGAAGTGTCCAGGATGGGGGCGGAGCCCCGGCCAGCCTGGGTAAGGGCTCATTGTTCCTCGGTTCCCAGGGAATAAGGTTGGCCTCCAACAAAACAAACCGTGAGGGGACAGGCTATTTGTGTTGATAAACAGAGAAGAGGGGAAGTGACTAGCTGGAGGGAGGGTGGGTTGCAGTGGAATGTGCCTTTTTCTGGGAATCTGTGTACTTGGTTCCTACGGGACAGGAGAGGAAGAGGGAGAAGGAAGAGGCAGTGCTGGATACTGCTGAGCACACGGGGCCTGGAGGTGGGCAGACCTGGGTTCAAATCCCGGGGCCTCCTTTTCCTAACTCTGTAACTCGGCTCTGTATTTTAATTACTCCGGGCCTTGGCTTTATTATCTGTGAAATGGGAATGGTAATTCCTTACCCATAAGGTTTCCTTGAAAGCTTAATAAGATAATACCCTTTAAGTGTCTGACACATAGAAAGTTCTTTAAAAACAATTATTCTCGGGCGGCGCCTGTGTCTCAGTGAGTAGGGCCCTGGCCCCATATACTGAGGATGGCAGGTTCAAACCCGGCCCTGCCAAACTGCAACAAAAAATAGCTGGGTGTTGTGATGGGTGCCTGTAGTCCCAGCTAGTCAGGAGGCTGAGGCAATTGAATTGCTTAAGCCAAGGAGTTGGAGGTTGCTGTGAGCTGTGATGCCATAGCACTCTACCCAGGG